>NC_044049.1:11241877-11311877 GCF_902167405.1 Gadus morhua | reverse complement strand
TACCTCTGCTGCAAAGAAATGTATATTTTTTAGATACTGTATATACTTTCAACCATGTCTTCATACAGTTGCCTTATTGATTTCCTGTCATATAAATATTACAAAGAGGGGTGTGCAGTCAACTATGGTTTTTATTCATTCTCTAAGGCAAATTTATCCCTGGGCCTTTATATTATTCAGCTGGACATATGAACATGTGCAGAGCGCACAGCTCTTTATTATGTCAATCTGTTTCAAATTATATTGATTTGTATTAAAATGATCATATTTGTTAAATCATAACATGATGCCATTGATGCTAGTCTCTGGCATCAAATGTCATGTACACAATATCAATGTCTGCAATTTAAGTTTTTTAAGGGCTCCTAAAAACTTTGTAAAATTGCGCTTTTTGCACTAGTTTGAATTACAATAAGATTGTCTTATCAAATGTATTGTATGCAAATATGTTATTGGTTATTGACAACTGACAATAAAATGTTTATTTTACATATACAGTCAATGTGCATTATTTTATATTCTAAAACCCATGTGTGTTATCAACCGTTTAATTTGAACTACGTTCTTGAAGCTGGTTTAAGTTTTTAAATTTGTTCGTTGTCTTGGCGGCTGATGAAACTCAAACAATGAAGCAATGTCTTTTTACTTTTTATAAAAAGGCAGTCGGGCGGCGTTTCTACAATCAACTGATAAATACCGACCGCTCGTCTCCGCACACCACAGTGACGGTGGCCTCCACGCAATGAATCGAGAACCGCATTCCACAATGCTGGGATGTGTGGGCGGGTCCGAATAATTAGTCACAGATTGCTCCGTTCTCATTGGCCAGCAGGTTCGGGGTTCGTGTGAACTCGGGGTAGTGGTCAAACCCACGACCCAAACAGTGCAGAGAGACGGGGGGGGAAAGCAGCGCCGCAGCCCTGCAGGATAGCAGCATATTAAAACGCAACGCAGTCGGCCAGCTCTGGCTGCATGGGCTAGTTTGATAGCATTGTCTGAGTGGCGCTGCTTCAACTGCAAACGGGATTCGTAACTACGCTCCAGCTGTGTTTTCTCTATCTCCCCCTCGAGTCCCCGGCTACAAGATGATGAAGTTCAGGTTTCGCCGGCAGGGAAACGACCCGCAGAGAGAGAAGATCAAGCAGGAGCTGTTTGCCTTCAACAAGGTAAAGTAACGGAACATACAACCCGCTACAGCACTACAACGCATTCGAGACTGGGCTGGGCGCCCCGGTGGAAACCATCCAATACCCCCCCCCCCCACCCCGAAAAACAACTGAAGCCAGCGTAGCAAATGTTTTATAAGAACACTTTAATAAACTGTACAACGCTGCAGATTCTCTGCAACATATATTTCCTCATGTTTCCATTAGCAAAAAGCAATATTTTCATCATTGATATTTGACGCATATCTATGATGGTGTCAGTTCATTTATTCACTGTTTTACGTCTTTGTATCTATCTGTGGCCTTGCATTATAAACAAAAAGTATTTTCTATGACATTGCACTTATCAAATTTGTAATGGGTGGTATGCGGAATTAACACCATGGCTACCACATAATGTTAGTTGAAGGGGCTTCAAAAAGATTTGAACACTGTGTGGAAGTTTGAAACGGGAGTTATTAAATCGTATTTGGTTAATAACAGAACAAACCCCATCCCAAAACAAACAGCCTTTCTTGACAGCTGCAAGTATTTAAAAATTGATTGCACCAAAATGCTTTTTGACACTTGTTGATTTCGTTGATTACACTAACTGTTCTGTGTCCCGGAACAGCAGTAGCAGGCTATTGTGTATTGGAACGTTGATGAGCACAACCCCCTCAATGTCTGCATAGGTTCGATTTTAAACCACTATCTCTACTGCCATTTCTTCCCTAGTTCCATTATGTAGGCCAGGGGCATGCATCTTTGGATGCTTTGTCAGTGACGTATGGCTTTACTCTGCTGTGTTTAGTCCCGTCTCCAAAAGTGGTGTGCACCTTAAGTAGGTTGCTCCTGAAAGTTTCATCATTTGTCCGGAGCAAGGGTTTGATTGATAACTACATGTATCAAGTAGCATTTATTGCAGTGCTTTCAGCGGGGGGTGATCCCTTCGGTCTTTGGAAAGCTCATATGGCCTTGAATCAATGGCATTGAACTCTTGAGTAATGCAGAGTCTGTCAACTAACGCATATGCCTACTGTTATTAAAACGACACATCTAGGCCAAATACAAAATTTAAACTGGGTGTGTCCTAGAAATTATGCTCCATCTGTCAAATGAAGGAGCCGAAGATTTACATAATTATTTTATATATATATATAAGTTCTTGGAAGGAACACGCACACATACACACAAAATAATAGTAAAGTGGACATTACACAATCATCGCCCTGTCAAGCCAAGGCACACCGAAACCGGCTGCTAAAAGGGTCGCGTAGGTCAGTTTCTCTTGAGGGCAGCTGTGCCTGTTGTTGACCTAACCTGTGTGTCGTTGTCTTGCTGCTCCTGCGACCCCAGTAAGGGAACTTTTACCTCTGTGACATACTACACATCTTTGGGGTCTCGTTTCTCACCCAGTGCAGCTTTAATCCACAGTTCAGACCCATTTCTCCAGGGTGCTCGCTTGTTTGAATGAGTGTTTACTGGGGATTATAGTGAGAATTGTAAGAACCAAACTCATGACCTAATAGTCCAAACTTCCAAAGCAGTCCGTTGACCTTGAAGTCAATCCCAGCTCTAAACTCTAGAGTGATTTTGAAATGTTGAAAGTTGCCTTAAAAATAAGAACAAAAATAGGAAGTATTTACATTAATGTTGAAATTGTCATGCCTATTAAGGCAATGCAGTAGCCAAATGATAGATGGCAGCTTTAGAAGCTTTACCTGAAGTGAACAAGATGCGTGCAGAAGCTGGCATAAAACTGACAATGCATTGACATCATACATCTCCTTCAGTGTTTGGATGAGAACTTTCCATGTTATTAAATTCAAGGGTATTTAGATGTGTTACAGAAGTAGAACACACAATTTCCAGGGGACTCCATGGTTTGCCCACATGCGTGCACACACACAAAGAATAAAATGTTTAAAAATAACCATTGCTCCCCCCCCCCCCCCCGGCCTTCATTGTCTCTGCTTACGACATTACCCGTGTTTTTCAAATGTAAGTTTTACAAATCAAATAACATCAGATGACATTTAACGATTTTAAGTAGGGCTCGTAAAGTTCATTGTGTGCCGTTTTCCGTCCTCTGGTGATTTGCCTGTGTTTCTATGGCGTTGAATGGTCTCTCTGTCTCTCTCTTTACGTCCCTCTTTCAGACGGTGGAGCATGGCTTCCCCCACCAGCCGAGCTCCCTGGCGTTTGACCCAAGGCTGCAGATCATGGCCATAGGCACCAAGTCCGGTGCTGTCAAAATGTATCCATCACAAAATACGATTTTGCAATTATTTTTGAAGTCCGATATGTATAACAAAATCTGCAACAATTGTCTAAGGATGTTGTCAAACGCATGGGAATAACGTTTGACAACATCGTAACAGCCCACCCCTTAGCTCCTGCCCTTTTTGTGCTTTTGTCATCCATTGCTACGGGAGATCGATTTAAACAAATGTGTATTTGTTAACTTCTGAACTGAAACTACTATTGTTGCTGTCTTTTATTCTCGTCTCTGACTAATGTGACGGTAAACTGTTGTTTGGTAGCCCTGACACCATCTTTTGAAACTGAACCATTTACAATTTTTTTGGCTCTGTCTCCTTTCGGTAATGTAGCATCAAGGCACGTTTGGATATTCTACACTGTCAATCCCGTCCGAATACTGGCTTGCTGTTTGGTCGGTGCCCAAGTGGCTGTTAAGAGTAGACATGTTGAGGCTGATGGCCAGAGTCTTCCCCCAATCTGTCTGTCTGGGCTCAGACCCCTGTCTCTGTCTCCATGCACGTCAGATCTGCACCCAACTGATAGCCTTTTCTTTCTCATTGCTCTCTGTCTGTCTCTGTTTCTTTCTCGGTCCGTCTGTTATAGATCTCTTCATTCTCTTAATACCTCTGTTTTTATAATGTTTTCAGTCTGTTCTTCTAGACCTCTTTCTGTTTCTCTTAGTCTCTCCCTCATTCTGTTTCTCTCGGTGTTTGTAGGTCACTTCTTTGTGTTTCATCGTTTTTGAGAACGTCAGTAGCTATGTATTGGTAATTCGATCAATGTGCTCTACACATTGTGTTAGAGATTCAAGATAGCATTTTAATTAAAAGGAAATTGAGTAATTGAGCCAAGCTGGGGGTCATTTCTTCCCTCATCTCCAGCAATCCCAACACATATCTGTTGTCGCTTTGCCGCAAGCTGGAAACATTCTTCTAAGTTGCTGAAGATGCGCTACATTAGTCGAACACAGATGCTTCGGCCAGAACTTCCAGACACAGATTTGAGAACACACGGCCAAATCAAGCGGACTATAAAACGCGAGTGACGGGTTTGTTTTCGTTTTTTTTTCATTCAAAAACTCGACACCCCGATTCCTGTTATCTATTTTTTATCTAGTGCCCTAGCAGCTTATGTGCTGCAGATAATTCCATTGAGTAATGTTGCGTGAAATTACTCTATAGTTACGTTTGTAGGCTATACCGCCCAGAAGCCATTCTCTGACTGAGCCTGCTGTCAAACAAGTATTAAAACCGAAATAGACTGGTTGCTCTGTCATCGCTTTGGCTTCACGTTGGCAAAGGGAGGTTCAGTAATGCAGTACAGTTGCCACCGGTCTGTACTGCCGTAACCAATGATGTAAGCCTCCATATCATCGATGAAATCGTCAAGCATACAATAATGTTAATGCTGACTAACCGTTTGTTGTACCATACTTGCCTGGGGTTATTTTTAGCTGTAATGCGACAGCGGCCAGAGGATGGAGCCGTGCTATGCATTGTGTGTGTAAGAGACTCTCAGAGGCTGACGGGGAGGTGTGTGTGTGTGTGTGTGTGTGTGTGTGTGTGTGTGTGTGTGTGTGTGTGTGTGTGTGTGTGTGTGTGTGTGTGTGTGTGTGTGTGTGTGTGTGTGTGTGTGTGTGTGTGTGTGTGGTGCTTTGAGAGCTTCTCTGTGTAAGGGAGGTTGGTGGTACCAGGCTCTGGCTGGAGACACGTGCGTGAACACGGACAGCGAGAGAGAGAAGGCGGAAGAGATGTAGACCTAGATAGACAATGAGATGCAGTGCTGTTGTTGAACAAACACGAGTCCCTTGCAGAGCCGTCCAACCACTAAGCTACAATGAATAAAGCCTTACCCATTTTTAAACGTATGTTTAACATGGATGGCTGCTAACTTTTGGACACACAAAAAGGACGATGTGGATCTCAAAGCTTTGCCCCTGAGGTGTTTTGTTAAAATTCCAGAGGCGCGCCATATCTGCACTTTTCTCACCGTTGGTTTTGTATGCGTGCATAATGACCAGAGACGCACACACTCACACTTTTTCTTGCTTGCCTTTCTGTTTGTGAAGCCCAGAGTCATATTACACCCAGAGATCCTCTGTTCTGACCACACGGTGAGGATTGGGACGGGGAAGGAGAGTGTGTGCGTCGAGGGGGAGACTGGCTGGCCTGGATCCAGGGGAGTTAGGCTCCTGTTGTGGAATTCATGTTGCACTGCCCTGGGTTAACCCTGTGTGTGTGTGTGTGTGTATGTGCACACTTGGTGAGTAAGGGCTTTGTTGCGAGGTCTCGTCTTAATGAAGGGCTGCTTCAGAGGCGGTTTCCAAGACAACCAGTGCTGTGGATGCGGAGGCTGTATGCAGACTGAATGGGGTTTAAAAATAAAGAGGGAGACAGAAATGTAACCTACTCCTCAGCCCAGCATCTATGGCAATCGTCACCTTCTTGTTGAACTGAAGCATAAAAGCGTGTGCGAACATGGGACGAGCCCCTTGTGAGCAGACGGGGCTGGTGGGCTGTTACTCAATCTTGTTTTTGAAATGGAACAGGGATAACTGCTAGAAACACACTTGCTCTGTGTGTGAACCTCGAACCAGCTGCAGTGTGTCTCCTGCACTGCTGTTCAGATGCTTAGTGACCCCATTTCCCAACATCCACTCCTCTCTCAACTGACGACTTATTTATGTGTTCATTCAGGTGCCGGTTTGAAGTCGCTGGAATGCTCGGCCACTTTGCGCTGATTCACGTTAAAATGTTGTTTGACGTCCTGTTACATTGCTGCCGACCGCGGAACCGCTAATATTGACACGAATGCAAGGATAAACATGCCAGTGTGTGTTTCATTGTTCTGGCCAGTCGTTTCTCGGTGCGTTTTCTGAGTTTTCTCCTTTAGGGTGAAGGGCCGTGTTTTCTGAATATTTGGCAACCTTCAAGAATGCGATTTATCTGATCTTTATGTATACAAATGCAAATTATCATCTTTTTATCGGATCATCCGTGTTTGATGCAAACAACTATAAATCCAGCTTTAATATACTTAGAATGGCCCACCTCTCATTGCAACGCAAAGAATAACTCTCACATCTGTTAATGGATGGCCTCAGCCCGGCCAGCATAATAACGTGTGCTGCAGCCAAAACCTGTTCCACTCTTTATCAAACCATGTGAATGTAGTGAAACAGTTTGGAACAAAGACACATCCTGTCACTGGGGACGATCTACAGCTGGGCGGGAAAATATTTCTTTAATAATGGAGGGGGATTCCTAAAACTTGACACTTTTCTGTATGGTTTCTATTTTGTTCTAGTACAAAAAAGCATTTGAACGAAAAACAAATAGCCCTGCATGAAAATGAGGGATTTCACAGTTTTCATTGGGGACATTATGGTTAGCATAATCAAAATACAAATAACTTATTGGTACTTTGTACTGAGATGTACCCTACCAAATACTCCTATTCTTGGTCTGAGAAGACCTCTGTGGCATGTCTCTCTCCAGAACTTTCCAGATATTTTCTGGGTTCCTCCAGAGGCCAATGGGCCACTCTGAGGAGTCGCCTCTCTTCTTCTGTTGTCAATTAGCCCACCACAGAGGAGGGCTTGCAGTGTTTTTCCATTGTTACAACCGTCCTTAGTATTTTCTCTATCTCTGGCATGTGAGCTGGAAAAGATGGATGCGTTTGTTTGCTTGGTCATGCTGCTGCCCCTGTTTTGGTTGGGACAAGCCAATGTATTATTTTTTTTTTCTACTGGAGACCTCCTGCTTGTTGTATGGAAATTTAAATATTCCTTATTGTCTCATGAAAGGTATAGTTACTCAAATTGGGTTTATAGGAGGACAATAGGAGTTGTAATACCAAGTGCAGCATTCAAGCTGTGTGTTCACACTACCAAAATGCAGACGCACCAATAAAGAGGTGTGTTTTGGGGTGTATGTGTGTTTTCGGGTCAGCCAGTCTGATGGAAGCCAGCTGGTCCAGCGGTCGCTGATTCCTCTTTCTGTCGACTCTCCCCGATCACGTCTCTCCCTGCTGGACCCATTCTGTTTGTTTTTCCCCCTGTGTTTCTCTGTGTTCCTACACTCCTCATCCCTTTGTGTCCCTCTATCACACTCCATTTCTGCGTATATCCCTCCCGCCTGTCCCCTTTTCCCTTTCTTCCCCTTTCCCTTGTTTCTTGTAGGTTATATCAGTTCCTTATTTGCATTGGGCCACTGTATCCCTCCCCCTCTTACCACATTGTCTCTTACTCACTCGCTCTCGCCCAGCTTCGGCTCAAACCCTCTCATCCCAAATGTTTATCTCACCCAACAGTCTCTCACTCCTTATCTCACCCAACAGTCTCTCACTCCTTATCTCTCCCAACAGTCTCACACTCTTTATCTCTCCCAACAGTCTCTCACTCCTTATCTCTCCCAACAGTCTCTCACTCCTTATCTCACCCAACAGTATCTCACTCCTTATCACCCAACAGTCTCTCAACCTTTATCTCACCCAACAGTCTCTCACTCCTTATCTCACCCAACAGTCTCTCACTCCTTATTTCACCCAACAGTCTCTCACTCCTTATCTCACCCAACAGTCTCTCACTCCTTATCTCTCCCAACAGTCTCTCACTCCTTATCTCTCCCAACAGTCTCTCACTCCTTATCTCTCCCAACAGTCTCTCACTCCTTGTCTCGCCCAACAGTCTCTCACTCCTTGTCTCGCCCAACAGTCTCTCACTCCTTACCTCGCCCAACAGTCTCTCACTCCTTATCTCTCCCAACAGTCTCTCACTCCTTATCTCTCCCAACAGTCTCTCACTCCTTATCTCTCCCAACAGTCTCTCACTCCTTATCTCTCCCAACAGTCTCTCACTCCTTATCTCTCCCAACAGTCTCTCACTCCTTGTCTCGCCCAACAGTCTCTCACTCCTTATCTCACCCAACAGTCTCTCACTCCTTATCTCACCCAACAGTCTCTCACTCCTTATCTCTCCCAACAGTCTCTCACTCCTTATCTCTCCCAACAGTCTCTCACTCCTTATCTCTCCCAACAGTCTCTCACTCCTTATCTCGCCCAACAGTCTCTCACTCCTTACCTCGCCCAACAGTCTCTCACTCCTTACCTCGCCCAACAGTCTCTCACTCGTTACCTCGCCCAACAGTCTCTCACTCCTTATCTCACCCAACAGTCTCTCACTCCTTATCTCACCCAACAGTCTCTCACTCCTTATCTCACCCAACAGTCTCTCACTCCTTATCTCACCCAACAGTCTCTCACTCCTTATCTCACCCAACAGTCTCTCACTCCTTATTTCACCCAACAGTCTCTCACTCCTTATTTCACCCAACAGTCTCTCACTCCTTATCTCTCCCAACAGTCTCTCACTCCTTATCTCTCCCAACAGTCTCTCACTCCTTATCTCTCCCAACAGTCTCTCACTCCTTATCTCTCCCAACAGTCTCTCACTCCTTATCTCTCCCAACAGTCTCTCACTCCTTGTCTCGCCCAACAGTCTCTCACTCCTTGTCTCGCCCAACAGTCTCTCACTCCTTACCTCGCCCAACAGTCTCTCACTCCTTACCTCGCCCAACAGTCTCTCACTCCTTACCTCGCCCAACAGTCTCTCACTCCTTATCTCACCCAACAGTCTCTCACTCCTTATCTCACCAAACATTCTCTCATTCCCAATCTGACCCAACAGTCTCTCACTCCTTATTTCACCCAACAGTCTCTCACTCCTTATCTCTCCCAACAGTCTCTCACTCCTTATCTCTCCCAACAGTCTCTCACTCCTTACCTCGCCCAACAGTCTCTCACTCCTTATCTCACCCAACACTCCTCACTCCTTATCTCACCCAACAGTCTCTCACTCCTTATCTCACCCAACAGTCTCTCACTCCTTATCTCACCCAACAGTCTCTCACTCCTTATCTCACCCAACATTCTCTCACTCCTTATCTCACCCAACAGTCTCTCACTCCTTATCTCACCAAACATTCTCTCATTCCCAATCTGACCCAACTGTCTCATTCCCTCTCCGTCCCTCATCTCTCCCTTTTCAAAGCAGCCAATCGGACTGTGTGCTTGTGTATGGGTGTGAGGGCTCAAAAGAAAAGGGGAGAAGAGGGGTGGGGGGGATAGATGCAAACCGCAGAGCATTGTTTCTCAAGTGGCTGGGAGGAGTGGTTCAGCTAACCCTGTCACAGGCCTCCATTACCCAAGACACGTGTGTGTGTGTGTGTGTGTGTGTGTGTGTGTGTGTGTGTGTGTGTGTGTGTGTGTGTGTGTGTGTGTGTGTGTGTGTGTGTGTGTGTGTGTGTGTGTGTGTGTGTGTGTGTGTCTTTGAGATAATCACTCAGAAGTTGTGTTGCATTGTTGAGTTACTTATTATGTGACACAAGACATCACTTTTGTTAAGAAGCTTGGTGCCATCCACCCACAGTTCAATAAAGCCATGAATTGATTATTCGATGAGTTTGGTCTGTGGAGATAAGTGTGTGTGTGTGTGTGACAATGTTGTCTGTTGATGCGTATTCAGGCCGTGAAATCGCTTTATCCTTCCCAACACGGCTCTCTGCATCGCTGACCAATCACACACTGCTCCCCTGTGTATGTGTGTTAATGAGTGTTTCACTCATTAGCGGTCATTATAGTGACTCCATGTGTGTTTTAAAGTGGTCATTAGCAGCAGGTTGTTTGTCTTCATGGTCGGTAGATCACAAAGATTGGATTGACCATCACCTGTGTGTGTCTGTGTGTGTGATATGCACAGATTATCGGGATAATCAGCGTCTTCTGTCCTGCCAATATTATGTCCCTTTGCCATCTCTTTCCTTTCTTCCATATTTGGCCGTGGCAACTGTCGCCGAGGGCATTTCCTGAGTGCCAGGTCATTTTAGAGCAAACCGTGATCTCAGTTGGTTCTTGGCCTCATTTGGAAATGGCTGTGGATAAACAGGTCTACCTATGGTTACATCAGGTCACGTTCTATCATCCCAATTGGTCGATCTGTCTGATTTTGTCCCAACTTAGTCTCTCTTGGAATTGACTGGAGTCATTCAGCGGCAGCTTTTATTCAAAGCGGCAGGATGAGCATGTAGGGGTTGGAGGTCTTCCTGTAGGATGCCTACGTGTCGACTGCAGACATCCAGCCCAGAAGCGTTTGGCTCAGAGTCAAAAGAGACCACGCGTCCCCCGTCTGTTGATATCTTTATAGTCACAGAGTGGAACGCCTGTTGTCTGTGAGGTCCCTGTTATAAAGCATGCTGGGATACCTTCCCATCTGTTTGCTAGGCGGCCTGTGATAAACAAGAGAAGACGTTAGTTAATTATTCTCCAAAGCGATCGAATGAAAATTATGGAAATTCAATGAAGAGAGTATATGGTTTTGGTTGCAACAGAAACCAGCACCTGAAGTGACAAGGAAAGTAATTAAAGGAGACTATTGGCATGGGCTTCATTTTGTCTAATTTACTTCACAGCGGGACAGGTCTTACTTTGAATCTTTTATGATTCAATTTAATTTGTAAAAGCCTTCATCACCATTACAGTCTCAAAGGGCTTAACAGACCAACTTTTTATGACGACCCCTTTACCCAAGCCCACACAAGGGCAAGAAAAAAACTCCCTTGAATTAGCAAGGAAGGAATCTTGAAGAAACGCATAGTAGGGGATCCCTTCTTCCAGGGATGGTCAGGAGTACAATGGGTGCCATAATTGACATACAGGTAAATGCATGCAAATCATATTAAATTTATGATGTGGTGCTGGCCGGTTAACCATGAGGAGAGTCCGGGCATCCAGTCCAGTCACTGCAGCATGCTAGAAAAGACAGAATAGTGTATTAGAAGGGAAAAGTACGTAGTGGAAATTTATACTGCTATTAATTTAGTAACCGTATTCACATCGCATCTGTATCGTCTGATCTAGTACAAGTCCCAACCATCATTAGGAGCATTCTATATGCCAATGAGTTACTTGGGGCGTCTGTAGTCTGTCCTTGAAAAGTAAATGGAATTACTGGATACCATGAACATTCACTGTAGGCGGTAGTAGAATATACGTACAGAAAACTCTGCTTATAGATTCACCACTAACTTGCAGTTTAAACTCAAGAACGGCAGGGAATATGTGAGGACATGGATGACTTTTTCTTCTATTTTTTTTTATTTAAATGTCCATTTGCTTGTTCGTCATGACATCCGCTAGCAATAAGATTCATATTGATGCCTTTGGCTGTCTGGCCTGGGGTTAACCTTTCATTGTTCTCTTTATTGATTTTTATTTGTGTTTTTTTTACCTTTTTGTTTCAGTTGGGCCATAGAGTTAGCTACAATGTGCTATGGTAAGAGTCGACTACGCTCTGTTTCTGATCTCTGCTGCAATTACCTTGGCTAGAACCACAGGTTTCAATGCACCGCCAGTTTACACGGTTTCCGTCAGAAACACAGAGCTGCAGGGAGGATCAAAGAGGATGGAGGCCACACTCTCCGGAACCTCTCCACTTGCAGCCCGACGGTTGCGAGTTTGATCCGCACCGGCTGCGGCGGACCTGCTCCTCCCTGCGTAACCTGTGTCTGAATCCATTCATCTGTTTGGACATAAGTAGATGGAAATGAGAGGAGATGGGATGGTGTGTTGACATGCTCCTGAGTCATGTCACGGGAGTAGTAGATTTAGAAACGCACGCAATTACCCAGAGAAGAGGACGTGGCCACATGGAAAAATATCAATCAAAGATCATGTGGTTTAAAAGTTTAACTTTAAAACATTCCTACCCACTTTGTCGGCGACGCTCCATTGGGTCTGTGCCATTCGTGTGGACCCCTCTACTGAAGAAGGCGCCTTTTTTAATACAGTCTCCTGCTCTTGATTAGGTGTTGGTGATCCCAACATTGTGTTGGTTTTTGTTTTCCCTCTAACACCTGTGTCTTGGGCTGCTATGATGTTCCATGTTGACCATTCACGTTGACCATTTACCATAGATACGGCCTGGTACCGAGCAGCTGAAAAACAATTTCTGTCGGCGTCTCCTGTGTCGCGCCCGCGTTATTAAGGCACGGGACACGCAGTGATTGCATCATTGACCAAAACAACATAAGTGTGACTCTTTTAAATCTTCAAATCAAATGGCTCCAACACTCGTGTTCCATGAGTAAACGGGCTTCTGAAAGACAAACACACTTGCACGTAAATATGAAGACCCCTGAAGAGAGGAGGTGAATGTTTGGAATGCCAGTAGTGCACTTCACAAGACCCTAGAGAGGCAGAGCGAGAATGTCGGGAATCAGAACAGAGACCGATAAAATCCTGCATACGGAACTGGTGGTGGGGGAACACGCACGCACGCACGCACACACAAAACTTTAAATTGCCCTCAGTTTATGCATTTTTAATTAAGATGCCTTCAGGATATTATATATTGTGTGTGGGTGTGGGGAGGGAAACCTCTGTGAATTTTAAAGTTTAGCCTAATTTAGCCTGGCTTGTGTAGGAGTGTATCTACTTTTAACAGCCCTGCTTAATTTACTGAGCTAACATAGGGTGGTTCCTGTTGAGATAGCTATGTAACCTGTGCACATAAGCACACACTGGGCTGTCTCTGCGTCATCTGAGGTTTGTAATTGCAGCGAACTTGCCGTTAGCTTGCTAACTCCTCTATTATGGCACCCATAGCAACATGGCTCCAAAGATTTTACTGCATTTAGATGACCACACTGCTGCATCTCATTCACTCTCACTCTCTCTATTCCTCTCAATCTCCGTATGTCTCTCCAGTATGTCTTCTTGGGATCCTTGTTTCAAAAATAATATCCTATTATACCTTTTTGTCCACTTTAATGCAGTCCGACACTGCAGTGCGCGACAGCACTTCAAGTCTTGCTGAGAGCTGGTTGTGTACCATAGTAGGTGTGTACTAAGGTAGTTGTGTGCTGGTGGCGTCCATGGCTGGGTTCGGTTCTCCCTCCCTGTGTAGTTTCTCCTTGACTCCCCCTCCGCTCCAGATATGGCGCTCCTGGCGTGGAGTTCACAGGGCTGCACAAAGACACCGCCGCTGTCACCCAGATCCAATTCCTGCCCGCTCAGGTGAGCTGGGGGATGATGCACTATCTGTTGTTTTAAATATTTACGTCATGCTGCTAAATTTGCTGTAGGTAAGATTCAAGAATTATAAATGGAGAGAGAATTATTCCCTTGAGTCCCTCACATCGCTGCTCTGTGTTGCACTTAATGCACCAGTGATTGACAGGCAAGATGTAGAGTGGTCTAAAATCTAAATTGGCTCATACATTATAGAAGAATAGTTCTTAAATCGTACCTACAATGCCCCTAGCAGGCCAAGATTGACCCCTCCTCTTCCCTCCGCCTCCCAACCAATAGGGCCGGCTTCTGTCACTGCTCGACGACAACTCCATCCATCTGTGGGAGCTGGTGGGCGGGGCTCCCAGGGAAGTGGGCGGAGCCAGACGGGAGCCAACGGTGGGGCTCCAGGAAGTGCGTAGTTACTGCCTCCCAGGGAGGCCCGGCATCGAGAACTGCAGGTGCATTTTTATCTGAGGATCTCCCTGACATTTCTGACCTTCTCGTTCGTCTGTTGTTTGTTCATGTCTGCTTTGTGATGTTTTGATTCCAGCTCCAATATAAACTTCCAGCTCCAATATAAACGTACAACATTTTCAGCCTTCACCAGGTCGTTTGTCTGGCATAGACCACATTGCAATTACACACCACATGTTATGTCCATTTTTTATGTTGCATGTAAGATGCTAAGAGGGCATTAAATGACCTCCCATGTGACTGAAAAAATGTGAATCGAAGCTCTGTCTTATCACACGGGTTGCTGTCTCTTGTCCTGGAACTACCTCACAGGTCCATAACTCTGTGCTTGTTAAACAAGCTGCTGTCCCTTGTCCTTGCACTACTTGACGGGGTTCACTACTCCTCGCTGGGTGTTTAAGCTGCTGTCTCTTGTCCCTGCAGCACCTCACGGGTCACCGTCCTCCTCCTCCTGGGGTCATGTGACCTGCTCTGTGTCGGGACCGAGGGAGGGGGCGTCCACTTCCTGGATTTGCCACGCCTGTCGCTGAGGGAGAACCAATCACTTCTCCAAGACCAGGTCATACAGAGGTGAGTGAGCACGTGCTGGCCATGTTTCTTCTTCGATACTTCCATCGATGGAAGTATACGACAATGGGAGAGAATTGCAAACATTAACCTAGTGCTGTATAAAGGCTAAGTAAACCCTGTTTTAGGGAACATGCTTATTAGTTTCCAAAAATGTGATCGGTGACAGTCGTAAATGTTTAGGAAAAACTGACCCATTGGGTTGCATAGGAGCGAGTGCAAGAGGTGTTCTCTTGTCAAATTCTCTTGAGCTGGAGTGTGTAGGCAATGGAGAGCTGATTGTCATTTGAGCTTAAAAAAAGTACACGGAAATGTTCACCAACACTATTTACCCCAACGGACCATCTTTTTATGGGTTTAAATACTCTTTAACTGGTCAATGATAAAATAACATACAATGGCAAAGTAGCACTAACAATAGTAACATATGTTTGGATGATCAGATCATCTGGTTGAGGCAGTATTGTGGATATGGGACATCTGGATGTACATGTAGTATAGATCCAGCACATTAAGTGACGGGAGAAACTTTTTAAGATACCTAGCGCTGTTTATACTTTTGCTTCCACAGCTTTACGACTTGTGTTGACAGTTACTCATTTCCAATGTTTCATGCCGAAATTACTAGTGATAATTCATTAAAATATCGTCAGCGTATGGCATGAGGATCATAAGTAGCGAGAGAGGTGCTGTTGAACAGTTTTTACAGTCACTCCCTCAATCTTCCACACTTCATGTCCTTTCTTAGGATGGAACACCGTGCTAACCCTGTGTCAGAGCTCCTGCTGGGCATGTCAACACACCCACACACGCACTTGGAGGTTAATGGGGCACTAGGGGTCAGCTGGGTACATGTGAGTTGAAGGACCAGAAGAGGCTGTGAGATGACTCTAAAAACAAACAAGCATTCTTGGGGACGGCATAGCACCGCATCGGAAATGCCTCTCTTGCATTGTTGTGGAATACAAATACAATCTAGGCAGAAACATCACCACCAGGTGGTCCATTTCCAGGTGTCAGTCGTGCAAGGTTTCCTGCAGTCATTAAGAGCCGTGACTTACAGAGCCATCAGGTCGTCTTTTAAATTGGTCTGGAGTAGAAGCCTGAAAGTAAACGGATCTCATTCCCACAAAGAAGTACACACAGCCGCATGCTTTCAGCATACATTCATATGACGGCGGATGGCTACGTTTGTAAGTGAACATAGTGGTATTGCAGCTCTTGACTGTTTCCCAAGACATGTAAACACTTGGATCTGCAAACGTTTTCTCAATCGCTCTGTTTGTTTGTGTTCGGGGTTTAACATTCGAGACCAGTGTTTACTGTTATTATTGCCCATAGAGGAGCCAGACGTTTGCGTGCGTGCGTGCGTGCGTGCGTGTGTGTGTGTGTGTGTGTGTGTGTGTGTGTGTGTGTGTGTGTGTGTGTGTGTGCGTGTTTGTGTGTGTCCAGCGTGCCAGGCGTTCTTCTGTCTGCTGTGTATTTCAGACCAATCTCCGAACCCCTCATTACACCGGGCTGTTGAGGGAAGTGGGCAGCGTGGAGGCCTCCCAGGGGCGTGTGTGTGTGTGTGTGTGTGTGTGTGTGTGTGTGTGTGTGTGTGTGTGTGTGTGTGTGTGTGTGTGTGTGTGTGTGTGTGTGTGTGTGTGTGTGTGTGTGTGTGTGTGTGTGTGTGTGTGTGTGTGTGTGTGTGTCAGAGCCTGTGATTGCGAGGCTTTGTAACAGCTGCCAATACTTGGTGTTCCGGTTGGGGAAACGCTCTAGCCGAATCACCAGTGGACATACACAGGCTCATCACCATGTTAGCAGGACGCTGGATTACCTAAAAGTACTTGTTGAATGACGGACAATGCAGGGCTTTGTCTGCAATGTTTCTGCTCCTCTGCTTCCGGAACCATCTTCCTTGCTGAGGGAGCGAGAGAGAGAAATGGAGTGTGTGTGTGTGTGTGTGTGTGGGGTTGGTTGGCTGTCTCTATGTAGTTCTTCTGCCTCATCTGTAGCCAAGTGCCCTGAGAGCTTTCTCCACCGCTCTTCCTCCTGCGGCTCTCTCTCGTTCTCCCTTTCTCTCTGTCTCTCATGCTCGCCCGGCCGCTCATCAACCTCAAACCCTCATTCTTGTGTGTGTGTGTGTGTGTGTGTGTGTGTGTGTGTGTGTGTGTGTGTGTGTGTGTGTGTGTGTGTGTGTGTGTGTGTGACCTCTGAGGAATGTGTGTCTGGCCCGGGTTCCCCTGCTGCGCGGGCCCAGCCTCGTGTTGTGTCCTGGTTATCTCTGCAGAGAGGAGTAGCTCTGGATGAACGCGCTCTGCGGACAGCTCCACGCCCTCAGCCCGTGTGCTGCGGGGACACCCTGGCATGGGCTATGGTGTTGTTGCGGTGTGTTATTGTTTTTGATGTGATTTTAGGATTTTGATCATATTGATTATCATTTCTGTATGTTATTGAGTTCACACGCACACACGCGTGATTGACTTTAATAGTGTTCTTCTAGTATCTTCTCATATTTCATCCGACGCTTGGTAATCAATCTTTCTCTTTGTGGGATTGCTTCTGATACTATAATTTAGTCTTGGTTTCTGATATGATCCTGCTGGTCAGCTGTGAACAAAGGAACCTCTAGCAAATGTCTTTCTCTTTCGGCATGATGGGTAATGTGATTTGTAAACCCTTTGGTCTACAAGAGCAATATTGACTATTGGGGAACACGTTCAACTCCAGTTGATGGAAAACCAGGGTCCCTCCGTTGTCTGTCAGGGAACTTTGGGAATGCTGAAGAAAGTATTGTGAAACAGCCTGCTATACACGCACTCCAAAATACAAAAATGTAAATTTAAAACTGGAAGAGCCAATCACCTGAAACAGCTTGGCCAAAACCGGGGCGAAAGATTTTCTCACTATCTCTACAATCAAGATCCGTAAAATAGAGATCCCTATCTATCCACGCACACAGACAATGCTTTTTCAAAAACCACCAATGACATCATGCAATGGGTTGACTGAATGTTTTAAACCCCATTTTCAGTAGCATTGGCTGTCTGCAAAATGGTTTTTGAATATCCTTTCACGTGAGTTACCAACCAGGAGCTCTAGGTAGGCGTACCTTGTTTGCTCCACTGTACACATACTTTTGTGTACGATTGTTGAGTCAGATTGGTGTGTGTGGCTGTGAACAGATGTCGTTTCCACTCCTGTACAGTCTCCTCAACCACACGTAGACTTGCTACACAGCGGGTCTTGAGCTGGTTCCAACAGGATATGGTTTTTGCTGTATTTTAACATTGGCAGTAACGGATACAGAGTGATGAAAATATAATGTAGATCAGGATGGCTGATGTGATTTTAGGCCTGATCAAATCATTGACATTTAGCAATGTGCTTAAAATTTTGAGTTGGCAGTACCACAAACTACATTTGTCGAGTGTTGTTAAACTGTAACGGCATGAACAGGCAGTTGGTCCACTGAGTTTAACCCCTGTCTGTTTGTAGATTGATTCAGTTTGCCATATCATTGAGCCAAAACTAGATTTTAACAGTTCTCCATGAGTTGGTTTAGCATGTTTGAATCTTTTTGTTTGTTGATGTAATGATGTTTATTCAGCTTGCCAGATGACTACCGATGTGGCAAGTCTCTGGGGCCAGTGGAGTCTCTCCAGGAACACCCCCAGCAGCCAGGGGTGATTCTGATAGGCTACAGTCGAGGCCTGGTGGTGCTATGGGATCTGAGCACGCGCCACGTGGATCACGTCTTCCTGGGCAAGCAGGTATTCCTCACTCACTTGCACTCGCTCACGCCGACTTTGGGGTGTCAAGAGTCTTGGAAATGACGTGTGTGTGTGTGTGTGTGTGTGTGTGTGTGTGTGTGTGTGTGTGTGTGTGTGTGTGTGTGTGTGTGTGTGTGTGTGTGTGTGTGTGTGTGTGTGTGTGTGTGTGTGTGTGTGTGTGTGTGTGTGTGTGTGTGTGTATAGTCTTCAAACATGAATTATAACTTTCAAACCACATTAATTAACCAATTTCATCCCTTATCTAAATCACTCTTTTACACTTAGCATTTACTCTCCCATTCACTCTTTCTAAGGATTAAATGTTTATAAAATGACAAATAATTAGGCAATAAATTAGGGATGCACAGAAATGAAATTTCTTGGCCCCAACCAAAACCGAATATACTGAAACAGTTGGCCAGAACCGAATACCGAATGTGGCTTTTGCTGTTTTTCATTCATTTCATTCCTTCATTGTAACAGGTGCGCTCGGCTCTTTTTTCCTCTCTGCCTATAGTCATTTGGTTGTTTACAAACTTACGTGGGCTCTTTTTTAATCTCTCTTTTGATGAGGCGCACCTGGCTCATTCCTCACTGGTTGCTTTTTTTCAAAATCATCATCATCAAAAATAGAAATGTTTGGTATTTTTTTTCCATGTTTTGGGCCATTTTTGGTGGCCGAATTTTCGGTGCATCCCTACAATAAATAAATTAAAGGACTTTGTCGGCTGATGAATGATCCAACAAAGCCTTGACGCAGAGATTCTGCGTGTATGTGTTTGTGTGTGTGTGTGCGTGTGCGTGCAGCAACTAGAGAGCCTGGTGTGGGAGCGTTCCGGGAAGTCGTTCGTCAGTTCCCATAACGACGGGGGCTACTCGGTGTGGGCAGTTACCAGCGGTAACCCCTACACCCAGCAGCCAGTATCCTCCACCATCCCATATGGTAAGACTGACTGGTGGAGGCTGTGGGTGGACTGTTGTATTGATGGGCTGCACCTGGCTGCTGTTCTCGATGACTCACTTACCTGCATATTGATTGAACCAACTATTGGATGTGTTTAGCAATGTTCCTTCAGTTGCAGCCACTTGTTTGTGATTGTGTTTGAGTAGTTGTTCTATGCGTATTGTGCTAAGTCAGAACAGTTAGAAGCCTGATACAAACAGTTTTGTTGTAATGTTCAGAAAGAAGATGAATGGTGGCTTGGAAAACATTGGGGTGTCACTGAATGAGCTCCTGTCCTCGTCCCCAGGTCCGTTCCCCTGCAAGGCCATTAGCAAGATCCTTCTGAGGACCACGGTGTCCGGGTGAGGGCCCCCCGCTCTCCTGTTGAGGGCTCTCCTGTTGAGGGCCCCCCTCTCTCCTGTTGAGGGCCCCCCTCTCTCGGGTGGTTCTATCAAGTAGCACCATTGAGGATTAGGATCAATCCCAATTTATTGTTGAGAACATATAATCAAATGTGAATACAATATATATTGTTTTTAATATACATGTTTAAAATTGTTACATTTCATCTATTAATCTATTTTTCACACGCTCTCAATTCAAAATAGCTTTATTGGCATGGACAATAAACCCTTACATTACCAAAGCAAGTTATACAAAGAAATGACTAGTAAAAGCACAGAAGAGATCCTTTGGTAATGGTTGTGAGCGATTTCATGACCCCGTTTCCCAGAATTGTGACAGAGTGACGAGTGTTCTCCCGTCATGGTCGTCCCTACTGACTATACTGTCCATGCTACTCTATCCATGCTACTCTATCCACCTCCCTCATGCTGGCTCTTCGGCCCGCTCTCCAGTGCTCCCATGCTGCTGTACAGCGGTGGGATGCCCAGGGCGAGCTACGGGGACCGCCACTGTCTGACCGTCCAGCAGGACAAGGAGCACGTCACGCTGGACTTCACGTCCCGGGTCATCGACTTCTTCACCATCCACAGCGTGGAGCGGGAGCAAGGTGGGGGGGGGGGGGGCCCACGTGGCTCGTGCGGAATATGACACACCCTCAGGGTTATGGGCCGGGGCGTGTGAAGCACATGTGTTCAACTGATCAATTATTAGTTTTGTGCTTCCAAAGAGTCAGTTGCCCCAGGAATGTCGATGTGTTTGGGGGTGACTTTAAAATGGCGGTATTGCTGTAAAGCTAGTTGGTGAATCATGGAAAACAAAATGTAGATCGGAGCGGTCGTTTGAAGATGAATTTGTTGTAAAGTGGGTTTTACTGCAATGGCATCATTAGAAAATGTAGCACTGCATCATGGGTAATCCACCTCTAAACAGCCCCACTCGCCCCCCTCCCCCAGAGTTTGACGAGCCCTCGGCCGTGGTGGTGCTGCTGGACGAGGAGCTGGTGGTGGTGGACCTGCACACCCCCGGCTGGCCCACGCTGCCCACCCCCTACCTGGCCCCGCTGCACTCCTCGGCCATCACCTGCTCGTGCCACGTCTCCAGCGTGCCCCCCAAGCTGTGGGACCGGGTGCTGCAGGCCGGCCGCGCCCAGCGACAGGCACCGCAGCAGCAGCAGCAGCAGCAGCAGCGCGGGGTGAGTGGGCTCTGCCGGTAAGGGGTCGGCGCAGGGAAGGATCACAACATGGGAAATTAAACTGCAGCAGAGCTACAGTATGAAGCGGTCAATGTTTAAATCAAATGTATCTGTTGTGTTTATCGTTTGTGCTTGTTTTTATGTGGAAAAAATATAGAATCAGGAAAAAGTAAAGCGGTAGAAGAAGTAGAAGCTTTCTAAAAAAACCAAACATTTTTAAGTGGCTCATCGGTCAGACGAGTAGAGCTTAGTTTGTTGAGGGTAGGGCTCTGTACAGGAGGTACACCCAACTACCTTAGAAGGTGCTGCAAAAAAAAACACTCATCTGCTGAGGTGAGCTGTGCCGTGCATGAGTTTGGTCAGGTAGAGCTTACGCACAAGTTTAAAAAGTGGTATGTACTGGGAAATGCAAATGTCAGGCTTTTATTTCATTATATTATTTATGTTTAATCCATGCTGTCTGGTTTTTGCAGAGTTGGCCGATCTGTGGAGGGAAAAACCTGGCGCCGTCAGCGAAACAGCAGGAACTGCTACTGACTGGGTACACGCACGCACGCACGCAAACACACACAGCCAATTATTGAACTATATAGACATTAAACATTACTCAAGCGTTTCCTCTTGCACACATGTTCCCAGTAGAGCTGAGCTTGTGAGAAAGTACCAGTTATTTGTATAGTCTCCTTTTCCGGAAGCTTCATCTCATTCTCATCCCGGCTCCTCCAGTGGGAGTGCACGTTACCATGCACGCCTGCACAGTTTCGTCATATCCATGTCCACGGAGAAGCCAAACAGTCCCGCATCTCACAATACGTCTCTCCCTTCTTTTTAATTAATTCATCTGTATTATTATTAATAATAATAATAACCTCAACCGTCCGTAGATCAGTCTGGGTTGCCTTCAGTGCATCCGGGGGCCTGAGTGTGTGTGTGTGTGTGTGTGTGTGTGTGTGTGTGTGTGTGTGTGTGTGTGTGTGTGTGTGTGTGTGTGTGTGTGTGTGTGTGTGTGTGTGTGTGTGTGTGTTTCAGCCACGAGGACGGCACCGTACGCTTCTGGGATGCATCGGGCGTGGCCCTCACGCCGATCTACAAGCTCTCCACTGCCGGCGTCTTCCACACGGACTGCGACCCCGCCGACGACCCCCAGGGCCCCGACGACGACCCCGACGACCGGCGGGAGGAAGAGGACGAGTGGCCCCCCTTCAGGAAGGTGAGGGGGAGGGAGGGAGGGGTGGAGGGAGAGGTAGGAACAGTTGGAGAGAGGGATTCCCTTAAGAGTGGTGAACTCTAAGAATTGCCCTTTACATACTGCAGAAAAAAAGCATTTGTCTTAACGCACGCATGCGCACACCTTGGCCCACTTTTCAATCTTATGGTTTAAATGCGTTTGGTTCTGGGGGCCGTTATTCTTTGTAATCACTGTTTGTCTTGGAGAGGAAGATTGGCTCCATTCCTCTACTGGTATTACTTCTGATTCAGCACTGTTTCTGTTTCTCTGTATGTTAAGAATCGTACTGCATATTCAATGAAAAAAGACATTTGGCAAATCGAGTTAGTATTAGTTCATAGTTGTGTTAAAGGCTAGTTAAGGACTGAACTTGAATGATTTCTGCTGTGTATTCATATTTCATAAGTATTGGATTCCCTTTGTTATATTTCAAAGCATAGTTTTGCTCTTGCAGACTTTCTGTGAAACTCCTCCTGTCCACTGTCAAACATTGTTAGTCGTGAGGTTTGTCCCAGAGAAACCTCTTAAAACCACCATGCAAATGAATACGCTATCCATTTCTTGGTACGTGGTCGAGAGCAACGTTAAAGTTGTTGAGACCCTCATTCATGTTAAAAGGTGTGTGTGTGTGTGTGTGTGTGTGTGTGTGTGTGTGTGTGTGTGTGTGTGTGTGTGTGTGTGTGTGTGTGTGTGTGTGTGTGTGTGTGTGTCGTTTAAATGTGGGCGTGACCCTCCTTCAAGTTAAAAGTCCCTTGTGTGTAAAAGGATGAGAACTAGGCCTCTACTTTGTTTACATTACTACACCAGACTTTCCGTACCCTCACAGGCTTCCGATGTCTGTTTTCCCTCACCCCGTTTTGTCTTCGTAGACCCCTCCTCTCTTTATCTCCCCCTCCCTAACCCCTCTTTCCCCCCAAAACTTTCCTACCTTTCCAAATGTAACCCACGGTTACGGAACTCTAAGCTCTGGAATGCCGGCCCCATATGGATGGACAGCCCCCCACCCCCTTGTAATGAAAACCAGAACCCTCAGCTGTGTGTGTGTGTGTATGTGTGTGAAAATTCCTACGGAGCGCATAGGATTTACGTCTGTGTGCACGGTTTTTTAAAGTGCACGTACAAGAAGCAGTTAAAGTGTACTTTATTTGTTCTGTACCAGGGAGGATCACGGTGTACGTGTGCGAAGTGGGGGTATACGGGTTGGATCCAGCAGGCTATGTGTGTGCCATCGACCAGGCGGTGTTTAGTGATGCCTGGATGCCATCCTGGATATTGAAGTGTTCAGGGGACGTTTGGGGCATATAAAGGACGACCCCAGTGAATAAAAACACCTTGCTGGTGGTGTGTGTGTGTGTGTGTGTGTGTGTGTGTGTGTGTGTGTGTGTGTGTGTGTGTGTGTGTGTGTGTGTGTGTGTGTGTGTGTGTGTGTGTGTGTGTGTGTGTGTGTGTGTGTGTGTGTGAACTTGCTGTATATAGTAAGGTTTGGACTTTTAATGCCAATAAATGCCTCATTTGAATTATCTGTAATATTTCTTCCAACATTTTATTTAAGATTCTATCTCTGTCATTATGAGGTACCCAAAAATATTTATACATTCATTTACTTTTATCACGCCTCTGAGGAACCACACTAAACAACGGAGATGTCACTGCTATTAAAGGCTCAAAGTGGTGCAGGATGATGTCATGGTTTGGTAGGCTAATGACACGGTAATCATTTAGGACACACTACAATTTTAACTACCAGTGTTTATTAGAGATTCAGTGTCTGCAGTTTAAAGTGTGTGTGTGTGTGTGTGTGTGTGTGTGTGTGTGTGTGTGTGTGTGTGTGTGTGTGTGTGTGTGTGTGTGTGTGTGTGTGTGTGTGTGTGTGTGTGTGTGTGTTTTGTCAGCTATTTTAAATTTAGTCCTTAGACGAAAATGCTTATTAGTTTTAGTCACATTTTAGTCATTGTTTTCCTTCGCGGTTTTAGTCTAGTTTTAGTCGACCAAAAGTCCTTACATTTTAGTCAACTTTTAGTCATTACTTTCAGTCAAAACGTTTTCTCTTTTAAACGAATTAAATTAGGCTAATCCCTGGTATATGGACACCTGCTAAGTATTTCCAGTTAATTTGTCTGTTCAGCTCTTCAAAACGAGAGCTGGTAAATTTTGAAAAATGCATTAAACTGTAATCAGAAAACGCTGTTATATGCTATAGACCCTATTAGGGTCTATAGCATAAAAAATGTCTGTCTCTCTGTCTTCCCGCCTAACTTGAAGCCACAGGGCATCTCTAATTCCACCAATGCCCGGGATACATTTGGACAGACGGGCTAGACGCAAAAATATCATGCATTTTGAATGTCCAAATAGCACACCACTAACATTTTAGTCCTGTCTCGTTCCGTCAACGAAAACAAAACTTTCATTTCATCATAGTTTTATCATCAAATATCTATTTTTTTTTTAGCTCGTCAACGTCTCGTCTTAGTCATGGAAGAAAGGTAGTTGAAGAACATTTTTCGTCATATATTCCGTTAACGAAATTAACGTGTGTGTGTGTGGGTGTTTCTGTGTGTAGGTGGGATGTTTTGACCCCTACAGCGATGACCCTAGGCTTGGCATCCAGAAGATCACTCTGTGTAAATACAGCAACAAGCTGGTGGTGGCTGGAACTGCCGGACAGGTACACACGTACACGTGCACGCATGCACGCACGCACGCACGCACGCACGCACGCACGCACGTTTACGGCGCAAACATTGAATTTGATGGCTGGTCTGTGTGCGGTCATTCGGACATGTTTGAAGGAAGGAAGAAAATCTTGCACACAAGTTATGACAATAATAAAAAGTTTTCTTTAAAAGTCAAGAAAAAAATGCTTTGTCTTTTTTAAATCATGTATATATTTACAGTTGGGTTCAAACTGGTTCAAGCCACTTTGGATTACAGTGTCTCCTAATTGAAAATACAAAATAATAAAAACAGGGTTTTACTAGCGAACCCCGCCCATTGCTTCGATTAGACAGTTGACTTGAGCTTTGGAAAACCAAACCAATTGTGTATGGGAAGTCCCAATGTGTCTCATGTAGACTGCTTTCCATTAGGAAAAAACCAAGCAAGCTGAAAGTCAGTTTGCTTTTATGAGTCGTGTGGTTACGGCCGTATGCTGCAAATTAATCTCACATGCACACAGTTTTTCAATTTGCCAGGCATACTTTTCATTACTAATGTATATCTACCATCAAGAAGCATCATATAATGGACTTACTTATAAATGGAAGAATACAATTTAACTGTTTACATTGTGATAAAACTACAAACAAACTTGTGATGCATTTTCTTTTGCATTTTCTTTCTCTGCGGGGGACCAGGTGCTGATCCTGGCTCTGAGTGACGAGCGGTCGGACCACCAGGTCGAGGTGTCGGTGGTGGACCTGCTCCAGGACCGGGAGGGCTTCACCTGGAAGGGCCACGGCCGTCTGGACCCCCGCGCCCGCCCGGGCCCCTTCCCCCCAGGCTTCCAGCCCCAGCTGCTGGTGCAGTGCATGCCCCCCGCCTCGGTCACCGCGGTGACGCTGCACGCAGAGTGGCACCTGGTGGCGTTCGGCACCAGCCACGGCTTTGGCCTGTTCGACTACCAGCGTCGCAGTGCCGTGCTGGCCAGGTGAGCCGAGACACGCCCACCTGCCCACCTGTGGGACCCCAAACCTCCAACTCTCAACCTTACACAAGGTGTTGTAGACTTGAGTTTTAGGGTACAGTTTGGTTTTAGGGTTACAGTCCCAGGGCCCCTCAAATGTAATGATTGTAATGTAAACCACAACGTAAAGTGTCCCATAAAGTAAACCCTCCTCCTATTCTTCGCCTCCTCTCTCCCTCTCCCTGCCCCCTCTTCCTCTCGCTGAAGGTGCACCCTGCACCCGAATGACTCCCTGGCCATGGAGGGTCCCCTGTCCCGGGTCAAGTCCCTGAAGAAGTCTCTCCGCCAGAGCTTCCGGCGAATCCGCAAGAGCAGGGTGTCTGGCAAGAAGCGCCCCGTCCCCACCACCATGCCCACCAGCAAGGTCCCGCCCTCATGTGCATGGCTCGTGGTCAGAATGTCACTAGAAGGCCCACTGTAGAGAGCATGCATGAGTCCCATTTGTTAGATTTCAACCCGCACACAATGTTTTCTAGTGCTAATGAATATGAAAGAAATATATTCATTTAAATAAAGAAGCCTGTCATTCTGTACAAAATTATCTGTTGGGTTATTTAAACAATGTCACAAAGGTGAAAAAGTAGGAAAATACCTTTAGCTGTGTGTGTGTGTGTGTGTGTGTGTGTGTGTGTGTGTGTGTGTGTGTGTGTGTGTGTGTGTGTGTGTGTGTGTGTGTGTGTGTGTGTGTGTGTGTGTGTGTGTGTGTGTGTGTGTGTGTGTGTTTTCAGGTCCAGGAGGCCAACGCGGCTCTAGCGGAGCAGGAGGATGTGGCCCCGGTGCAGCGGCGCATCGAGCCACGCTCCGCAGACGACTCGCTGTCCGGCGTGGTCCGCTGCCTGTGCTTCGCCGACACCTTCCTGCGAGACGGTAGGAGAAACACTCACACCCCGGCCAGTGTTGCACAGCATTTCTCTTAGATGCTTGGGAGGGCAGGGCAGTCTAGTGGTTAGCTAGCCTGTCTAGTCTAGTGGTTAGCTAGCCTGTCTAGTCTAGTGGTTAGCTAGCCTGTCTAGTCTAGTGGTTAGCTAGCCTGTCTAGTCTAGTGGTTAGCTAGCCAGTCTAGTCTAGTGGTTAGCTAGCCAGTCTAGTCTAGAGGTTAGCTAGCCAGTCTAGTCTAGTGGTTAGCTAGCCAGTCTAGTCTAGTGGTTAGCTAGCCAGTCTAGTCTAGTGGTTAGTTAGCTAACCAAGAACCTTTCGGTTCCGGGTTTGATAGCAGATACCTGTAGGGGATTTGTTTTGCTGTGACTTTTAAACTAATATACTTTGTATCTATTTTAAATACGTGAATATTTGAATATTCACAAATGTATGCAAGGTTTTTGGTAAGATACAGCAGTTGGAGGCAGGCAGGTGCTTGGACTAAATGGCTTCAGTGTGTATACAACCCTCCTGTGTACTGAAACACACAATACCGTGTGTATCCTCCCCCAGGAACGCACCACGGCCCTACCCTCTGGGCGGGCACCAACTCGGGCAGCGTGTACGCCTACGCCCTGGAGGTCCCGGGTGTTGGCTCTGGGCCGGGCCGGGGGGGCGAGCCGGGCAGTGGCAGCGGGGGGGGAGGAGGAGGAGGGGGCGGGGCCGGCAGCAGCGTGGAGGCGTTGCTGGGGAAGGAGATCCAGCTGATGCACCGCGCCCCCGTGGTGTGGATCTGCGTGCTGGACGGCCGCGGACGCCCGCTGCCGGAGCCCTACGAGGCGTCCCGGGACCTCGCCGCCGCGCCAGACATGAGCACCGCCCACTCGGTGCTCATCGCCTCGGAGGAGCAGCTCAAGGTGCGGAGGGGAGGGTCTTGGGGTGGGGGTTTCCCGCCTAGTCTCTGGATGTCGTGGGTGGGTGGGGGTTTGGGATTTTCTGTGACGATATTTCTATAAGTTATAATGTGGAGACGTCCTAGGTTCTAGTCGTGCCTGCAGAGATCACTCGGGAAAAAAAAACAACATCCAGTAGTCTTTCATTCTATATTTATTAATACCATTTGTTAAAAATTACTATGGGATGTATGCTTTTTGGTAACGCCGCAGAAAGGGAGAGGAGAACGGCAATGTTGCATTGTGCCGCAGGCGGGCATCGAACCCGGGTCCTATAGCATGCGGGGTTAGCGCCCCGGTGGGTTGTTTGACTCACCCAGCCGTCCTGCCCCCAGGTGTTCTCCCTGCCCAAAGTGAGTGCCAAGACCAAGTTCAAGCTGACGGCCCACGAGGGCTGCCGCGTGCGGCGGGTGGCGCTGGTGGCGCTGAGCTCGGCCGTGCAGGAGGACTACAGCGAGCACACCCTGGTCTGCCTCACCAACCTGGGGGACATGCACCTCTTCAACGTCCCGGCGCTCAGGCCCCAGGTCAGGGGAGGGGGTGGGCTTTGGTTACTGTTGGGATTTACGTGGGTTTTTTCTGAATGGATGCGCAGCCTTGACACTTGAACGCGAAATCAGGAGGTCAAAATCGAGTTAGTAAAATCCGGACACGGGTCCGCCAGGAGCTAATTTACCCGCAAAAAAACCATCCTGTTAAAATATATCTGATGAAATGACGCTGGTTGGATGAGAAGACCAGTCGTTCCGGATGTTTCAATGTAGCGCTAGAGCTCCCATCAGACATGCATTGTCGAGGAGAGCAATGGAGGTGAGCGCTCTATCCGTGCATTACATTGCACGGATACACATTTAGCACTGCATGAAGGCCACAGCCAGTCAGAGGCAGTGCAAAGATATTTCAGCAAAGCTGCTCATGCTCCCAGTACAAATCATTAATGGAAAACATATGATGAACAACAATATTTATAATGTATTTATTTACAAATAACTAGAGTATCTTTTCAATTATTGTAATGACGACTATTTCAAAATCCCACCAGTGGTACATGTACCACAGGTGGACAAACATTAGCTCATGGGATCACAATGTGAGCACAATCTGATCTGGGACGGTCCAGACCTGACGGTTAATGCTTCCTTGCACCATCGGATGGTGTAACCAAGGCCTTTGTCTGCCTGGATGGCCGAATGTCCTTTTCTCCCACTGTCTGTTGGTCTCACTGTCCTGTGTGTCTGTCCTTCTGTCGCAATCTGTCTGCAGAGTGGGAGGTTTGTGTATTATGGATACATTGGTCTTAATTTTATAGAATTTTCATTTGATTGAATAATTCTTTACTGCTAGATCTTGCTAATCTGACCTGAGGTGTGGTTCTCTGCAGGTGCGCTACGACTGCATCCGGAAAGAAGACATCAGTGGCATTGCGTCCTGCGTCTTCACCAAAACTGGCCAGGGTGAGGAAGAGTTAATAGTATTAATTTCATGTTATGAACGCACTCAGGGTGAGGAAGAGGAGCATGAGATATTAATAATGATTTAATTTAATATCCGATGGTAGAAATATATAAGGTAAACAAACACTGAAATCCAAGCTAGAAGCTGTCTACTATTCCCGGTTCTATTTTGAATTGATCACATACTGCATCGTAAACTCCTGTTTGCCTTTTCTTTGTGGGGTTTGTTTGTGGAGCTTTTTGTATTCAAGCGTTTGCGTTTGACTATAAATTGCTCATTGACTCAGTTGTTGTTCGTATTCACCCGCTTAAAAGTGTGTGGGGGTGTGTGGGGGTGACTTTTGTATTCAAGCGTTTGTTTTGGACTTTAAATTGCTCATTGACTTAGTTGTAATTCCTTAACTATTGTGTGTGTGGCCATCCCCTCAGGGTTCTACCTGATCTCCCCCTCAGAGTACGAGAGGTTCTCCCTCTCGGCCAAGGTCATCACAGAGCCGCTCTGCTCCCTGCAGCTGGACCGCCCGCTGGAGCACGCGTCAGCCAGGTAGCACACACTGGCACATCTATGCACACGCACACGCCCTAAATGTACTATTCTGACATGCATTTACGGATATATTATCATATATTATGCTTTGGATTCTTAGGATAACAAATGTATTCTTTATTTTATTTGGAAAAAGATAAAAAATATATATTTTGGCATATTTTTTATGCTATAATATATTATAGCATACTTACACAAAAGTTCAACCATCTGATTTGTTGCCCAAGTGTCGCTAGTTGCTAGTTTGTGATTGGTTGAGCCAGCTGGTAAATAGTGTGGTCTCTGCTGTAATGAAATGATTGTGTGTGTCTCCAGTGACGGCCCCACAGCACAACCACGGGCCAACGGGACACACAAAAACCAGACGGATCAAGCTGAGGGTAGGACGCACAAACACACACATGCTCTTCTTCTGTTGCCTTTTCATCCCCGTCCCTCCAAACTCTAATTCCCTCTCTTTGAGCCCGGCTTACCCTCTCATTCTTTCGCTCACTCAACTTTCCAGAGAAGGCTTCATGAGGGTTCCCTCAGCTCTCCACGGTAACGGACCAGAACCCCCCCCACCCCTTTCCTTCTGCTGCCGCTGGAACCTCCGGAATTCTATTGGCTGCTGGGGAAATGACACAGTTGAACAGTTGACCGGTTGACTATATTTTAGGGCTGGGGGAGTTGTCGAATGTCTAGCCAAACAATGCCGAATATTTTGAATAAGCCTGTCGGTATACATGTCGATCATATAGAATCACTTCTGAAGTTGTTTTAACTCTCTAGTTGGATGTGTCAATAGGTACTATTTAGACTATCGAGAAGTCCATATACTGCATCTGGGTCTTGGGTTTTAATAGTCAAGCTAATCCACCCATGGATTGGTTAGTGGAGAAGGAATCGCCATGTTTTCATCGTCAATTTAAAGTTCATGACATCCTAATTCTATGAACTATAAATCAGCGCAATAACTCCCCCAGCTATTTCTATGCGGGTGCCGTCAGTGGCTGTAAAACGCTTTAGAACAAACCAATCCCTCCCCCCTCCCAAGCCTGTTTATCGCCGCCTACAAATTAACATATTTTACCGCTGTGGAAACGTGCGTCTCCCGCGTGTGGCCGGACACCTTTTAAACGGGACTTCAGCGTGGATTATACTTTGGCATACTTGTGGGTGTTTATTGTTCTACCTCAGAGGTTGTGTGTCGGTGGCCACACATTTGGAGTCATTTGGAGATCTTTATAATGTAAAGATTAGAGCTGTCAGTTAAACGCGTTATTAACGGCGTTAACGCAAACCAAATTTAACGGCGTTAAATTTTTTATCGTGCGATTAACGCAATTATTTTATAAAAAAAAATATATATATATATTTTTTTTTTTCTTTGGCTCAAAACAAAGAAGCAGTAGCCTGACTGCTATGTTCAAATGACATTTGTTCAAAGCAGTCGTTTAATTGCACTATAGGCTCTTTTTTTGTATCGTCCTGTTTTGATCAGTGTATATGCCAATGTTGTTATCAATAAAAAATCATTTGCACAAGGCAAGCCGATGCACTTCACCATGTTGATAAGAGAATTAAAATTAGAAGAATTATGGGACAAAAAAATCAAGGGATATTTAGCATAGAAAAATGATTTGCGATTAATCGCGATTAATTAGAGTTAACTATGACATTAATGCGATTAATCACGATTAAATATTTTAATCGCTTGACAGCTCTAGTAATGATCTGTATCGTGTGTTGCACGAAATAATTTTTCTGTGAGCGTTCCTTATAGTAGATCTTGGATCTGCCCCATGTTGTTTTCAATGTCAGCTGAAATCCGTACAAAAGAATAAGCAAAAAAAGGGTTGCAGGAAAGAATATGTTTGCAAAAGAGTTGAGAGGTGCACATAAGCTACGTCTTAGTTCTCTATTAGCTACGCCGGTCACACCTTAACTGCAACATACCTACACCATGACTACACATCTAGTATCTATCTAATCAGTGCATTGACCTACAGAAGTTACAAGGAACAATTTCCACGCAACACGAATGGGAGTCGTTTTCGATGCAGCACGGTTCAGCTCGGGTTGCTAAGCACCAGTACACGTAAACATGTATAGACATTTAAAAGCTCGGTAGAAAAGAGAACTGCATGGTGGTGGTCTAATGTACGACCTCCGACCCCTCACCCCCAGGTCAGGCGGAGGACCTCCAGAGCGGCCTGTCCTCCCCCGCCCAGGACTCTCCCCTTGACTCACCGCTCAGCTTCGCTGACCTCACCCTGGACTCCACTGGGGAGCTCACTGTGGAGGACGTCCGGGACTTCCTCACGTAAGGCACTCATTCACTCTCATGCACTCACTCACTCACTCACTCACTCACTCACTCACTCACTCACTCACTCACTCACTCACGCACGCACTCTCATGCACGCACTCTCATGCACGCACTCACTCACTCTCATGCACGCACGCACTCACTCACTCACTCACTCACTCTCATGCACGCACGCACGCACTCACTCACTCACTCACGGTTCATTGTCTGTCTCATAGGACGGTGGACGAAGTGGAGAACAACATGAGGAACATCAAAGAGGAAGAGGGGCGCACCGCGGGTATCTTGATCAACTGACCAAGAAGGTACACACACACGCACACGTGACGACCACATGTCTTTGTTTTCCTTCACACCCCAGACAGGGTTGAAAACACACCTGTTTCTGATGGAGCTGGTCCACGGTGTGTAAACTTCAAAGGAGCCCTCTGTCTGAGGGCTGCATTCTTGCAACCCCCCGTGTGTGTGTGTGTGTGTGTGTGTGTGTGTGTGTGTGTGTGTGTGTGTGTGTGTGTGTGTGTGTGTGTGTGTGTGTGTGTGTGTGTGTGTGTTATCGCAATCATATTGAAAAACATGAGTTACCGATCGTAGTTTTCTACTGTTTTTCGATATAACAGCGACTAACAGAATCAACCACATTTGCATGACAGACATCGGGTATCTGACTAGTGTCTCTACTGCCCCCTGGTGTTGGTATCTGGAGAAACGAGCTGTCCCCCACTTGATGGTTCTCCATTACTGTTTGATGATATAAATGCAGATGTCACTGCAGTGTCTCTGCAGTGACATCTGCATGAAGAATCCATTCAGAAATGTAGCAGAGAAAAATGAACCATTCCTGAAACTGTTCACCTTCAGCATCGCCTGCATCAAGCTTGCTTTATTTAGACTTGCGTGTTGTGGGAGGACGTGTCCTCGTCTGTCATCTAACATGTCTCTTCATCTACATCACTTTATTGTCTTTTTTAGCGTCTTGGCCATCGCCTGCAGTAGTCCAGTGGAGGCACCGATGACCGACCATACGGCTAGATAACACAACAAGCAGCGGACATAGATACTTCTGGGTACGCCCCCAACCGTACCATCTCTTCCTCTTCCTCCTCCTCCTCCTCCTCTCAGTACAACAGCACAGCCCCCACACGCCCATCCACTCTGACTATGGACACGATATTAGAAGAACGGAGCGTGGACAGAAGAATACAAAGTTTCCTACTGGATGGACCCCCATCTTCTACAGAACCACCCGGGAACGTGACCTCACCCGCCCTATGAGTAATATGCCAGGACACACAGGCATGCATGTGAACCATGGATTACATGGTTCATGGTTGGTTTGGTTACGGTTAGCCATGCCACCCCCCCCCCCCCCCCCCCCCCCTGGCTGGCTGGCCGGTTCTGGATGAGGCAGAACTACCATTGGCAGGATGGTACAGCCTGCTGGCACTGCCCTGTGGATCTCTCTCTTTGTGTCACTCTCGCTCTGTCACACACTCGCTCTCTTTCTCTAACTCCCCCTGCCCCCCCCCCCCCCCCTGTCTGCCTACCAATTAGGGAAAGGAGTTCTTAATGTTTTCTTTCTTCCAGGGCAGAACTATCGGTGCTGTTGTGAGTTGATGAACACCTCTCTCTTAACGGAGCCCCGTCCCCTCCTCGGTATCAGGGCTCCTCTAGGTGCTGCTTTGGGGGCTCTTCCACTGGTGCTCTCTCCTCAAGAACAAACTGTCCATGTGCACAACAGTAGACTTACTGGAGCTGTGAGGCACGCTGCGAATTACAGCCACAGAGCAGCCCTCCTCACACCCCCTCCCCCTCCCACCGCTCCCCCATAACTATAAACTGTGAATCGGTTGAAGAGAATGAAAGGGAACAATTGTAGCATTCACCCGAGTTAGACTCTTTTGTTTTTGGTTTTTCTCCCGAGAGATCTGACCGGTCTTCTTTGAGTACTGGGAGCTATAGCGTTGTCGTTCCAGCCAAAATTGCTAACATATCTTTGCAATTGAGGAGGACCCTAATGAACTATGTTTGTATCTGTCTTAATAACTTATAATGAAGAGCCACACTAACCACAGTGGGGACCGAGGCTCGCCGTTTACCCTCGGATGGGGAAAGGGTGACGGGGATAATGCAGTCGTTTGTCTGAAGACGAAGCTGGCCTTATTAGGGCCAGCTTCTGGGCTAGCAGGTTGTCATTCGAAACGTTTTTTCAGGGTGTTTTTAAAGAAAGGATGTAGAGTAACTAGGGTTTAGAAAAGGACTTTATTAAGGGAAACAAACCAAATGCTGCAAAGTCTTCATGTTTGAGAATGCGTGGTATCGAGTGAGTTAATTGAACGTTTGAGACTGAGGGCTACACAGCAAGTATAATATCTAGAAACATTTTGAAGCCAACCATTCAATAATAAACATTATTATGGAGTAGTTGGCTCCAAAGTCAGGTTTTTTTTTTTTGCTTTACATCAAAGCACAGAGAAACGGGGCTTGTGAGGATAGAAGGGAGAGGAGAGGTTGAAACCAAGGCAAAGCATGGTGGAAAGTTACGGTTAAAAGAACAGCTAATAATTCGCCTGCCAAATACAACTCCTGGGAACGTTTAGGAGTGGAGCGTGGGTGAAGAAGCAGTGTAGTAAGGTTTAGAGGCACAGGGTCATGTTCCAGGGGACGGCAGCGACGACGATAGGAGGGAGGCCTTAACCCCTGGAGTTTTATGAAGAATATGTCAAGTGTGAATTCAAAGGGACCATGATACAGCGATAAAGCGATTGAGCCGTTGAGTTCCGAAGAAACTTCCAGAAAGATCCCCAAAAATTCTCCCTTGAGAAAATCGTTCATCTCACGCTGGAAGTTTTTGATTACGAGTTTGTCCGGAACACTATGTGTGATGTAGGTTACAGCTGTTCAGCGACGCAAAGTTTGTGGGATTGTTTCAATTGTGGATGGGACAATGGCCAGTGCTTGGATCCCCGTAGTCTAACAATTTATCTTCTAACTTTTACTGTGTAAAAAAAAAAAGTGTGTGTGTATATAAATATATATATAATGTAGGTTAACAGCCTTGAATTAGGACAGACAGGTTTTATATGCCAATGATGAAGTAGTACTTCCAGACCCCAATAAAAGTAGCCTAAAAGCCTTTCGGTATTTCATTTTAGATTGCCTCGTGCAAAATATTAAAAGGGACCTCACAACTAATTTAGAACAATGGATAGGAATGGTGTTAACGCCTTTAATTTGAAATGTGTACATTTTTGTTGCGACAAATAATTAACACTCTGCTACAGTTTACACCACCACACAAACCATTTATGATTCCAGGACAGGGTTGAACATTTAAATTGGGATTTTACCATTTTTTGTTTACTTTTTTGTTTTGAGTTTTAATGGAAATTTGTTTGTTTAGAATTTTTGCAGATGGAGAATGTCAATAAAAGTATTTACTCTTTAATGTGTTCAGCTTCCTGTTTCTGAAAGGTGGGAGACATTCAGGAATGGAGAGGTTCCTGAATAGATGGATGGTTATTTTATTGAAACTTGTCCACTCCTGATGGTATAGATGGTAGGGATCATCTATTATGATCTTGACATATTTCATCACTGTTTGATCCTAATGTTACCTTCTTATTTTTACAACCTATACCATTAAATCATATTACCTGAAAACGTGTTGGATTAGGCTCTTATCAAAGTTTGTGGGATTGTTTCAATTGTGGATGGGACAATGGCCAGTGCTTGGATCCCCGTAGTAACTATTATGATCTAGACATATTTCATCACTGTTTGATCCTAATGTTACCTTCTTATTTTTACAACCTATACCATTAAATCATATTACCTGAAAACGTGTTGGATTAGGCTCTTATCAAAGTTTGTGGGATTGTTTCAATTGTGGATGGGACAATGGCCAGTGCTTGGATCCCCGTAGTCTAACAATTTAACTTCTAACTTTTACTGTGTAAAAAAAAAAAAGGCTCTTATCAGTCAAGTATGTTTTGACTCACACAAAGATTAAAAATTCAGAGAAGGTGGAGGCATACATTTCTTAATAATAAAATGAGTGTTTATGTGAAGCTGAGATTGCAGGCCACCAGGCACTGTCCGTTGTTACCTTTTGTATGGGTTCTTTAAATATCTTTCCATTATAATTAGGTATTTATCATCAACTGGAAATGATACCAAGTTTTTAACAGACTGAATGCGGTTAATCTCCCCCAGCATTTTTCCTTAATGCAACTGGTTTACCTTAGCCATTTCATCTGCCTTTTTAAATAAAGTGTGATTTTTTGATTGAAGGTTAGGTTTTAGTGTTTGGTCTGGTTTCAGGGCTAGTTTCAGGTTAAAGACCTCGGTAACTGCTTACAGAGGTTGCTGAAGGAGTCATGCTCCTGCTCCTCTCTTCCAAGCACTTTGGAAACACAGCAGTTTGCCTGCCGCTCCAACAGATCCAGAGACAACGCAATCTCTCAGGTCATGCAAGCCACCCTCTCCCACCTTGACATCGTGGGGGGGGTGTCTATGTCAGACTGTTGTTCATAGATTAAAGTTTAGCCTTCAACACTGTAGTCCCCACCAGGCTGGCTACTAAATTGCATGACCTGGGCCTGAACCTATCAATGTGCCTGGATCTTGGACTTCTTGACTGCCAGGCCTCAGGTTGTCAGAGTGGGAGGGCACGCTTAACACTCCCTCATACTCAACATTGGTGTCCCCCAGGGTTGGGAGTCCTTTGCTGTACTCCCTGTGCACCAACGACCCTAATACAATCGTGAAGTTTGCGGACGACACAGTTGTGGTGGGCCCGATCACTAACAACAATGAACGGGCCTACCTACATGAGGTGTCGGACCTGACAACGTGGTCCCTCAACAGCCTCTTCTTTAACGGGGGGAAGACCAAGGAGATGGTGGATTTCTGCCCACAACGGCGCAGGAGCTGCACCCACTCATGGACTACACAAACGGACACTGAGGTGATGAAGGCAAGGCAACGCCTATATCACCTCTCACAGCTCAGAAGATTCAGGGTGAGCCTTGATTCCTTCTACTCTGCCACTATACAGAGTATTCTATACTGACTTGAGCTATATCTATCTGGTACAGAAACAGCTCCTGTCGGGACCAGAGGGGGATGAGATCAGCAGAGCGGACCCTGGCCACCCCACGCCCCCCTCTGCAGGACTTTTACACCATACACAGTACGAGCAGAGCCAGAAGGATTATCAAGGATCCCCATCACCCCGTAACAGTCTTTTTGTGACCCTCAGGTCATCCAGTCGCCTGCGCTGTCACAGAACACGCATACAGAGGAAGTTTCCCCCCGGCCCCCCCCCAGGCTATCAGAGCACGGAACTCAGTGAACTCAGTCACTAATGCTTATTTTCCACCGCAGGACAAGCTCAACTCGCCCCTGCCTTTTTTTGCGTTTCGTTGGCCAAAATGTGGCAGTCTCACCGCCGTCTAGTTTCTATGAGCTGATCCGATACTTTTGGTGACGTTAACAGGCTGCTGGCCACTGATAGGCCAGACGCCTATCAGTGGCGCCACTGACGCCACTGGACGAGCGCGACGTCCGAGGCGAGCCTGACACTAGGTGTTGTGTCGAAAATATAATCCCTGTCTGGAATCGCAGCCCCTCTCCGCGTTACAGCAGTGTTTATATCATATTGTTACGTGATGAGCAACTTATCCCAGAAAGCGATATCTTATCTTTACATTTACTCATTCAACATCTTTTTCTGGGTCAAAAATGATTGAACCTCTGGTCTAGCATAGAACACACTTAGAATTATTCCTCAATCATGGAGTCAATTTTCTTTCCAATAGCCAATGCATAATGAAAGAAAAACCAGACGATGAAAACCACAGTGACTTAAACCTTTAATTTCTTACAAAATCCATAAATAAAGCATTTGCAGGTGGCATCGGAAGCGTGTGCATGATATCTATCACACAAACAGGCATACAATTCACTGTAAAGATACTAAACAGAGTCCCTCACTTCTGTTTGAAAATGCAGTGTAGGTAAGTATGTGCCATCCTTTTTGGTTCTTGGACTGAAACTAGATAAGATGGATGCGGATAGAAGAAGCACATCATGTTCAGTTTGCTGTATGTCGCACAGATTAACACCAAGCATAACCCACTGTTACCTGTACAGGTAAACTAACATTAACCAAAGACATCTGCCCACTGTGTGCACAACCATCATTATTGGAGATATGTCTGTATGATTCAGGGTGTCTCCCATTTAGAAAAGCCAAAAGCTTGATTCCAAAGACGGATAATATCAAAAGCTATTTCCCCAAATGATAAAACAAGCCAAGCTGATACAATACTTTAACCCATGAATTTGCTTACAGTAAACAATTGCAAAATTAATACATATCAAAAAGGCAAAATAAAAGAAAAAGCAATCACCTTTGGAACATTGTATGTATGTTGAATGTATACATGCAATGTTCATGCATACATGTTGCAAACTGATTTAATTTCTCTTGGTGATCTGATTGCACATGATTAAACAGTTCAAGGATTAGCACGATAACGTTGACGTGGGCTTATTCAAACAGGTAATTTAAACTGTTGAATCCAACCAAAAGGCATTGCGCAACGCTTACATGCACTGATTTTGTAAATGGGCACTAGTTATCAGACTAGAGTGGTCGCAGCAGAATGTATCTATCTATTTTCAAACCGAATTATCGGATTTTTGACTGAGTTTAGAGTGCCCGGGTTGAGGCATTTAATGCAGGTCTGTCTTTAGTACACACACACACACACACACACACACACACACACACACACACACACACACACACACACACACACACACACACACACACACACACACACACACACACACACACACACACACACCTCATTACGACTCATCCACCGTATCATAACGCTGCTCCTTGGTCAACCACTCAATAAAGAGACAGAAAAAAAAAAAAAGGAAGAAAAAACGATTATAAAACAAGTTTGCATCACAACTTCCAACTGACAAAGACAACTCTGCATTTCCTCCCACATGGACGGCATGTAGCCCAACGAACCAGGTAAGAAAATAATAATAATGACCTCAATGTTCGACAGGCCGATATGTTCAGGGTGGTGGACACCCTTGCCGTCCCATAGACTCTAGATTAAAATATTCTGTACACTTCTAGAGCTGCTGCAAAAGCACTTCTCTACTTCAGATCAACAACTGCATTCAGGCCTGCTGCTCATGAAGTTTTTCCTTTTCTTTTCCTTCACACTACAAGCACGACCTCCATCCCTCCCACGGGTATAAATAAGCAACAAGTATGTAGACGCGTTCTTTTGTGTGGTTTAAAAATAAAGAAAGAAAACTGGGTTGACGTTCAAACCTTTCTTCTAACAAAACATTTTTAAGTATAAAAATATCCGGGCAAATTTTAACCTTTTTGTTTTTATTTGGCCATTTGAATGTGATTGTTGCTAACCTCATAAGTCCCCTTGAGAAGAGAGAGGGAGAGACACACCTGTAGCATTAGTAGAGTTGGTCTCTCTCTCTCCCTCTCAGGATAAATGACGCATGAGCGCTTCAAGCTAGCAGCTATACAGGGGGCGCCACAGCCTCATCTTCCTACTGGTCGACAACAACAACATGGTGTGTTTGTCTCTAGGCGGGCGGTGTCTTGAAGGCCCCCCAGGCGTGGAAGCAGCGCGTGAAGCAGTGAGGCTCGTTGCCCTTCCGGACCAGGCGCAGCTTGCGGGGGTGCTCCGTCTCCTTGGCACGCATGTGCTGGATGTACACCTGCACAGCAGAGACGCATTGGGGTGAGTGCACACGTTTGAAGACCCACGCGTACGGACACACTGCATGCAGAGCACACTAGATATTCTTATTCTAATTAGTGGTGACCAAGAATAGTATTTCATGTTGCCTCCTTCAATTCTTGGGTTGAAACGAGAAAAATGTTAGTTAAAATTAATATACTTTTTTTAATTCATAAATAATGAATACATATATCTTTATAATAATTATTACAAGAAAAAAAGTTCTGAATACATACATAAATATATCATTACGGTAAAAATATGAAATTCTCCTATTCTGGTATAAATGTCGGAGGAAAGCACCCAAGATCTTTCCGTGGTCTCTAATGGGACCCCTGGCAGTGTGAATGCCGCGCTCTAGCAGTGGAGCAGCACAGGCCCAGAGTTTGCCGTATCTTCCTACTCATCAGCCTCCTCTTCCTCGCAGGTACACACGCAAAAATACACACACGCAAAAATACACGCACAGACACACACGCACAGACACACACGCACAGACACACGCAAAAATACACACACACACACACACACACACACACACACACACACACACACACACACACACACACACACACACACACACACACACACACACACACACACACACACACACACACACACACACACACACACACTTACCTGGCAGGCTTTGAGACTCAGTTTGATCTCCACCTGGCTGGTCTGGGTGCCCACCCACATGTACACCTACAAAAAGAGGTGTGGAAGAACAAACAGATGGTTGGGGGTTGTATGCAAAAGACAATAGCCGGCCGTGCGTCCTACCGTCTTGGTACCCCTAGTACTGTATGTACTGTAATGTACTTGTGTTGTTCCCCTCGACACTCACCTCCTTGCCGTTGTCCAGGAGCATGATGTCATCGTCGGCGAGGTCGTCCTGGCAGAAGTCGGAGCACTTCTCAGACACAGAGAAGTAGCCCTTCTCATTGGAACACCTTGGGTTGGAGCGGATAACACAAGTTGTCATGAACTAGCTTCTATATTTCACCACTTTCCTCTCGCCTCTGTGGTGGCAAAACTAAACGGAAAGGCTGATAGTGACCGACACAACATCAGGGCTGATAGTGACCTAGACATCATTAGGGCTGATAGTGACCAACACAACATCAGGGCTGATAGTGACCGACACAACATCAGGGCTGATAGCGACCTAGACAACATTAGGGCTGATAGTGACCGACACAACATCAGGGCTGATAGCGACCGACACAACATCAGGGCTGATAGCGACCGACACAACATTAGGGCTGATAGTGACCAACACAACATCAGGGCTGATAGTGACCGACACAACATCAGGGGTGATAGTGACCTACACAACATTAGGGCCGATAGTGACCTAGACAACATCAGGGGTGATAGTGACCGACACAACATCAGGGGTGATAGTGACCTACACAACATTAGGGCTGATAGTGACCGACACAACATCAGGGGTGATAGTGACCTACACAACATTAGGGCTGTTAGTGACCTACACAACATCAGGGCTGATAGTGACCTTAAATGACCTTAAATAGGCCAGTATTTCAGTTCATGTTGATAAGTGGTATGACTGTGCTATGGTGACCGCAAGGAGCTCATCTAGGGGAACCGCTAACCAAATGTATTTTTAGGTTAGAGGAGTGAGTGTGCAGCTCACCTGAAGAGTCGAGCGTATTTCATGTAGTCTGCGTCCTCGTCGTATTGCTTCTGGGAACCAATCCCAACCCAGAAGAAGTTCTCCGGCTCCTCCCCCTCGTTAATCACCTAGCAACAACAGCCATACACAAGAGATCCAACTTTGAGCACTGGGGGAGCTACCCGTGGAGCCCCCTTGTCTTCGTTCTCCCTAGCCCCTCTACTTCCTCCAGCCCTGCTCTAGCCCCCCCTACAACCTCCTCCCTATCCCCTTCACTACCTCTAGCCCCCCTACACCTCCTCCATAGCCCCCCTACCGCCGTCCTCGGCCCCCCACCCCTCTTGTAGCCCCCTCTACCCACCCCTCTACTCCTCCCCCCCCCCCCCCCCTCTCCCTCCGTTAATGTCTACGACCGTCCAAAGCTTTCCGCGGGGCCTCCTGCCGTCTCCACTGCGGTGATAAGGTCTCGTCACCTGTTTGCTGTAGGTGTCGTCGAACATGCTGTTCATGATGTCCTCGGCCAGCTTGGCCTCGTCGGGGTCCGCGGCGCGGCCCACCCACGTGTACACGATGCCCTGGTTGTCTGTGCTCTCAAACGGCACCTGGGAACCACCGCCCCACACACACACACACACACACACACACACACACACACACACACACACACACACACACACACACACACACACACACACACACACACACACACACACACACACACACACACACACACACACACACGTTTACAAAGGAAGCAGCTGCTGTTTAAAAGAAGACGTGCTTCTGGGGTGGTGGTGACTAGACTTCGGAACACTCTTCCTTTAAGGAAAGGGGAATCTGGACCTTTAGGCAGGCTTTTGGGGAACACTGGGCCTGTTTTCTGTTGGGATTTTTACGTTCTGAACTGTCTTTTTTAAAGTGTTTGTAAAGTGGTCTTTGACACCCACTTGCTTCGTTGCTGCACTTTGGTGTATCTATACTATAGTATGTGTTCTAATCTTAGTGTTGGTTGGGGTGCTGGTGCTGTAGCAGAGTGAGGTATATCCCTACATGTTTTCAATAGCGTAGCTGTAATTAAAATGCAATGTGAGAGCCAAGCTGCACCTTGAGGATGAAGCAGAATTCTGAGTTCAGGTTGCTCGAGTCCGTTACAATCTGGATGGTCCTGAAAGACACAGGAAGATCCTCTGGTTAGTTACTGAGATGTAGGACTAGTAAGTTACGGAAGGGATTCAGACTAAGACAGCTAGTTTGTAACCAAAGTATGTGGGACTCGACTATCAAGCCCTTTTCACACATGCCGTTTCCTCTGCAATGTTCCAGAACATTTCCTGAATGGCGTCTGGACCTAGTATCATTTCCGGTACACCGCAGATACGGCTGTGTTGTGATGAAAGTGTTACGTTACAGGAGAAAAAGGTCCGTCTGACGTAAGACTCTAATGTTTAGCAAGCGAACCAATCACAAGATTCCGCTGAGGATTTATTTGAATCTGCGTCTGTTTATCTTAACAATATCCATATAGCTTATTTTGTTAGCAAATAAGCTTCTATTTTTTACAAGAAAGGCAGGAATTGGAAAATTCCCTTCACAATTAGTTGATCCCTAAATAGTTTGAGACTTTCAATTTAAATTTGGTCATCAAGGTTTGTGAGATGTTTGAGACTCGACCAATATATTTTAAGATGTTGTAAGGGTGTAGTGTGTGTGTGTGTGTAGTAAGCCACCTGGTGCAGAGTGCGCTGCCATTGGTGCGGATGTGGTAGAGTGAGGGCTGGGCAGCGTCCATCTTCTGCTTCCTCTTGCCCTTGTGTATGATGAACTTCCTCTTGAAGTGAGACAGGAACTTCAGGTTCTCCTGTTGCTGGGTCATGCGCACAACCTGCAGGGAGGCAGGAGAGAGAGAGGAGGCCGGGAGGAAAGGAAGGAAAGCCAAGCAATCCACAAAGACTGTTAGACATGGCTGGCCAAAGTCCCCTGTATTTAAACAGGGAGTAGACTGGTTGACTATTTCTCTTTCCAATAAAAAGTTATACTAACAGCTTAACATTTTTAAAAGAAAAAAAACAATACTTGATATGCAATTTAAAAAATCATGAATATACAGCAATTTTTCCTACCTCCAGCTTGCCGGGAAAGAGGCTCTCAAATTTCTTCTGCAGGGAGAAGGTGAAGGTGAGCCAGCCCATGTTGGAGGCCTGCCGGCCCTGCCAGAAGTACACCACGCACTGGAAGTCTTCCTCAGTCTGCCGCTCCTCATCGTCCTCCCCCCTCCCACCTCCTCCACCTCCGCCTCCACCTCCGCCCTCCTTCTTCTCCTTATCATCGTCCTCGTACTCCACCGCCACCCAGTACCTGCGAGGAAGAGGAGGCTGATGAGTAGGAAGATACGGCAAACTCTTGGCCTGTGCTGCTCCACTGCTAGAGCGCGGCATTCACACTGCCAGGGGTGTTGGGTTCAATTCCCGCTGGGTACACGCCTTCCCACGCCAAGGACATACGTAAGTCAGACCTTGTATGTAGCGTTATAACTAGAGCTGTCAGTTAAACGCGTTATTAACGGCGTTAACGCAAACCAAATTTAACGGCGTTCATTTTTTTATCGCGCGATTAACGCAATTAAAAAAAAAAAAACTTTTTTTTTTTTTTTGGCTCAAAACAAAGAAGCAGTAGCCTGACTGCTATGTTCAAATGACATTTGTTCAAAGCAGTCGTTTAATTGCACTATAGGCTCTTTTTTTGTATCGTCCTGGTTTGATCAGTGTATAAAAGTGTAAAAATCATTTGCACAAGGCAAGCCGATGCACTTCACCATGTTGATAAGAGAATTAAAATGAGAAGAATTATGGGACAAAAAAATCAAGGGATATTTAGCATAGAAAAATAATTTGTGATTAATCGCGATTAATTAGAGTTAACTATGACATTAATGCGATTAATCACGATTAAATATTTTAATCGCTTGACAGCTCTAGTTATAACATGTTGAGGGTCGGCTCCTCTGAGGAGGCAGATCTAGCACACGCTATTACTAGTCGTCTCAATTGCAAATTGATCCCAAAGTGGACCCGTGTGCCTTGTTACCTTAGCGGTGGTACTGTGTCGGTGATCTTGTAGGATATTTGAACCGCTACCTGCTTTATGCACTGGTTGGTTTCAATTGACTTTAGTGAATAAATATGAATTAATTTGAAACATCTTGAATAAATGATTTAGTCTCCATCAACTTTCCGTCTTGACAAGGACATCTTGCAGGTTGAAGTTAGCCTTTAGCAGGTTTTTTTTATTAACCTTCATCTGAATCACTAGGGGCGTAGTTGCCTGGTTAAGGAACTTGCACCGGCAACAGCAACAGCCGTGTCTGTTGGGCTGAAACAAGCATGAAGTCATTAACCTTTCTACTATTCACACACACACACACACACTTACCTGCAGAGGAAGACGTAGCAGTCTTGCGTGTTGAAGTGTCCAAACTCCTCTTCTGGCAGACGGGCGAACTTCTTGCCCTCCAACACGAATCCCTCCATCCCGTCCAGGTCCTCGTTCCACTCCTCCATCATGGGCTCCGCCTGACGGAGGGAGAGAGGGAGTTATCCCATGGCCCAGTGATGAATGTTGACGACCAGATAAACAGCTGTCAGACCAGACCCGGCCTCTGACTGTGTAGATGTTTTTACACTGCCAAATATGCCCGTCTTATGCACGCCTTTTTCCCAGCATGGTCCGCGTGGGTTACACTGCCCGAGGTAAATTGCCTGCTTGAGCTAGCACCTCAATCTACCCTCCCGGACCCTGCACACATTGGCGGTTTCATTTGATGTAAATGCTATTAGACGCCTCCGCGGTTGCAGGAGGGGAGGGGCTTGGATTGCACCATCTTGAAAGATGGTGCAATCTACAAGAAAGACGCAGAGGAACGTTCCTTACGAGGCCTTTGTCGGGATCAAAAACAAGTGGTCAGCAACATTTTTTGCACATCGCGTTTGTAACCTACGCTCAGATGTGAACTCATTCTTGCATGTGGGTGTCATCATTCCTAAAAATATATAAACATTCGGGAGCATGCAAATTATTCTAAAGAGGTCTAGACTCTCTTCTCCAGGGAACCAAGAAAGCCGGCGCTGTGACGAACGTGGGATTTTATCCCCCTGTTTCACACAGGCAAGACGGTCAAATTGCCGGGCGTGCCAAGCCGCGACCGAACCGGCTTGGCAGTGTAAAAAGGCCTTGTGTGACCTACCTCTGTGAGGGGCATGGGGGGTTGTCTGGGGAGGAAGAGGGCAGTGAGGTCAGCCTTCATCTGGTCCTTCTGCTCCGCATCCTTCTTCACCTGTGTGTGTGTGTGTGTGTGTGTGTGTGTGTGTGTGTGTGTGTGTGTGTGTGTGTGTGTGTGTGTGTGTGTGTGTGTGTGTGTGTGTGTGTGTGTGTGTGTGTGTGTGTGTGTGTGTGTGAGACAAAAAGAGGCAGATGAGCAAGACATATCTTTCCCATTTTTGAATAGGTTGTAGAGTTGCATGCGAGTGGGTCAGAGTGCACACAACGCACGAACATTCACCTTGCCCTGTAGGTTGCCGCCCTGCTGGACGGTCTCGGCGGCTCTGGTGTAATCCACCTTCAGCACGTCATCCCAGTTCTTAAACTTGGACTTGTACACCTAGGGAGAGACAGAGAGGCACTCAGAGGCTCACACAAAAAGTCACGATTTTCAAGTCATCATAAAAATGGACAACAAATGTCAACATCAGTCACACTATCACAGTACAGCATAAAGCATGTCTAGATAACGCGTAGCAAATAAAAAAAACATGGAAGATCACATAAAAGTATCAGCAAACAGTATAAAACAAATCCCATTAAAGTCAGACCGAGAATGTAAGACCTAACTGTGGTGAAGAAGCCCAATCAAAACAAGTACAGCGTTCCCATTCACAACACCCACTGCCCCCCGCGGGGTGAGCCCCCCGCTGGGTGAGCCCCCCGCTGGGTGAGCCCCCCGCTGGGTGTGCCCCCCTGAGCTCCACACACCTGGCACTCGGTGCCCTCCAGGTTGCGGGTGACGAGGGCGTGCTTGGGCCGGTGCAGCATGGAGCAGATCTCCTGGCCCAGCTTGAGGGCCGCCGCCCGGACCAGCCGGGGGGACTTCCTCCCGATCCAGATGAACACGTCGGACCAGCAGTCCAGGATGTACACCCCCTTAGTGTCCAGCAGGGACTGCAGCTGGAGGGGGGAGAGAGACAGAGGGCCCTATTTTAACGGTCTGAAACGCAAGTGGGAAGCGCAAAGCGCAGGTAGCTTTGTGGGCGGTTCTATGGCGCTATCGCTATTTTACAGGCGGATAAATGACGCTTGCGCCGCGGCGCAAGTGTCAAAAGGGTTGGTCTGAAGCAGCCTAATTACCCGTAGGTGTGGGCGTAACGTGCAACAAACCAATGAGAGTGCCAGCTCCCATCCCCTTTAAGAGCCATGAGCGCATTTGAATCGGACGAGTTGATATTTTGACAGCGCGTCTGCAGTCTCCGATGAGACAGATGCACATGAATTTCAAACTGCAAATGGCTAGGTTTATTGCCAAATAATATGGCCTAATTCACACATGGAATAAGGGGGTTTCTTCCACAACTTCAGAAATACTGAGTCCTCAAATAAATTTCGGCAAAGAAAACGTATGATAGGCTATAACATACGATATGCGGTAACTGTGGTTCTATTTAATGATATACGCAATACATTATAAACATTGTTTCTTGTCAGTATTGTATGCTATCCTAATATGCATGTGTCCCCGCAGTAATAGACATTGCCATTGATTGTATTATGCGTTACGTGTTTAGTTTGCGTGTGTTTAAACAGAGCACACACGCGCGCCCGCATTCATTCATTCTTTTTAACACTCACTCGCGGAGGGGTAAAACAATGTTTTTCACGATCAAATACTCATCAATCCTAAAAGTTATGGGCATGTAGGCCTACACGATGTCTGTCAAGAAAATATCTGTTTGCTGTACGGTGTTTGCAGATGCATTGATTTAAAAGTACAACTTATTACCGCTGCATCAGCTGTTCTTTCCCAAATAATTTACCAAGAATGTGCGGCTAGGTAGATGGGAGAAGCAAAGTGTATGCGCGAGGTGCACAAGCAATCCGTATGCATCGCATGCGCATGTATGCATGCTCCCTTAAAATAGCATCTGAACAACGCGCCACTGACTTTAAACCAGTTATTTCCTGGTCAGTAGCGCAATGGTATTCAGAAACGGCTCAATACCGTTTGCGCCAGAACATGCCTCCTCCTTCCGCCGAACCGCCCCTTGGGGCGCATGATCAATTCCTAATTTACCGGCGAGTGGCGGTGGTGGGAAAAGAACGCTCTGCGCCAGTTGTAAACTAGCAGCGACACATGCGCCAGTGACTAAGTCTCTTGCGCCGGATGCAAGATAGGGCCCAGAGAGGGAGACAGAGAGACACATAGAGAGTAACACAGAGAGACACACGAGAGAGAGAGAGAGACACACACAGAGACACAGAGAGTAACTCAGAGACACACAGAGAGTAACACAGAGAGACAGAGAGGGAGACAGAGAGAGACACAGAGAGTAACAGAGAGACACACGAGAGAGAGAGAGAGACACACACAGAGAGACACACAGAGACACAGAGTGTAACTCAGAGACACACAGAGAGTAACACAGAGAGACACACGAGAGAGAGAGATACACAGAGTAACTCAGAGAGACACACAGAGAGACACACGAGAGAGACACACAGATGTAAAGAGGGCGAGGTTAGAGCGTCAGAAACAGGTAGTGTTGAAGAGAACTCCCTTCACTTGGTGGGTGAATGATGGTGCTCTAGCTTCAGAAGCTCCCTTACCAGTCGGAGGTCAGGCATGATGTCCAGTTTGACCTTGCTGTCCTTGTGCTCTACAGACAGCTTGTAGTTAATCTGAGGTAGCTCCAGGTAGCCCAAGCCCAGGCCAACCTGCACAAACACACACAAGAATACATCACCACACATGAATACGGTACACAATGGTCCCAGAGCCTGTCTACTTAAATCAACTGAAGCTGCTCCACCGACCATGGAAGCCCCACGGCCATCACTCAGCTGCCTCTAGTTTTGTATTTCAGGCAGAATTTGGAAGAAATGCCAAGAGACTTAATTGATTCATAAATATTGACAGTATATTTTTTCTTATACAATGCTTATCATTTTACTAATGCTCTCATCACAATTGTCTGTTCCTGCAAAAGACCAATAAACAAAGTAAAAAAACAATTAACAATTGTCCCTCTGTCCCATCATGTCAGTTGGTCCTACCTTGTAGAGTTTGGGTCTGACGGGGGAGAAGTCATCCGGGACGTGTTTCTTGATCTCCTCCGGCTGGCCGCCGAGGGCCTCCCAGAAGCCTGCGGGCTCCTGGCTCTGCCCCAGTGTGGTGATCTCTGCTTTGCTCTTCCGCTCGTTCTTGTTGATCTTCTCCGCAAACAGCCTGGGCACAAACAAACACACTCACACTTTAATCATTTGTGCTGCTTTTGCTCTACGACCAATATTAATTCATCCTTTCATCGTAGTGGTTTTTCTGTTAACAAGTGGCAGTGGGATAGCCAAGTCTCCCAGTTGAAAGGTACTGGGTTCGATCTCCATTGGCCTCGTGCAAGATGCCCTGACCTTTAATGACATGTGACTGAATTCCCTGTAAATCTCTAGCGATGAAAGTGATTGCAAAATGGATAAATAGTAAAACATCTAGATTCAATACCCGGTCCCAACCACAACAAAGCACCCAACCAAACTGCCACCCACAGATGATAAAGTGGTGCTTTTCTTTCTTTACCTGGCTTTGGTGGTCCCACTGAGTGTGGCGTTGCTCCCCCTCCACACGAAGATTTCTAGGCCCGTGTCCAACAGGAAGACAAACCTACCGCAGTGAGAGGAAAGGAGAAAGTGAGAGGGTTGCTATGGCAACACAGAATATATGGAGATGAGAGTATGTGTGTATGCGACACACATACAAAATATCCTCTTAGGGGGACAGTGAAATATTTTTCATTGTGCGTGTGGGATGTGTATGCAACAAATGATGTGCGATGCTGAAGTGAGTGAGTGAGTCTCACCGTGGGTCAAGAGATGAACCTTTTAGTGGCACAGATTCCAGACGGATATTCCTCTTGCCATAAATCCTGTATAACCTGTTAATAACAGAATGATAGAGACACAATGAGGTACAGCGCGACAAGTATCACAGTAGACATCAAATGCACGCATTTGACCCATTACCCAAACTGGTTTTGCTATCCAATACCATCTCACTATTGACCATGGAACCTGGTTTGTATGTAAACTTCGAGTTGAAAATAGTATCTTCAGCAATGCACTTCCCAATACAGATCAATTCCAATAGAAAAATTCCAAATGTAATATAAGAACCCCAGGTATTGACTTACTTGACAGGATAGTTTGTGTCCTCCACCGTGTAGAAGCCACTGGCCGTTCCTCCCTCAATGTAGGAGATCTCATTATCGAACACCTACACACACACAAAAATGAGTTTGAGACATGCTCCCGATTGCATTGATATCCATTTTGACACGCATTTCAATGATATGTGACAACGATGAAGCTCACAGATAGGCCTTCGAAACTATCCTGATCACTCTAGATCAGTCGTGATCCCCTTTAAACGGTCGTACAAAACCCCCAAAATGGAAGGACATATGGATGGTTTCAATGTGATCAAGGCCGGACTGAACTGTGTACAACATGCAAAGTGGAGGCTCGTCTGAGTCTACCCTCGGAAGTCCCCATGTCCCATACAAGACCCCTATTAATATGAAGTGACGGGTGCCTTGGGCCTCCCAGTGTGTATGCGTTTGTACGAGCATGTCATGCGTGTGTTTCTACTGCACGCACGGCGCTGAACTCCTCGCTCTCGTCGCCCATCTCCTCCCGGATGGTCCGGCACTCAGCGCCCAGGAAGTTGCGCAGGTTGACAGCGTGGATGGCGGAGCCCGCCTTCTTGTCCAGCGTGGCCTCCTGGCCGATCCAGTAGAAGATGTGCCAGTTCAGGGCGCCGTTGTCGTCCAGGAACGTCTGCACCGGGGGAGAGGGAGGTTAGAAGAATGTACTCATCCCTGTGTGATGGTTGTCATAACGGTCGTAGCAGCCGTTGCCCTAGTAAAAGTATTAATAACAGCATAGTAGTCATTTTAGCAATATTATTAGTGATGGGATGAGCATCAGTCCCATTGGCTATTAGAAGCCCATAGCATTCATTCTAAAGAGTGGGATTTCACAGAGCCTTTTGAGGTTAACATCTTTGGTACAAAGGTGTCCTGAACAAGATGTAACTAGGTTCTCCTGGCATTCTTAGTAGTAAGTCTGGTCCTGGCAGTGTCAATAGTAGCGATATTAGCAAGAGGCTGCCATTGTCATTGAATGCTTTTTGTATTTGTATGTATGTATGGTGGCACTCTTATCACATGCTCCAAGCATTTCCAGGAATAACAGCAGTAATAGCATTAGCCGTATTATTAGCAGTTAGCACGTGCAGCGACAATGTTGTAATGTTATCATTTCTTGGGATACCTTGAGGACAATGTAGCAGTCGGCCTCGTAGAATTTTCCATGAAGAGCTTCGTCCACAGGCATGGGTATAAAGTTCTCTATCTGCCACACGGTCACACCTGGGATCTATTTAGAGGAGAGACAGATGGAGACATCATGACATCATCACAGCACACTAATATTGCTACTCAAACTCACTGCTATAGAGCCTTTATATGGCCTTGAAACAACAAAATTGTTATACCAAAATATTACCAATTTCGAATCCACTTATTTTTTTACATGCAAGCATCCTAACTCATGATGCCCAACTTCAATCAACTCTTAAGATGTTTAAAGATGTTAAAAGAATGATGCAAGTCATGTTGAATAAAAGTATCCCTAGAGATATAACTATTGTGCACTCTTCTTGTCTTATCTTATTTCCTCTCTTCCTATAGCTACTGAGATTTTCTTTTGCAGATTCTCATTGCAGATTTCGATAAAATCCCAGTCCGTACATGTCCAACGTCCTCCGGGAAGAACTCGGAGTAATCCAGATGAGATTTCTCCAAACTTTTGTCCCATCGTCGCGTCTTCAGGTCACCATACTTCGCGTCTCCGTTCTCCTATTGGAAACAAGGGGAGAAAAAGAACCGCGCTTTTATCCAACCCATTGACCCCTACCTAGCTGTGAGCTGCACACCCACTAGATGAGCACATAGGCTCATTACCTCTTGGTTCTTCTTGTCGTGGGCCACGTCGCTCATGCCCTTCAGCACCTGCTTGGCCTGGTCGTCCTGGGACGAGTCCTTCCTTCTCCTCAGCCTCATCTTTCTCGCCATGGGGTCGCGAGAGCTGGCGCCTGGGGAGGGGGGGTCAAATGTTGGTTATTGTAATGTTTGAAGTCACACACACACACACACACACACACACACACACACACACACACACACACACACACACACACACACACACACACACACACACACACACACACACACACACACACACACACACACACACACCTCCTCCGGCCGCAGCTATGGTAGCGGGCGAGGCTCCAGCCAGCCTGAGCTGGTTCTGCAGGGAGAAGTCGATGTTGTAGAACTCAGCCGAGCGGTCCACGGGCTTAGGAGGCATCACCAGGTTTGGGTTCTCTCGCACGTCCAGGATCTAACGAGACAGAGAGTGAATCCATGACGCTTGACAGGATGCATCCGAATATCAGCAGCTCGTAACGGCACTTGTGGACGACAGTAATGTGATTATGCTAAATAAAGTCTGAGTTAATGTTTATAAGCGTTTGCCTCTGTCATGGCTTCTTTAGCGGTGGTGGTAAGGATGGTGGAGATGGGTAGGATGGATCGGGGTGATGCTTGCTGTGGGGGAGGTTGGGTTGGGGCGTTGAGTGTGGGGGCCGATGGGGATGGTGGAAGTAGGACTGCAGCAGCGGTGGGAGGGGTGGTGGTGGAGGTAGGATTGGTTTACCTCTAGGTCGGTGAGGAAGTGGACGGCTTCAGGTAACGTGACCAGTCGGTTCTTGTTGAGCACCAGCTTCTTCAGCTTACCACACCTACACAATAAATACATCACACTTGGCATTACTACGATTTTCCATGTGCATGCCCTGCTCCTTGTCAGACAACTGCGTTTAAAATGTATCACTCAGGTTGCAGCTTTCTTATTGTGTAATCGAGCAATCAACCAATTATCTTTAATATAGGCTGGAAGCACATCGATTACCATATCAATTATTGAGTTAATATCTATCATCTTGGTTCAGGCATCGTGTGTGTGTGTGTGTGTGTGTGTGTGTGTGTGTGTGTGTGTGTGTGTGTGTGTGTGTGTGTGTGTGTGTGTGTGTGTGTGTGTGTGTGTGTGTGTGTGTGTGTGTGTGTCCCACCTGCATAGCCCCTCAGGGATGAGCTCCAGGTTGTTGTTGGCAGCCATAAACTCTGTGAGGCTGACCAGCTTTCCCACTCCAGACGGAACCCCATCAAAATCCAGCTTGTTAGAGTTCACATACAGCTTCTTCAGCTTGGACAGCTTGCAAATGGCCGACTGAATGGCGAAGTGAAGAAACAACAAGAATTTAAAATGATATTTTCTGTCAGGGTTTAGATTCACACTGGGGCCAACCAAAGCATCACAAAAAAATGAATCTATTTGTTCTATCTCTATTGGCCAGGGATCAGGGGTTCGCGGATTAGGGGTCTTAAATGTTGACAGGAGAGACGTGCGGAGGACAGAAGGGGGTAAAGGCACAGATATACTTAAAACGAAATAAAAATGGGCTTGTTCACATTGTGCTGTCAACGGATGTCAGACACGCCGATTTCAACAAGAGAACAATGCAGGCACTGTGAATTATGGGCTGTTTGGCTGTGAACCTGCCATTTTGTCTGTGCAAACAAGTAAATAGCTACTTTCTAATTCTAAGTATATACTTCAATCTTAAAATTAAAGCATTACTTTAATTCTAAGTATAACCTTTAGGGCTATGATATAATATGAATGGGGGGAGGGGGGGGGGGTTTGTGCATGCTGGTGCTGGTTCTTACAGGCAGTGAGGTGAGCTGGTTGCGGCTGAGGTTGAGCGTCTCCAGCTGGGTCCACTGGTCGATGCAGAGGGACAGCTCCGTGATCTGGTTGCCGCTCAGGTTGAGCCTCTTCAGGCTGCCCAACGTGTACAGGCACTCGGGCACCCGGCTCAGGTCGTTGCAGGAAAGGTCCACGTCTGGCAGAACGCAGCAGAGAGAGACAGAGAGGAGAGTGGGTGTGAGAGGGAGCGAAGGGCTCAAGGGAGAGGTGCTGTGGGGGCTCATAAAGGATATCTACATCGCAATGTCAGCATAGAACTCGTACTGGCACGTTGGCTGAGTACTAATCATATGAATTTTGCAAAATGTAGCCCATACTGGCAACCCTGCACGTTGTTTGTCCAAAATGGATGTGTACAACACAACTTGTTAATAAAAACAACATTTGAGTGTGTTTGTGTGTGCGTGTGTACCTGATAGGTGTGTGAGGCCCTCCAGACTGGTGGGCATGTTGCTCTGGGTCCTCTGGGTGTTTCGCAGGTGGAGGGTCTGTAGAGCAACCATGGCAGGCAGCTGGCTACTCACACACACACGCACACACACACACACGTCAGAAATCTCTTCATGTCGAGGGACCTGTCTAGTTGTTGTTGTTTCTTTCTGGCTCAGAATCACAAATGAAAATGTGCTCAATGCCTATACTTTCGTTCGTCCACAAAAACCATTTCAGACAGGAGGACCGCTTTGTTTACCGTAGCTGGGCGTGCATGAGCGGGTTGTTGTTGAGGACGAGCGTCTGGAGGTGCACCAGGCGCCTCATCTGTGGTGGCAGGCTGTCCAGCTTGTTGTCTCCCAGGTCCAGGTACAGCAGGTCGGTCAGGTTGATGAACAGCTGATTGGGGATGGCCTCCATGGCGTTGTGACTCAGATTGAGCACCAGCATGTTCCTGCTGTTCTCCAGGTCCCGGGGAACCTCCGTCAGCTGGTTGAAGCTCAAGTCCTGGTGGGGGGTGGGAGCGGAGAAGTAGGTGAAGGGTGTAGGGTGGGCAGAGTTTTGCGACATGAGCCAATATGGAGACGGTACAATAAGGAACGTGTAGCAACGGCCACGCCGGGCGCCATCTTGTGAGACAGAACCAACAGCAACCTATAAACATGGGGCGTTCAACCCCAAAATCAGAAGAGTAATGACAACTTCACATTCACTCTATAGTGAGGCTTTCAAGTTCAAGGCACCCTTTCAAGTACTAAATCAAGTCTTGATGTTGACTAAAACGGTATGTGTGGTACATCATAATTCTCAAAAACCAAAATTATGCAATTTGCTCAAGGATGCTACAGGTAGACTTTGGCCATTGGGTTCGAGGCCAGAACCATATATATATGGACAAAGGTTCATTTGAAAAAAAATAAAAAAGAGGAAGAAGCACACAAATAGTTTCCTTTCAAACCATGCCATTTCAGGGCTAGCAACAGCTAATTGTCAAGTAACTTCAACCACCCTTCCTCTCAATAAAACAGGAAACAGCTTCAACATGCCGATGGAAGAAAGGGTTTTCTTTCCATCAGTAAGGAGTATCTTAGTCTTTGATAGTGCGCTAATCTGTAGCTACGCAATACAAACATATAACTTGTCTTGTATTATCATGATCTTAAAAACTATACCAGAACACTTGAGGAAAACCAGTTATGCAGACATCATGTTTAGGTCCTGAACGATAACATTCACGCTAAACATCTGACCACCATGGTTGAAATTGGGAAAGTGTCCTCTTTATGAGTTACACGTTGCCACGGCAACAGTGCACCACTTAAACACGCTGCTAATATGTCTAAAGCAAATCAACACAAATGTTTGTGGAAACGGCATGATACAGGTTGTACAGGCAATGACAGTCAGAGGGCGACTACAAGCATGACACTGCTAAGAGAGGCTAGAAACAGGGAAGCTATTTTACCATCACTGAGAGATGTGATAAGGCTGCAACTAACACTTATTTTAGTAGTCGTAAAACGATAATTAGTTTGGCTACTCATGTAGGCTAGAAAATTGTAGAAATAATCGCAAGAGTCCGAAGTGGTGTCTTGATGCCGGAATCAGACTACACGATATCAGCCCAGTTTGGACTCCATTTTTCTTTGCAGACAATATTTCAGCGTTGCAAGAAATAATGAACATTAAGAATAATAATAATAATAATAATAACAATATAATAATAATAATAATAACAATAATAGCAAAGTTAAAGCCCATAAGGTCCTCTTTGTGATACAGAGGAGTTCTCAATATTTTTTTCTTTATTTTATTTTTAAGACTGCTGAGAAAACAGGAGCAAGCAAAAGCTTAGAGAAATTAGAGACATCAACGAGAAGCTAGCAACAGCTAACAGAAGATAGAGAGAGATTGCTAATAGCAGTTAGCGTACCAGCACTGATAGGTCATCCAGCTGGAAGATGTCATCGGGAACCCCAGAGTTTTTCAAGTTGTTGGCTCTGGCGACCACTGCCTGCACACAGAGAACACCATAGAACCCTTCTTTAGTATATAAGGTCGATCAGTTAACCAAGGATTTTAGCGGGCATTTCATTATTTTTCCAAAAAGTAACCGTTGTTTGATTGACAATAAAGACAAAAATAAATAATTAAAATAAAGAAAGAAAGAAAAAGCTTTTTCTTTTTACTCTGTCTAAAACAAGGGAGGGATTTCCTCCCTTAATGAAAATGTTGACAATGTTGCCTTGTTTTTTGTGTGTGTGTGTGTGTGTGTGTGTGTGACTGTTTGGGTTACCCTCAAATTGGGCAGGCTGGAAAGTTCTCCATGTAATGTTGTCAGGCTGTTGTGGCTCACAGACAGATGTTCCTAGAGAGAAAAAAGTAATAGTTAAGGTGAGGGTAACTGCAGAGACACAAAACACTTGTCACATCTCCATGGTTTTGCAACGCATTATTGAGGAATTGACACATCTGATGTAAAACACTAAATGCAATGTCAACACTAATTGGGACACATTTTATAAGTCATTTTTATCTCCATCTGGGACTATTGTTCACATTTCATTGTTTTACTCCATCAGAAGCAAAGATTAAAAAAAATATATCATATTTTATCTTAGCTTGCATTGAAGGGAACTGGAACAACAATAACAAAGTAGTTGATCATAAAGAGAAAATTATCACAGATTATTGTGACCATATAGATACTAGGCAGCCGTTCAAATTAGTCTGGACATGCAAATGATAGATGAAATGAACAGAAACTCTGACTGAAACGGGGAAAACACTGTTAATGTGAATGAAAAGGGCTTTGAAAATGCTGTTGACATGAAAACAGTGTGACACAGTATGATACGTCACATTTTACCCTTTTCAAGGGGTAATCGAACCGTTGACTACATCAGGTAAGCAAACACATATCTTAGATAAAGCTAGAAAAGCTCACGGTATTGACTTTCACTAAAGAAAAGTTAAATTCTAACTCATTACCATGGCTTTTGGATTAGATCATCCTTTCAGGTGTGTGTGTGTGATTGTTGACAATAACAGAAATGTGTGAAACCCATAACATGACCCAAAAGTAAGTGAATGTGAACCACTGTATCTCTCACAGGGATCATTTGCTTGGTTTGTTGGGTGCTAAAGTTGAACGGCTGAATATGTCTCAATATGGAATATTGCAAGTTTACCTCAAGGGTAAAAAGTATAAAGCTTCAAAATCATTGTTTTTGTAACCATGTAAACTTTGTATTTTCCCTTTTTCATATTATGTCCTTTTGTTTACAGTTCCCTCTGCTTCCTTTTCACTGATCAGACCTTTTCCATCTGTGGGTTTACACTGCCAGCTCTCTCATTTGCACTGCCAAACTATTTGTTCGCAGTTCCGACACAAACCTTTCTCCTATGCAGGTTTTTATTGCATGGATGCGTCCCTATTGGTTAATGAGTTGATGAGTGACAGCTCAGTACCCAGGACATTGTTCAGTGCAGAAAGGGCAAGTTCCGGTTCTATCAACAGCACAGAAATACTGTTGAGGCCCCAGACACACCAAACAACATTATAGAAGTAGCGAGTATCTTGGCCAAAATGTGCACTTCAACACACCGCTTTGACTACTGCCAACAAGCACGTGCTTTCTGCACCTGTGTGAGAGGAAATAACTCGTCCTACCAGCAGGAGGCATACACACATATATATATATATATATATATATATATATATACACACACACACATGATACGATTTGGGGGGGGGGGGGGCTTGGGTAGAGATGTTCCTGCGTTGTCTAGAAAGAGACAACGCAGCGATATCAACATGAGTAGTTCTAGCTGGAGAAGGGCATGTGTTCTATTGAGGTCTACGCAATACTACTGTATAGCCTATGTTGTTATTTTAATTGCCATTCACTATTTTCCTCATATTCATGTGCTGAAGAGTGACCTGGTTGTGTGTGCGTGCGTGCTTGTGTGTGAGTGTGTGTTTGTTGGGTTATCTGGATTATATAGGCTGTAGCAAGCGAGTGATAACCTGATAACCAGATAAGACAGTGAAAACCGCGAGCTGCTGACCATCATGGGAGAGCTGATGCAGGCGCATTAAACAAAGATGGGAGAGATGGTGCGATAGACGAGAAAGACGCAGAGGGACTTTCCTTACGAGAAGCCGCGACCGAACCGGCTGGGCAGTGTAAAAAGGAAGACGTATGTTGGGAGGCAGTAGCGTTTTTTTTGCGTTTCAACCTGAATACTGTTGGGGATTTTTCAGTCTTCATGTGACATTGGTGGGGACACGTCCTTCGGTCCCCACGCAAATCTACGCCCTCGCTCGCCGCATCTACTGCTATGACACAGGTCATCTGGTTCGGAGAATGAGGGACTGCTGCCAGTGCTCAGCTATCTCCTGTATAAAACTACTCACCAGCTTCTGCAGAGAGGCCAGCTCCTCCGGGAGATAGCACAGTCCAGTGCGGTTCAGCTTCAGCCATCGCAGGCTGCTCATAGACTTGACATGTTCTGGGAAATAACCACCCTGTGGGAGCAAAGGAGGGAGAGCATCAATAAGAGGTTGTTAGAAACTACTACATAAGGGTCAACTAAGAACCCTGCACTCATGCTATTCTGTCGCCTGAATTCCTCCCTAGTCTATGCCAGCTGTCATACGGCCAGACAAACTGCTCTCCTTATCACCAAGGCTGGCTGCCAAAAGTAGACTAAAGTAGGTTATGAGATACATACTAGCCGAACGTTCTCCCCTAAACAGCTGTAATGACGTGATGATCTGATTATGAATGGAAATAGACTACTTGTCTCGCAATGGTCTCAAATTAACTCAGCCACATTAACACTCAGGGCGACGGAACTTGTTGTGAGAGTGTCAGCCAAGTAAAGCTTTGTCCACAGGTCCAGACTGTTATACCCAATGGAGAGACTGCGTCAAATCTAAGGCAACTTTCCAAACCAGAAATCGAACATTTCAACCCACGATTATGACGTCAACATGTGACCCAGTCGATTTGGGCGATGTAATGTATGACAACTGGCTAACGCCCAAAGCTAGTGAGCTAAACTCTTAGCATGGGCTACCGTCGGTGAAGTGCGCTACCTGGGACACTTGGCTACTAAGCTAAACCATTTGATTTATAATAAGTAAACAGAGCCCGGTCCGCTTACTTTGAAGTCGTTTCCACTGAGGTCCACTCCCCTTATGAAGGGGAGAACTCCGGTGGAAGCCATTTCTGGTGTGTAGGTTAGCTTGGCTATGTCGTACTGTCTCACTGTCTATTTTGGTCTGCCACTGGTGGGATGGGCTGACGTCAAACACGCAACACTGCGCCTGCGCCAATGACGGAACCCAGACTTCCTTATTTTATTTTTACAAATTGAAATTTGATTGATTCAAAAGCATAAATAAATAAACTGTCCCTGCTTTCAATTAATTTAAATTAATGTATGCAATAAACTACGACTGTTTCCATTCCTCGTTAGGCTATACTTAATATCTATGCAACATTTTTTTTTCATCAACATTCAGAGCAGCAACAACACATCATTTCTGTTTATTTTTCCAAGGTCTTTTATTCTTATACCCTTTGTATTGTTTGCATCCATTTATTAAATCGTATTCGTGCCCCGTCGAAGTTCTTCATTGTTGTCTTATCCACTGGTTTGCATATCTTGCGTTTGTATTTCTTGCGTTATAGGTTTTTTGTTTTTTTTAATTAATTAATTAATTAATTAATTAATTAATCATATGTTCTTCTTATTATTATTATTATTTATTACGACCATGGAGCATCACCGCCACATACTGGTCTGTTGCATGAACTGAATTCCTGGCCCTCAAACCTAATAGCCCCGTGCATTAAAGAAATTTCGAGAAGAAACGATTTCCATTATGTACCGATGTTGTCAGTTATACCCCTCTAACATATGGGAGGCCGTTTGTAAACCCTGCTGCTGAAAAACGTGCATCACTTGTTCCAGATTTGTCTCGAGCTTTGCTTCATCTTTTCGCAGATATGGAAAATAAACATCCCTCCAAACTGCAATACAATTTCACTTCCCCCCTGAAATTAGAATTATAAAAATCTTAAATCTAAATATAGGCCTACATCCTAAATCTAAAACGACATTGTATGTATAAATCTAAATCCTAAATCTAAATGCTTAATCTGAAGCTAAATCGTAGTTTATACATAGGCCTATAAATCAAAATCCTAAATCGATATCGAAAACTAGATCGAAAATCTATATTTTATATCTAAATCTAAATCAAATTTGAAAAAGGAAAATGTGGAATAAGTGGAAAAAGTGACATGAAAATTGCAGCATTTTGGACGGTTGTTTATTTGCTAAGTCTGGAGAAAATGAAGAGAAGCTCGAGCTAAATCTGGAACAACTGAGGCACGTTTTTGAGCAGCAAAAGTTTACAAACGACACCCCATACTTATCATAAGAAATGTGTATCCTTTTTTTCACCGTAGTCTCCACTGGAGGGCGTCAACTTTGTTGTGCAATGAAGGTGTGTCTATAGTAGAGTAACAGATACCGCTGCTTAGCCATTAAAAGGCCCTTATATACTGCAGTGATATATATGGCTAGAATGTTAATGGTCCAGTGAATTTATAAATATCCACTCATTCCTAAATAATTTGTGAAAGATTATCAGTGCTGGCTGTGGGGTCCAGGGTTTTGGTTTTGGATCTTTCGCGGGAGCCGGCCGGTAAGCTGCCGCTGCAGAAGCATCAGCTGTCTCGGTGGCATTTGTTCTCTCCAGCTTGCAGAAAAAAGCAATACATAAATTCCACTATGGAAAATAATGCTACGAGGTACAGTGTACAGTTGTATATTTATGACTTGTCAAGAGGAATGGCACGTAATCTCAGCCCTATCATGCTCGGTAAGTGACTCATTTAGATCCTATATACCTGGTCTTCGTTACGTTGGGCTATAGGACGAGGATAAAGGATGGTGATGCTAGCGATGCTCCGACGGGTGTGCAGACCTATATGGTGCTGCAGACGTTTAGATGGATTTGCAAACTGTAGTATATGTTTGAAAGCTGCACAAAGATATGGTTATTATTTCCGCAGGGTATTAAATGGGTGGACAGCGTGGTGGTCGAATAAGACTTGAACTAAACACAGATGCAATAAAAAAATAAAAAATACATGACCTAATAACCCGCATCTTTGTCATTACAGGGAAACAACTTGACGGCATTTGGTATGTATTCGAGGCCATCACCGTTGATATTTGAATATCGATATTTGAATACCGACTTCAAATGTAGGATAAACTGGCAAAACATTTTTGCAATATGTTTTGCGTTATACAAAAGCCATAGCGTACAAATGTGTTCTGTTGGCAGGCACACAGCCATAGTAGTTTATGGAGACGAGTTCTTCTTCGGAGGGGTGGGCATTTCGAGCTGTTCACCGGTAAGGCTTTCTCCAAGTTTAAATAGGTGGGCAATTCTATCAGTACTGCTAAACACACAGTAAGCTGAATAGTATACTTTCTCAGGAGTCACATTTGTTGTTTGTAAATTAATTTAATAATAATAATAATAAACCATGATCCAATGTACTAGGCAAATTGTTAGAATTTGAATACAATTTGAATGTGTGCCTCTGCATGTGTGTGAGTGCATGCATGTTTTTGTACCTGCTTGTGTGTGTGTGTGTGTGTGTGTGTGTGTGTGTGTGTGTGTGTGTGTGTGTGTGTGTGTGTGTGTGTGTGTGTGTGTGTGTGTGTGTGTGTGTGTCTGTGTCTGTGTGTGTGTCTGCGTGTGTGTTTCTGTCTGTTTACATTGTGTGTGTGTGTGCGTGTGTCAGGGCGGAACGATGCTGGGGCCTCCAGATACAGTGGTGGAGCTTGGGGAGACCGAGGTGTCAGATGAGATCTTCATGGACTACCTTTCATCCCTAGGAGAGAGCACATACAGGTCTAGCTCTCTCTATTTTCCCGTTTCCTCTCTTTCCTCCCGAGGAGAGAGCACATACAGGTTTACCTCTCTCTATCCTCTATTTTCTTCTCCTTCCTCCCTAGGAGAGAGTATATACAGCTGTACCCCTCTATCATCTCTTTCTCTGTCTCCCCTCTCTATCCCTAGGAGAGAGCACATACAGAGCTGCCTCCCTCTATCATCTCACCCTCTCTCCCTCTAAAGCAAACACACATCACACCAATATTCAAAATAGACCATTCAACCTTCAAATCAAGCTTTAAATCCAGTCATCCATTGAGATATTTAAAGGTTGTATCAGTGATTCTAGGCCGAAGCATAAATCTTATCACATTCATCTGATCTTTCCTCACGATCCGCTAGCTGCCCGCCCAATTAGCAGGCTGTCAAAAAAATGCTTCTCAGCCTAAGCTCTGTGATTGTACACAAAAACAAATGGTACTACCAACCACTCAAAACTAAAATAAAAAGTATTACAACCGATAACCGACAAGGGGTGGGTGTTGTTGGGTTTTATTCTGCGTTCATGATAGTTTTTACTGGATGCATGAAACACGGAAAGGGAGGGTCGAGCAGGCTCGGTTTGTTTGGGATCTTGCTTCAAATACCAACAGAACTGACGTCACAGAACATCGCTGATACAACCAAGGCATGCTACTTTATGGATGCTTATATATAGGTGTTAGTGTGCCCTTAATAAAGTATTTGAAGACGTTCAAGAAATTCAGCCTTGGTGCAGGATTACAGCCACTACGAGCCAGTCCCACAAAGAGCTTTCCACAAACGTGCCGTTTTTTAATATATATTATCACGGCCAAAAGCTGAGTGCACCTCCAGACGATATTATGAATCTCAAACGACTGCATCGGGTTCTCCGACGTCTCTGGTTCTTCCACTTCCACATCAATTTGAAGCAGACTGAACCGCGACATGGAGGTGAAAGGGATTGTTGCCCGCCGCAATTGTCTCCCGCCGGAGCCCCGCTGCGTTGTGGAGATACCAGAGACGTCAGAGAACCTGACGTGTTATGCGCCATAATGCCAACAGCAGAACGGTTATCAAAATAACAAAGAAGTGTACAACACTTGCGTTAAAGTGTGTGTATTCACACACGCACACACACACACACACGTGGCGCTCGCACGGTCGTAGCTCATTGGGCAAAGCAGAGGAAGGGGAGGTAACATGCCCCCTAATGACGACATACGGGGTAAAAATCAAAATCGGCGGGTCTGAGTCTTTGTTTTTTCAAAGGCAGAGTAGGATAGCTTGTGCTCATTTTACACCTAACGCCATTTCTAGCTACTGGGAGACCATCGGCAGGCTAGGGGAACAGATATTAATGTTAGAAATCCTCATAAAGTCACATTTTCATGCCATGGGACCTTTAAGACTAAGAGGTGCATGTCACCATAGATTGGTTTCTGGGCAATGTCAAAGGTCCGTCCTTTATTTACAGTCACATTATAGTCCTTCAGTCAGTGATATTAGGATGACATTGCAAACAAACATTAACCTACGTTACAATTACATGCACAAGAAGGCAAATCAACACATTTGGTCTCATCATTCATCATTCCATTATCAGACTTATATAAGTATATAAACAGTTTATTGTCCCCTGGCTACAAACTATGTTTTTAAATTGCAAACCATTCTATGTTCACCATATTTATAATTGTCAAATTTATGAATCAAAATGTGTTCTATGTTGGTTTAAACATATTCAAGATATGCCCAATACTCTGTAGAGACCAAAGCTGTGTTGATAATAATGAAGTCAACCTAATTTTTTTTTTTTATTGTCTATTGGCTTAATCCCTTTTCTGCTAACAATGAAGCCAATTGCTGGGCCTTTTTTTGATTCTCTAAATTAGCTTTGTTGCTTGCAATTTAGCGACAATCGCAAAAAAAATTATTCTGTTGTTTTGTTGTAAAAAGTTTAAAGACTCAAGTTATGTTAACCAAATAAAAAAATGCTCACTTTGTTGTTTGGGCAACAGAGGCGACCGATACCGACTGTTTGAACACAACTGCAACACGTTCACCAATGAGGTGGCCCAGTTCCTCACTGGCAACTCCATCCCAGCCTACATCACCGACCTGCCGTCCGAGGTCCTCGCCACGTGAGTCCCACACCAGCACTGCTATTTTTGGTCACTGCTTCATTGTTTCTTTCAGTAGACTATGTAGGTTGCTATTAAGTAAGTGTAGCGTATCTGATGTTAATCCTCCATGCCTCCAGGGTTTTCTTGTTGTTTATGACAAATGTTTATTGTACCGATTAGAAATGGCCATCATAAATTGAAGATGTAACATGAGTTTAACAATCTCTAAACCTGCCGAAAACCAGACGAGCAAAGGAGTGCCGTGCTGCTGAGTAGTGGAAAGGACAACACAGGAGATTATATTTTGGAAGTTATATCACAGCGCCGTTGGACAGTACTGTATGGTGGCGTCAGCGCGAGTGCTCTCATTGAATAGTGGTTTTGAGTTTATAGAACATTGTACTTTCTTTCCTTCTCTGTATTTGTCAGCTTTCTTTCTCTCTCTCTCTCTCACTCGATATGTGTGTATGTGTTTGTCTCTCTCTGTCTCTCTCTGTAGGCCGTTTGGTCAGATACTTCGGCCAATCCTGGACTCTATCCATATAGCCCCTCCCGGAGGGAACGTTATCAACGGGGGCCGCAACAACTAAACCAAGCGCACCCAATCTTTCTAAAGGGTGTTCTCCAGGTCAATCGCATCATAGTCGCAGACTGGAATTCAGGATTTTTATTAATTAAATTTGAATGGGCACATGCATACAAAATGTGTTGGATTTCATGTAATCCAATATCTTCAGGATTGATTGTTGGGTTGGTTATGGTCAAAAAATCCAACGACTTTTTTAAATTATTTGTCTATACAGTGAAAAGGAGCATGGCGTTTGCGTAGTGTGAGTGTAGCCGAAAACTAGTGATCTACCCTGTTGGCTTAACACATGTGGAATGGACTGATCAATCCAACTCAACCGTTATCCACATCCTGTATGCTATTAACCATTTAAGAAAAAATCATATTGTATTTACTAGGAAACCCCCCTAATGACTAAATGTATTCATGTTGTTAACTGATTTAGAAATGAATGCAAAAGGAGGGACGTAAGATCTGGGTGGAAGTCGATTTTCAATAAGCCCATTCTCGGTTAAGGTACTTTTTGTTTTTATGTTCTATTTTTTTTGATTGACTTTGGTTCATATTTTTTTAACCCAGCTCCTTACATTAGTTACTGTATCATTTTGGTATATATTATATATCGCACAGTTGCCATGTACAGAATGTTGTCTTAACGTTACTGCATACTGATTTTGCTAGCTTGGAAATCAAGGCACAAGATTCTCCATAGAATTCTCATAATATGTGAATTCCAAATATATTACTATAGGCAGATCGTAGATTAAACAATTAACAATCATTCAACAATTTTAGAACCTAATTACTATCCTGAGACCCTGACTATACTCATCATAGTAAACCATGTTATTGTTTTATAGATTGACTAAATGTTAATTGTTTCGGCCATCATAATATCATCTGTTGCGATATCTCCATAAACAACTCAAACATGAAGTGTTAAGAACTTTTTAAGGTAAAATTCCCAAGAAGAGGGAGACACAAAAGTATTATATTTCGTTTTAGAGTAACTAATTCTAGTTTAAAGACAACAAACAATTACAAATTACTTTTTGAGATGAAATGGAGAAAGCAAACTCTTCGTTTGTAGTTTTTATTCTTTTACAAACCAACTAACCGACAAGCTTTGCCAACAGGTGACTACTGAAATGTATCAATGCACAAGTAAATAGTTTTTTAACCCTGTACTGTAATATTCGCTTCTGCTTTAAGTTATGCAATTCCTGTTCCTTGCTGCTACATAGGAGACATTTTAACAGATTTTCAGACTATATTCTATAAGCCATTTAGATAAGCATATGTTAAGTATGTTTTTTTACACAGCTTTGTTGTACGTTTCATAAATTGTATGACAATTCTTTATATGCATATATTCAGGACAATTAGGTTATTATTTTGTAATGTATTAAAAAATGAATGACCGCAAGTTGTCTCGCTTAAATACATTGTTGCTTATTTGCTTTGGATGTAGAATATAAATAGCTGTAATATCGTTAAATGGAGATTATCTCTAACACCCTTCCACATTTGTTATTCCAGCTGTCATAGGACTTGTTTTTATTGAAAGGGGATGGAACTATATAGATGACCAATATCATTTAATAATGACGATGTGAAAGATGAAAACAATTTTTATATGGCAATTAAATTGTACATGAAACCTTGCCGTAACATAATTTTCTCTTTTCCAAATATTGTACTGAACAATTGCGTGCATGCGCATTGCCAAGCGTACAACAACACATGTAAGGGCGTACCCAACAAGGTCAAGGGTGGAGCTGACCGCCACGTCAGGTTGGGTCTGTACTTATCTGCTTTTCTAAAAGATGACCTGCACACCACTTAATCATCAAGTAAGAAGTTTCATCTCTGGGGACAGAGCCAAGAACCATCATCTCTCAGGGGCTCCTGAGGTCAGGAGTCGGGCCAACTGCCCCATCGTACTCAAGAGGCAGACGTCCAAACAAACAGTATCAGACTTCACATCACTTCATCGTACCAACCCTCTTCACATGATTTTTTTAGCGGTGTGTTGTGCTGGCTAATCAAGGGAACAGTACGGCGCCTTGGTTGGAAGTTACTATTTTTTAATGACAGTTAGCTAGAGAGGCACTAGCTAAGTACAAAGCCAACAGTTAATATTCAGCAAGTAGTGCAAATTAACAATCCTATGTGTTCAAAATGCCTGCAGACAGACGTTCAATGTCCGAGCAAAAGTCACCAGTTGTAGGGACAGTGCTGTTGGACAAATTTGTACTCCTGAGTTATTAACTTAGAGATCACATCTCTGAAGGCGGAGCCAAGAACCAACAGACACTAGAGCATCTCGGAGGTCAGGGTTGGAGCAGAATGCCACGTCATCCTCAGAGGCAGACATCTTGACGTCTATTTGCTTTTCTCTGAGATGACCTGCCGACCAACCAAATTCACATTAATAGAAACCTTCTAAAACTTCTCTACTTTTACTCAATTTTGTTTGCATACAATGCTTGTTGTGCTGCCTCTTCTACTTAAGGGCACGGCAATTATTTTTTTTGTTACTGATACTACTTTCTCAATTAATACATACCTGTGAATGGTCTTAGAGAAGGTGGTGTATCTACACATGTTGGCGTTTTCCAATCAAAGCACCAGGCAAGAATAATGGAAGGAGAGCAGGGAAAAATATGATTGACGCTCACAAAAAACTGTCAAACTGTTCAAAAGAAAAACACAGAATGGTGATCTACAGCCTCAAAGTTTAAGGGGGGGAGATGTAGCAACAAGAGAATTGTCCTGAAAGCTGCATTTTTATCTTTAATCACTGAGATTGTATGATGGTTTGCTTATATGTTTATTAAATGTATGCTCTGATCACAATATCTTCTGGAAGTCAGGCTGAGCTTATGGACCTTTACACCATGCCAGTTGTTGATAAAAGCCATTGCTCTTCCTAATTGTCTGGGTAACCCTTCTTGTGCGTGCTAGCAAGCAATATATGGTCTCTGTCTCTGAAGCCATTGGCTTTGAACTGTACATAGCACTAATCTGCTTTACTTACTGCACACTGTCATTGCACTGCACGTTTTATTTCCTTATTCTTATTGTATTGTTGTGGTGCCTTATATCTGTATTTATTTATGTTTTGTGACCCACGCAGCAAACCAATAATCTTTTAACTATCCAGCAGAGAGCAGTTTTTTTCTTCCTCTAGCCATCGTGGAGAGGAATTAGGTGATTTTCCCTATTTTTTCAATAGATAAAAAGTAGATACTGTAACTCAAAATCCTGGAGACCATATATATTTATTCCAAACTACTGAACAAATGTACAAATCATTAATTTTACCTATTTTGTTCTTCAAAACAAAACCTTGTTCTTCAATATTTACAAATAGTGAGTAGAAGAATTAAGGAGCTCTTCAAATAAGAGAACAAGTGGGTTGTTTGAGTAGTAGCTCCCTCACTCTCTAGATACCTTGAGTAGTATCAAGAGAGTGAGGGTCATAAGCTGTTGCTTGTATAGCTGTGCATATCCAACCCAGTGCAGGGGCCGGTCCAGAATCTGTTTAGGCCACATCAATCATTGACATCTTAAATTTCACCAATGTTACCAATGTTAACAAGTAACATGACCCAACCTTCCAAACTGATATGAAAAACAATATTGAATCCAATAAGAACCAATGATTCAATGCTGATGTTTGTAAGCCTCTGCAACTGACTTTGAACATCATGTCCTGCTGGATAGCTTACAGCTGGTGGAACCAGCAGGGCAGTGTCCACAGCCACCAGGTAGGACATGAAGTAGATGAGAATGGAGGATGTAGTAACAAGGGCTCCCTCCAGGCGGTCTCTGGTGACCAACTACTTCTCCAGGGAAACCATGGACATTGCTACCTGGAGGTTGGAGCAAAGACCCACACGCGTTGCCACTCAGAATTCATATACAGTGTTCATACATACTCTCATGTCATACTGTGCTGCTGTGTAATTATTTGGAATAATTTGCCTTATCAATGTTTATACAAAAACAAACTTTTAAAAACTTAATTAAAAAGTAAGTAAGTGATACGGTAATAACGATAGTGAACATTTTATAAATCGTATGATTGTCACATTAAACATCCTATGAACTACAGTGACCGGACTCTTACCAAAACCCTATTTCTGAGAATGTATCAGCTCATAAACGTTAATGTAATGTAATTTCTAATTTCTACTTCCACATTTTATGATAAAATATGAAGAACTCTCAGTAGCTAGTTATGTTGTGCACTTTTAGGTCATGGTAAGGCGGGTATGACCCTCAAACAATTGCAGACACTTAATAAATAAATGTTTTGTCAAGATACCTTTTGCTGGGCCTCTTTGACGGGGGCAGTTTTTTTAAAAAACTGTTAAATTGGCAAAGCATCAAAAACTTCAGGGACAGAGATCAGCCAAAATCCGTACAAACGACCTGCAGAACAGATGAAGAGCAGAACATTTAAGTCAGTTCAGCATCTAGATTCTATCACTGAGCTTGCGCAGATTGAGATTGAGCAGTAGGTCGTTTCAATCTAAGTTTTGAAGAGGCAGTGTCCAGGGTGTGTGCTGTCTCTAATGACGTCCTTGACCCTCCGGATGCAGCGGGTCCGGTAGATGGTCCTCCGGTCTGGGGAACTGGGTGCTGGTGATCCTCTCAGCAGCCTTAATGATGCGCTGGAGAGCTTTCCTGTTCTCTGCGGTGCATCCAGAGTAGGCTACCATACTGTGATGCAGTATGTGAGAACTGACTAGATGGCTGACCTGTATAGAGGCTCACCAGCTGCTGTTGAGACGTGACCTCTTCAAACATCTCAGGAAATGAAGCCTTTGAAGTAATTTCTTGGCGTTTAAATAAATGTATGCTAAAGGTGAGGTGACATATTATACCAACAGGTGTGAGTGAGATTAGCCATTACAAGCCATTTTGAAAATCTGCCTCTTCTGACATCACAAGTGGCCGTGTCCACCTAGATGTAAGACGGATTATGAGCAACATTTTCTACAGTCCACTGCAGGCTGGTAGACTGATCTATCCAGAACACAACTAGGTGGACATGCCCACTTATGATGTCAGAAGAGGCCGATTTTCAAACCAGCTTGTAACGGTTAATCACACTCAAACCTAGTGGTCTAATATGTCACCTTTAATTAAGTATACGCCAGATAGAGAATATTCAGAAGAAGGACGGAGGATGTCCAGCAGAGGGCGATGTCGCTCTTCTCTTGCGGCTGTTGAGGCGCCTCAAAAATAGTAACGAATGACGGTGTCGTTTGAGGGTGACGTGACCCCTTAATTATCTACGGACTATTAAGCACAGCAGGTGTCCCCAAAACGTTTTAAATGGACCAGTAGGCCTAGGCCTACAGCCTAAGGTCAATGAGGTGAGTAAATTAATGAAAATATCTATAGCTTTTGACGGATTGCGTCATATATAAAGTAGGCTACACATCAGTAGGATTTACATATTTGTCCT
>NC_044049.1:11229377-11236877 GCF_902167405.1 Gadus morhua | reverse complement strand
AACCATCTATGAAGACCAGGTTTAGGTGTCAATCGTAATATAATCACACAGTACACAGACACATACGCAAACGCACACACACACAATCACACACACACACAGACACACACATATGAATATTGTAGTAATTTCCTGGGCTCCTGTGAGGCTGATGAGAGAGCCCCTTTAGGAGCACCTTGCTGGAAAACCAGACATGACATCTCGCGATGGTGTCCAATTACCCACTCTTAAACCCTCACTCCCTCCAGCGCTGGCACGCCTCGTCAATGTCACCACGACGCAGACTTTGGGAGGAGGATCCGAGTGCTTGGGGCCACGATTGGGGACCGAGCACCGAGATAACCAGGGGCCTGAATGAACCCTGAAGGGCAACACTAATTAGGCCCGTACTCTGGCTTCACAGAGAGTACTGAGCAAGAGAGGCAGAGAGAGACAGAGAGAGAGAGGGAGAGAGAGAGGGAGAGAGAGAGAGAGAGAGAGAGAGAGAGAGAGAGAGAGAGAGAGAGAGAGAGAGAAAGAGAGAGAGAGAGAGAGATAGAGAGAGAGAGAGAGAGAGAGAGACACCAGGGAATAGCTGCCAGGGGGGATGGAGAATACCAAGGAGAAAGTCAGAAATGAAGACATACCAATGAATACACGAAGGGTCGCACAGTGGCTCAACCTCCTAGTGCACAAACCCTGTTCCCCTATAACAATCTATACATAGAGCAACAAGACGGAGAATTATGGTCCTGTCTCTTCAAGGTCATTTGCATGGCTTCTCAAGGTCATTTAAATACGATGTTGCAACTGACGTCTGAGAAGAGAAGCAGATGGTCTGATTGTACTTGCAGTGAATAAGTAATGAGATGGCTTTAGAGCCCTGCTCCAAAAAACAAACAGGCCGATGGTTTACTTTTATGACTTGGTAAACTAATGACAAGCTTTGGGACTACTTTGTGTTTCTTTCTATTTTTCAAAGTAATAACAATTTAAGATTGTATCCCCTGCCTGCTCTTGTATGCATTCAGTGTACGTTGCTTTGGATGAAAAATGAGAGAATGGCCAAAAAGCTGCCAGAGAAAAATGGTTGCCAACTTGTAAAAAAATGATATAAAACTGCATGATATGCCTTGGTAGCCGAAAACTAGCAGCGATTTCTATACACCAGTGTTGTAACCTCAAATTTCCAATTACATCAGTTTAATGATTCACGTTTAAATACACTTTTCTTTTTTGCTGTTTCAGCGATATCCGCACACAATGCCCTCAAAGAAGGCACTGTGACAGACAACTTGATGAGCGGCTAGGAATTGAATACGCTCTCGACATTTTATACCAAACCTATGAACTATCCATTAGATCCTAACAATACATTTTTTAAACGTACATGAGGATGCTTTACTGTGAAATATTAAAGTGGTGTGGATAGATCTTAAAATTGTCAGACAGAATTACATTAATTTGAAATACAACCCTTCCTCCCCTCCTCAAATGTATGCATTTCAAGCAAGGATTATTTTGTAATTATGAGACTTTTCCAACTTTTCACAAAGACGATAACTTTTACAAGCCCGTTTGGTGAAGTCAGCATTCTAGTGGCCAGATGGGCTTGCATTATGTTGGTTTGCATGCCTATTAGAGGGGAGAAAGGAGAGGAGAGGGTGGATGGGAGAGAGGAGAGGGGAGGGGAGAGAGGAGGAGAGAGAGAGGAGGGGACAAGGAAGAGAGGAGGGGATAGAGTAGAGAGGAGAGAGAAGAGAGGAGAGGGGATAGAGGAGTGGGGATTTTAGAGATGGGAGAGGGGATAGAGGGAAAGGGAGAGTGGGCAGGGAATAGAGCGGAGAGGGCAAGGCATGCAGATTATCAGACAGGTGTTGCACTGTTTGAACAGCTGACTAACCTTGACCTAAGGGTGCTCACACTTTCAGTACAACGAGTAGGATTTATTGATGTCTTGCCCTGTTTGACGATCGGGATGCAAGTGTTCTTTCTATCGGAAGAGGAAGGATGATTGGTGAGGTAACTTCCTGTAAGAAGCTGCAGCTGATTTGCTGGAGAACAGGATGCTTTCAGGCCTGCTTTTCATAACTTAAGAAACCACCATTTAGGTTTTACCAGAGAAAGGGATTTCGACATGGGTTTTTCTTTTAGGTTGACACTCTTATGGTGTCTAATCAAGCCTAATATATCTAATATTAATTAAAGCCATTGTTATTTCACAATTACTTCTAAATCAGACTTTCTGAAAGCAAAAGCTAAACCTTTTGGAAGTAGAGAGAGAGAGAGAGAGAGAGAGAGAGAGAGAGAGAGAGAGAGAGAGAGAGAGAGAGAGAGAGAGAGAGAGAGAGAGAGAGAGAGAAAGAATGACAGAGAGAGAAAGAGAGAAAGAATGACAGAGAGAGAGAGAGAGAGAGAGAGAGAGAGAGAGAGAGAGAGAGAGAGAGAGAGAGAGAGAGAGAGAGAGAGAGAGAGAGAGAGAGAGAGAAAGAGAGAGAGAGAGAGAGAGAGAGAGAGAGAGAGAGAGAGAGAGAGAGAGAGAGAGAGAGAGACAGCGCCATGGTTCTCAAAGCCATTTCAGTCATTTTGGAAGCGATTTAAAGTAAATTCAGATTAAGGATCAGGTTTGTTTAATCCAAACAGAAGAGATTTTTCCCTAGTAAAAAGTAGGCAGATTATATTCTTACCAAGTATAATCTTCTGCCAAAATTGTCTAAAACTTTCTCCTCAGGTAAGGACATGACCCTTTGCTTAAAAACACCTTCCGCTTCTCAGTCAATGGTTATCCATCCAGAATGAGCATTGCCATCATTCTTTTATCTCAGAACGTGTGTGTGTGTGTGTGTGTGTGTGTGTGTGTGTTTGTGTGTGTGTTTGTTTGTGTGACAGAAGGGCTCCCCACAGACATGAATTAAACATGAACTGTGAATGGATTGACAGTTAGTTTTGGTCACGAACCAAATAAATCTAATGCTTGTCAGAGATATCTCTTTTAAAACATCTTGAGTTAGGAAACAAAACTTTTCTAAAATGTTTTAGCATATAATGATAAATATTTAATAAAGTCGGTTGCCTGGGGTTTCGATCAACTGAAGTTGATAGACTGACAGCATAACTGATGACGAGCTAGTGGAGTGAGAGAGTGAGTGAGTGGGTGAGCTACAGTATGTGAGCTTGAGTGAGTGAACAAGTGAGCAATTGAGTGAGTGATATAGGGTCATTGAGCTACAGTAAGTGAGCTACAGAGAGCGAGCTACAGTGAGTGAGTGAGTGAGTGAGTGAGTTGAATGAGCTAGCGTTAGTGAACAAGTGAATGAGCTATAGTGAGGTATCCGGGGGACAAGTGAATGAGTGAATGCTAGAATGAGCTGGAGTGAGTGAGCGAGGGAATACATGAGTAAGTGAATGAGCTCGAATGAGGGAGTGAATGGGTGAGACAGAGAAAGCGTACCAGGGTAAGAAAGGAGGTCAACATACACAGGAAATTGAGTAGCGGAGGCCAGTCGACACATGGCTGCGGTTGTCTATCTCAGTATTCCACCACTGTCAACTGTTGTTGTCTGAGTTTTAGCCTGCAAACCAAGCTCCGCTCGCAGCACAAGTCACATCTTTTCAATCTGACATGCATGAGAACAGAGCAGACAAACCCAGAAGTGATGCTCCACGCCCAGGGAAAAGAAAAGAGAGAGCAGAGATAGAGACATAGACATAGAGAGACAGAGAGAGGGAGACATAGAGATAGAGGGGGAGAGAAAGAGAGAGAGAGAGAGAGAGAGAGAGAGAGAGGGAGAGAGAGAGAGAGAGAGAGAGAGAGAGAGAGAGAGAGAGAGAGAGAGAGAGAGAGAGAGAGAGGGAGAGAGAGAGATGTTTGTTGTTTGTTTTAACTTTTTGAGACCGTTCACAGTTACTTTGGAAATACAGTCTTTTGATATGCCACAGTGCATTGACGTGAGGTTTGTTTGAGAAAGCCTCATGAACTGATGAAGAATGAAGAATAGCAGAGTGAATGAACATTTTAGAGAGTGGAAATAAAAAAAAAGAGATGAGAGGGAAGATGCGACTATGAGTCGGTTCGGCAGAGCTGCTAGTTTCAGTTTCCCCTGTCAGCTGGGCTGCTGCTTTGCTTTGGGGTCAGGATAAAATAGAACTGACCAGATGCACACAGAGAATCATTTACATCTGTAAATGGGTGATTTACAGGTGATTTACAGACAACGGGTGATTATGCAAAGATTAAATTTGATGGACAACTTTTAGGTTTCTGACAGAAGCGAGCGAACATGCAGTATAATCCTTTGGAAGGGCCACATTGATATCGGGCTGGCAGACATTTTCTACATTTGAATGTAAAATGAATTGTTCAAATGAATCCGGAACAATTTATTCAGTTTATTGTTTGTTAACTCAGAGAGATAAACAAACACAAACACACGCAGACACACACACACTCACGCACACACACACACACACACACACAGCAGCACACAACCTAGTTGACTATACAGTGAAATCAACCCGGCTTGTTGCTGCTAATTGGAGGCTAGGGGATCCGCCGCCACTCAAACAACAATTGCTGTACAAGCAGCATCAGTCGTGCTAGCTACCGCCAGCGCCCTGCAGAGAGCTGTGATAATGGCTGTACTGTAATACCCTTGCTGTGGGCCCATGGGTTCATGTTTTATTTACACAGAGAGAGAGAGCAGCTGTAATGAATCACACTGGGACAGATCACACGTCCTGAGCGATGGAAGCCAGGCCGGTTTCCTCCCAGATTACTGTTATGTTCGCTAATTAGCTGAGGTGCTGACGAAGGGCCAGTTATAGATACAGACACACACAAAGACGTGTTTATTGTGGTTGTGTGGTAGATAACACAAAGAGCAACGATATAACATCAGTGAGGTATTGAGAAAAAAACATTCAATGTATATTCAGTAATATAAGGTCAGATGATATCATGTTTTTTCGGTGGAAAAAATTATTTAAACTCAGAATGTAAATAGTCAGTTTTATTTAGGCTATAGGGTTTCTGTTTAGAAAGTGAATGGATCTCAACTACTTTAACTACCACATACAAAGTCAGACCTCTAAGCTAACTACTGTACCAGCTGTAAATTCTCTCTCAACAGGATGAAAGATGTCCATTGAAAGGATGTATTTGTTCAGCAAACCTTGATACAAATAATTGCTGAAGAAGCAGAAAGAATAAAATGGCCGTCAACTGTCACCTAACACAGTTATATTCCAAGGGCTGCGTTCCAAAACTATTTTTCTATATCCTCCTTCCCTCCATCCCTATTGCTAATTCACTGTTAAAGAGAAGAGCAGAAGTAGTAAGTGGTTAAGCAGGAGCCTTGTGGAAATGAAACAGCTGATCTGCTTCAGCATCATCTTCAGCATCGTCGCCATTGAGCACCTCCCTAGTTTACTACATATAAGGATGGTGGGATTAACAGTAAAAACAAAACAATCATCTGCATATTTTAGTGGTAGTTGAGTGGACTATTGCGACAGGCAATAGGTCTGTTGTAAGTCAGCCAGCCAGCCAGCCAGCTAGCCGAATTTAATAAAAACATTGAGCATGAAAAAATGATGCTTAAACTGATTTACTGTTTGGTCGCTGGAGAAGATACAGGGTCGGTAAGATTAAAACACACAAACACACACACACACGCACGCACGCACGCACGCACGCACGCACGCACGCACACACACACACACACACACACACACACACACACACACACACACACACACACACACACACACACACACACACACACTCAGGACCTTGCACACTCCGAAATCAATTTAAAATGGATGCTTCCAATCACCATGAATTTTCTCAGTGGTCATTAATTAGGTGGCGTGGGGGTCTGGTCGCCGTCAATCCATCAGGATTTATAGGCCATCCTCCTGACGTCTGACTCTCCTTTCCTGCAGTCTTCAAAGAAGAAAATCCATCGATCCTTGCTTGCTATTGGTCATCGCTTATGAGGCAGCAAAGGGAGGCTGGGGAGGGGAGATCTCTTTCCAATGTTTGCTTTATCCTATTTTATTCATTCATTATGTGGTATATTTGTTTTATATTTTTCTCTAGATTGTTTTTAACCTAATTATAAGTTTGACCTCAAGCAAACCACTATTGGTTTGTTACTGGTTAAAACAAAAGAGAAACGACTAAGTTGACCTCACTCAATTGTCGGCAGTTAAAAAGTCTGATAATGAAAGAGGTGACGTTTGTCTGTATGTGAGATGGGGGCGCAAACAACAATAACTGGCTTATATATAAACACGGTTGATCAAAGGGCTGACCGGTGTTCGATAAGGATCCGGTGTGTGTGCATCTGAATGTGTGTGTGTGTGTGTGTGTGTATCCGTATGTGTGTGTGTGTTTGTCTATGTGTGTGTGTGGTTGTGTGTGTGTATGTGTGTGCATGCATTTTTGTGTGTGTGTGTGTGTGTGTGTGTGTGTGTGTGTGTGTGTGTGTGTGTGTGGGTGGTGTGTGTGTGTGGGTGTGGGTGTGTGTGCGTGTTTGTGCATGTATGTATGTGGAAATCAAGTGCACATCACCGGCCCCAACAATACGGTAGAAATAAGGATAGTTGTAAAGATAGATGACACAGAGGTAGAAAAAAGTGAGATAGTTGATGGGCAAAGATGAGATGGAGTGTGAGAGAGGGAGAGAGAGACAGAGAGAGAGTAGGACTGGGTGGAGGGAGAGAGACATATAGGGTTGGGTGGAGGGAGAGAGGAAGAGAGATAGGGGTGTAGGGCTGGGTGGAGCGAGAGAGAGAGAGAGAAAGAGCGAGAGAGAGAGAGAGAGAGAGAGAGAGAGAGAGAGAGAGAGAGAGAGAGAGAGAGAGAGAGAGAGAGAGAGAGAGAGAGAGAGTAAGACTGGGTGGAGGGAGAGAGAAAGAGATATAGGGATGTAGGGCTTGGTGGAGCGAGAGAGAGAGAGAGAGAGAGAGAGAGAGAGAGAGAGAGAGAGAGAGAGAGAGAGAGAGAGAGGGAGAGGGAGAGGGAGAGAGAGAGAGAGAGAGAGAGAGAGAGAGAGAGAGAGAGAGAGAGAGAGAGAGAGAGAGAGAGAGAAAGAGTGAGAGAGAGAGTGAGAGAGAGTAGGACTGGGTGGAGGGAGAGAGACATATAGGGTTGGGTGGAGGGAAAGAGGAAGAGAGATAGGGGTGTAGGGCTGGGTGGAGCGAGAGAGAGAGAAAGAGCGAGAGAGAGAGAGAGAGAGAGAGAGAGAGAGAGAGAGAGAGAGAGAGAGAGAGAGAGAGAGAGAGAGAGAGAGAGAGAGAGAGAGAGAGAGAGAGAGAGAGAGAGAGTAAGACTGGGTGGAGGGAGAGAGAAAGAGATATAGGGATGTAGGGCTTGGTGGAGCGAGAGAGAGAGAGAGAGAGAGAGAGAGAGAGAGAGAGAGAGAGAGGGGAGAGAGAGAGAGAGAGAGAGAGAGAGGAGAGAGAGAGAGAGAGAGAGAGAGGAGAGAGAGAGAGAGAGAGGAGAGAGAGAGTGAGAGA
>NC_044049.1:11204314-11226814 GCF_902167405.1 Gadus morhua | reverse complement strand
CATTGGTGGCTGAATAAGTGATGCTAATGTAACACTCACATCTCCTCTGACCTGCAAGAGAACAGCCTGCCACAGGAGCTCAGTCTGGTGTCGCGTGCATAAGTGCAGGGTAATGTGGTGTGTATATGTGTGTGTTCGTGTGGCAGTATGTGTGTGTGTGGAGGGGGGGGAGGGCACGTATAGATAGACATTGTGTGTATGTGTGTTTAGGCATGCTGTAAAAATTGGTATGTATAATGTATATTGAGTAATAAGCTAATATAATACAATCAGAGAGAGAGGGAGTTAGATAAACGTACAAAGAGAGTGAGGAAAATAAAGCGAGAAGACAGAGAGAGGTAGGATTTGTCTGAATTAGAGAAAGAAAGAGCACTAGAGAGAGATTGAGAAAACAGAGAGAGGGAGACAGAGAGAGAGAGAGAGAGAGAGAGAGAGAGAGAGAGAGAGAGAGAGAGAGAGAGAGGGAGAGAGGCCGTTATGGACTGTGATGGAGAGAAATAAACAAAATGAGAGAGACAGATAAAGAGAGAGAGAGACAGAGAGAAAGAGAGAGAGGGATCATCTTGTGGTGGTGTTTGGCTCTTTGCGCTCTTGATGGATATGGTCCCAAAAGCCCCTGGGACACACAGATGAACTGTGACATCCAAGAGGACATCCCACCAACCCCTTACACACACACATGCACACACACTTGCATACGTACACATAAGCACGGACGCACACATGCTCAGAAACGCTGATTATCCTCGACTAGATCCGAAACTTCCAAACTTCCCCACCACAATGAATCTTACAACCCATTAAACATGTCGTCGTTGTCCCAAAACCTGGCAAAGCACCAGATGAACAACAACACGGTTCAACTATAAGCATGCTTGCTAGCTGAACGCACGCCTGCAATTCCCCCAGAAGCTTTTTTTCTAATGGAGGCCTGCCTTATAGCCGCCTCTCATTGCTCATCCCTCTGTTGATTGGCTGCCTGCTGGGTGGGGAGCAGTGTTTTGGCTGCTGATTCATCCCATTAGAGAGCTCCTGTACACAGAGAAGGAGGAGGAGGTGGCGGAGGCGATGGCCGCAGAGATGGAGATGAAAAGGAGGGGGAGGAGGAGGTGGAGGAAATTGAGGAGGGTGTGGTATAGGACGAGGGCAACGAGGTGGAGGAGGTTGGGGAGAATAATGAGGAGACGAAGGAGGTGGAGCAAGGGATGAAGGAACGGGAAGAAGAGGAGAAGGGGGAAGGGAAGAGGCAGAAAAGAAAGAGAAGAGAAGGAGGAGGAAGAGGAGGACTAAGGGGTGGATGGGGGAGAGAGGAGGAGGAGGCAAATAAGGACTCTGCACTTTAGGTTTTTTCAGAAGTGTTTTCTGCTTGCTGTCAGATGAACTCACGCACTTCGGGGACAGGACTCAAAAAAAACAGACGGCATGCTCCGTACCCACAGGAAGTGCCCCTCCCCCACCCCCCCACTCCACACCCCCACCCCACGATGATGTCAGAACAAATCAGACTAACTCCAGATGTGCTCCTCTGGGGGGTCGATTGAGAAAGAGAGGACGGAGACAGCGAGAGGGAGCGAGAGATAGGACGCGAGAGAGAGATGCCATCGCTTTGATTTTTGAGTAAACACAGCTCATCAAGATTCTGAGCAACCAAAACACACACACACACACACAAACACACACACACACACACACACACACACACACACACACACACACACACACACACGCAGACGCACACACACACACACACACACACACACACACACACACACACACACACACACAGACACACCACACACACGCACGCTCACACTCAACTCTGTCTATCTCATTAGAAAGGGAAAACCTCTGGTGGACGATGTGATGTAACAGCTGATGTCCCCTTCAACCTTAAAGGCAAATTGGGAAAAATGTTAGGGCATCTGGTGGAAGGAACTTGGCAGAAATGGAATATAATATTCAAAAGCATGTTTCAATTCGTTTATGATCCCATAAAAATAAGAATTCTTGTTTTTCCGTTACCTGAGTTGAGCCCTTCATATCAATTGGGGCTGTCATGTTGCAGCTCCTTTTTTGGGCTAAGAGTTGTAGGAAGTAGGTGGGAGTTATCCCCATGGCCACGACCCAATTTTGATACTACGTTGGGTATTTTCATTGTGTGGGCACATGATAATGAGCGATGTTGTATATCATGAAATGTGCCACACATCATGCCGTTGTACTCCAAGTGTCTAAGCCAGTCTAAGCTTCCCAGTATTTCTCATTTAAGTGACGTGACACTATTGGCCTATCTTGCATCCGGTGCAAGTGGCTTAGTCACTGGCGCATGTGTCGTTGCTAGTTTACAACTGGTGCAGAGCGTTCTTTTCCCACCAGCGCCACTTGCCGGTAAATTAGGGATTGATCATGCGCCCCAAAGGGCGGTTCGGCGGAAGGAGGAGGCGTGTTCTGGCGCAAACGGTATTTTGCCGTCTCTGAATACCATTGCGCTACTGACCAGGAAATACCTGGTTTATGGCCCTATCTTGCATCCGGCGCAAGTGACTTAGTCACTGGCGCATGTGTCGTTGCTAGTTTACAACTGGCGCAGAGCGTTCTTTTCCCACCAGCGCCACTCGCCGGTAAATTAGGGATTGATCATGCGCCCCAAGGGGCGGTTCGGCGGAAGGAGGAGGCGTGTTCTGGCGCAAACGGTATTTTGCCGTCTCTGAATACCATTGCGCTACTGACCAGGAAATACCTGGTTTAAAGTCAGTGGCGCGTTGTTCAGATGCTATTTTAAGGGCGCATGCATACATGCGCATGCGATGCATACGGATTGCTTGTGCACCTCGCGCATACACTTTGCTTCTCTCATCTCTTTGCTTCTCTCATCTACCTAGCCGATGCAGCGGTAATAATTTTAAGATTGATGAGTAGGCCTATTTGATCGTGAAAACATTGTTTTACCGCGAGTGAGTGTTAAAAAGAATGAATGAATGCGGGCGCGCGTGTGTGCTCTGTTTAAACACACGCAAACTAAACACTCTCATCATCATCTCATCTTCGTCCGCTTATCCGGGGTCGGGTCGCGGGGGGAGCAGCTCAAGCAGGGGGCCCCAGACTTCCCTTTCCCGGGCCACATTGACCAGCTCTGACGGGGGGATCCCGAGGCGTTCCCAGGCAGTGTTGAGATATAATCTCTCCACCTAGTCCTGGGTCTTCCCCGAGGTCTCCTCCCCACTGGACGTGCCTGAAACACCTCCCAAGGGAGGCGCCCAGTGGGCATCCTTACCAGATGCCCGAACCACCTCAGCTGACTCCTTTCTAAGTAAAGGAGCAGCGGCTCTAATCCGAGTTCCTCACGGATGGCTGAGCTTCTCACCCTATCCCTAAGGGAGACGCCAGCCACCCTTCTGAGAAAACTCATCTCGGCCGCTTGTACCCGCGATCTCGTCCTTTCGGTCATCACCCAACCCTCATGACCATAGGTGAGGATAGGAACGAAGATCGACCGGTAGAACGAGAGCTTTGCCTTGCGGCTCAGCTCTCTTTTCGTAACAACGGTGCGGTAAAGCGAACGCAATACCGCCCCCGCTGCTCCGATTCTCCGGCCAATCTCACGCTCCATAGTACCTTCACTCGCGAACAAGACCCCGAGGTACTTGAACTCGCAAACTAAACACGTAACGCATAATACAATCAATGGCAATGTCTATTACCGCGGGGACACATGCATATTAGGATAGCATACAATACTGATAAGAAACAATGTTTATAATGTATTGCGTATATCATTAAATAGAACCACATACCGCATATCATACGTTATAGCCTATCATACGTTTTCTTTGCCGAAATTTATTTGAGGACTCAGTATTTCTGAAGTTGTGGAAGAAACCCCCTTATTCCATGTGTGAATTAGGCCATATTATTTGGCAATAAACCTAGCCATTTGCAGTTTGAAATTCATGTGCATCTGTCTCATCGGAGACTGCAGACGCGCTGTCAAAATATCAACTCGTCCGATTCAAATGCGCTCATGGCTCTTAAAGGGGATGGGAGCTGGCACTCTCATTGGTTTGTTGCACGTTACGCCCAAACCACACCTACGGGTAACTAGGCTGCTTCAGACCAACCCTTTTGACACTTGCGCCGCGGCGCAAGCGTCATTTATCCGCCTGTAAAATAGCGATAGCGCCGTAGAACCGCCCACAAAGCTACTTGCGCTTTGCGCTTCCCACTTGCGTTTCAGACCGTTAAAATAGGGCCCATACTAAAGGTAAACCCTCGCCTGGACGCACCTCATATAGCCAGTGAAGACGAGCATGTTCTGCCCTTTAGCCATGCTATTTGTTGAGAGGATTTAATTAGAATGGATCTTCACACACTCTTTAATGCAAGTGTACAATAGTTGAGCGAAAGGCGGTGTGCATTCTTTAATATATATATGTTTTGGAGACGTTCGTTTTTGAGGTTGTTCCCCTGTTGAATCACTAGGTCACTATCACTATCAGTATTTCGGAGATGAGTTATACATTTTAGATAGATTTTTTTTCATGATTTGATATTATTCTAATCATGCTGAAAATCACAATGTAAAAAGAGACCATTGCTTGTAAATTATGGCCTATATATTTTCACTTACAGACGGCATAACGAGACTTGACACTTTGCTGTCGTAGCCGTTGAGATCATTTTTGAAGTCCCTACTGCCACCTTACACAAAGCAGGCCAGTACAGGACCGCAAAATCATTTTAGTTATTTTATTGGTTTATCAATGTTTTTTGTCACAGGATGAGGAACTTTTAACATCTCAAAGTAGGCCAGAGATATGCTTGAGGCCACAGGATTTGTTTGTTTCTTGATTATTTCATTCTAATTCTTTATTTCGTTTATTTATGTAATTATTTGTTTATTTCATGAATTAATATTATTCTGTGATACTAAGCTGCAGTGGTGTCATGGCTGCTTATCTGCACATTTTGCTAATACCTAAGGAGATGATAATCCAAAGATCTACTTTACTACATGCACTAGGAGGGGGGAGAGGTGTGTGTGTGTGTGTGTGTGTGTGTGTGTGTGTGTGTGTGTGTGTGTGTGTGTGTGTGTGTGTGTGTGTGTGTGTGTGTGTGTGTGTGTGTGTGTGTGCGTGCGTGCGTGCGTGCGTGCGTGCGTGCGTGCGTGCGTGCGTGCGTGTGTGTGTGTGTGTGGGGGTGTATGTTGGGAACAGGGGTATTATTTGTTGTTAACCTGAGGGTAGAGAGATAGGAGGGAGAGAGTTGAAAAAGAGAGGGGAATGGATGAAAAGAGGAAAAGTGTGAGATGGAGAGAGAGGGAGTAGAAAAGAGCGAGAATGAAAGAGAGGGAAGATATCCACAACTGTAGACTGTTGCAGTGGATGAATCAGTCAAAACTTTATTTATATCGCATTTCTTGTCTTTGTGTTTTTTATACATAGGGAAATTCAAACTCGTCATCTTGCCTCCCCACTACCTCTTAAAAAAGCCTCCAGGGAGAAATATCTTGTGACGTCAGTGAGTCCATTTTGTATTTTACGTCTACAAAAAGCCCTTATACAAGCTGTAGTAAGATGACAAATTTCACAGCACACAAATGGCACGGCATATATATATACACAAGAAGAACATAGCAATCCAAGGTAGCTAAGAGCTGTCCATTTAATTATCAAACAGCATGGGACGCATTTTTTTTTTAAAATCTTTTTTTCTGGGTTTTTCAGTAGTTTTAATTTCATGTCGCAGAATGTAAAAGCTGCACAGAAAAAACGTTTCATTTCATGGTTCAGCAGATGGTTCAATATAATTGGATACGATGCATTATTTTTCATTGATGTCTATATCTTTTTAGATTTTTTTTTCAGATGAATGTGTGTGTTTTTTGTATGTGTATGTACAGGTGTGTATTGCATGTGTATCTGTGTGTAATATGGGGGCTGGGGGAGATGTTAATGACCTTGATTCTAAAAATCTGGAAGCACTTGAAATCATTGTTCTATCGTTCACACACATTTTTGTGTACAATTCTTGAAAACACAGTACAAAAACAAAACAAACAAATTCAAATGGAAACAAACCAACAAACAAACGCAGAAGATATTTACACCATACTCAGTATATTGCTAGGGATAGCGAAATATCTCTACCAGGTTGCATTCTGGTCACCTGTTGTAGAATACTTTACGCTTCGTCTTATTTTAAGAGATGAAACTTTTAACGAACAACAGTCATTCAGGGCCACGTGAAAAAATGTGTTGAGACAAGTCAGAATAGACCACATGAAGCTGATGATCAAAAACAGCCATAGCATTCTCTGTTTTCATTATTGACAATATATATATATATGTATATATATATTTATATATCCATCCATCTGCTTCATGTCTGCTGTGTTTTTTTATGTATTTTGGTCCTTCTTTCTGCCCCTTCAGGGAACCGAGAGACACAACATGACTCAAGATACACACGGCGGCAGCAGCCTATCAAGGGGTCCATACTACTCGCATCGTGCTTGGATTCGCGTGCACGTGCAGGTGTGCACCTGGTGGGCAAGTGTCTTGTGGAAGAAGAAATGATATCCTGTTGACTTTGTCAGGGGCAAACATTTCTGCCCTTTGGCCCCTAGACAACCTACCACTCTCCCCCTTCTTCAAATCCACCGGTCTCAGCATCCAATCAGTGCAATCGCAGCATGTCCTCACTTCCTGGGCTGATGAGAAGTTTCTGGGATGCCATTTGTTAGCATCATCCATGCTCATGAGGAGTCTTGGTAGACAGTCTTTTCTTATCAAACTGTGGCAGTTTGCTCTTCCATTTGTTCCCCTTTGGTCTGTTGTGATGGAGATAGCTGCTCTGTTTGTCCTTGAAGACTTGCCATAGACACAATGATTTCCATGGGTTTTACAAGGACAAAGTCTGTAGTTCTCAGTACCAGTATTTAAATGTCCCAAAATGGAAGTGTTTTTCGTTCATGCAAAGGAACCGACCCTTCTAAAAGTGCAGCCGAAAGGAACTGCTACTAGCCTTCCTTTCCATCCACATAAACGGCACCTTTCATCGGACCGCAGAAGAAAGGTGGGAATTAACATGGAGCTGGCTGAGTTTGAGATGAGCTGATATATATCTATTGCCCCAAAATCCCCCCTTTCCACCTTTTTCTTTATTGTTCTTAAGAAAGAAATGAAAACTTATCAGTAAAGCCTATGCAATGCCACCCAATATTTTGTTTTCAGCGTTATTTTCATGTTATTCCTTTCATGTATATCCTCTTTCAACCTCTTGTTACACTTTAGTGGAGCTAAATGAGAGGGAGGTGGATGACTGTTTCGGGGGATTATTGCTTTACAGTTGCATATTTGTTTGTCATCCCCCACTTTTGTATTTTGGGTAAACCTCTGATGCATTCTTTAGTTATTAAGAACAGACCCACTGGAATCTGGTACCAAACAACCCACAAAAACGCTGTTGCAGCTTGGGCACATAAAAGTCAAGCAATTTAGGGGAATAGAGAAGATAGTATAAGCGTATAATGTTACATTATTTTAACCATAACGTTTACGGAAATCTCTTCTCTGTGGGTGTTAGCATAACAGAGCGCCTGGACCTGAAGCTATAGTCCAACGACAATAAAACGCTTTACTCTATTGTCATTCAATTTTGCGTCCAGGCTAACACCTTTCAGCGCGTGCATGCAGGACTATAATGGACAAAATTGGGACTTTGGAGATTCAACAGCTTATCGAAATTGTTTTCAGCACTATTCTAGTCAGTCCAATTTGGGTACGAAATCCGGGAAATAGTAGCTCACTTTTTTATGCATCGATGAGCCAGTGTGTATAAATTCCTGGTACTTTTTAGTGTGTAAGAGGGTGTGTGTGTGCGCGTGCACCTGTGTGTACATAAGTTTCACCACGTGCAAAAGATTTTGTAAAAGTCATATATATCACTACTTGCAAAGTTGTATAAAGACAAATCATATATGTCGTCGGGTATGCCCTATTAATGGCACATAAACCTCTGACAATATCAATAGAAAATGTATGCGTGAAATGCCTTTGGTTTGAAAGAGGCATCCAGTCATAGGTGAATAGATATATAAACCTGTAGCTATAGGACAGATTTATACTACAAATGAATGTTATAATTTTCTGTGTACACCTGTTGAGTTTTATATTAGTTTTATACAGAACATATGGACAGGACAGAAACAGCCTGAGAACAAGCAAGTTAGGGAGGAGAGAGGAGGTGAAGGAGGAGGAGAGAGAGAGAGAGAGAGAGAGAGAGAGAGGGAGAGAGGGAGAGAGGGAGAGAGAGAGAGAGAGAGAGAGAGAGAGAGAGAGAGAGAGAGAGAGAGAGAGAGAGAGAGAGAGAGAGAGAGAGAGAGAGAGAGAGAGAGGGAGGGAGGGAGAGAGAGAGAGAGAGGGAGAGAGAGAGAGAGAGAGAGAGAGCGAGAGAGAGAGAGAGAGAGAGAGAGAGAGAGAGAGAGAGAGAGAGAGAGAGAGAGAGAGAGAGAGAGAGAGAGAGAGAGAGAGAGAGAGAGAGAGAGAGAGAGAGAGACAGAGAGAGATGTAGGGTGGAGAGGAAGGGAGAGGTAGAGAGAGGTAGGGTTTAAAGAGTGGGAGAGTGACTAAATGGCGTGTGACTCTGATAAACGGGGGTGTTTGATTATCTTCCCGCCACCTGTCCAGCCATATGCACTGCTGCTGTCTGGGTTACCGTAACAACCAAACAGGAATGCCACCACTGTCAGGGGAGGGGGGGGGGGGGGGGGGGGGGGGGATATACACCCAGGCAGACAGGAGGCGTTTGGGACTTTAAAATATGTATAGCCATGGTCCCTGGTGCTGTAAAAACATCCTCAAATGCCTGGGTTTTTAAACCGTGTGACATACAAACGGTCAGACTAGCTCCTATACTCGCAAATATTCAGAATGCTCAGGATTACTAAAAGGGTTTCTGAGGATTAGTCCACAGATTTCATGGCTGCTTTTCCCAGTTTTCTCTCCCATAACCTCACCCTTTTTACAGTGGTTGAAACAGACTCCTTGGAATCGATGATCATATGCTCTTACACTACGCTTTCATTGCATCCTTCGTTCTTCCCTCCTCTTCCCTATCTCTACTAGATTTTCTCATCCATGGTTCATTTCAGTATTTACTCAGGGTTACTCGATACAACCCTTTTTGTTTTTAATACTCCTGGAAAGCTGTGGCCCCACAGAAAGAATGCTGCGTTGTGATTGGACAATCAACAGTTGGTGTTGAGCGGTAACAACGTCTTGACGTGTGCCACTCTACATGCTGTCATAAACAAACAGTTCTACAGACTCGTCTCCATGGCAACAGCACATGCCATACCTAGCATGGTGGTTCTCAGTGTATCACACACACACACACACCAGTCTCATCCCCCCACCCCCCACCCCAAAGCACAAACACACACATACAAACACACGCCCATGCACACACGCACACACGCACACACACACACACACACACACACACACACACACACACACACACACACACACACACACACACACACACACACACACACACACACACACACACACACACACAGACACACACTGTCCTCTGGCTGGGAAAGCCAGTGACCTTGCCGTGACTTCTGGAATTTATCCTACAGGCGTCAGCATGACTATTACACTGTTGATGATCGGTTGGCTTTCCCCATGGAACTCCGCCCCCTCTCACCACACCCCCTGTAACATCTGTACTAGGCTAACGGGAATATGTGTGCTTTGTTTGTGTGTGTGAGTGTATTTGTCTGCATTTATTTGTGTCTTTCTTTGATTCTTCGCATGTTTATGCCTACGGGAGACATTGACTATAACAATCCCTCCCTGCGCACTCTGCATACACACACACACACACTGACACATACGTACACACACACACACACACACACACACACACACACACACACACACACACACACACACACACACACACACACACACACATTACCCACTACCCATACTAACTCTCGCTTTATCCATCTCTTATTTTCTCTCTCTCTCTCTCTCTCTCTCTCTCTCTCTCTCTCTCTCTCTCTCTCTCTCTCTCTCTCTCATGGGACATCTCAACACAGTGGTGTTGTCACTGCTTATGGGGGGGCAAGACTGAGGCCAACCCCCCACCATACTGCCTCTCTGAGGCGCACACAACCCCCTCCGAACCACAAACAGACACACACTAATAGTTAGTGTATATTATGTGCGTTTTTCTGTGTTTGAATGTATGTGCATGTGTGTGTGTTTGAGTGTGTGTATGTGCATGTGTGTTTGTGTGTTTATGTGTGTGTGTGTGTGTGTGTGTGTGTGTGTGTGTGTGTGTGTGTGTGTGTGTGTGTGTGTGTGTGTGTGTGTGTGTGTGTGTGTGTGTGTGTGTGTGTGTGTGTGTGTTGTGTGTGTGTGTGTGTGTGTGTGTGGCGGTCTGTGTGTGTGCATGCTTTTGTGTGTATAACTATACATGCTTTAGATTGTTAGCATGCATGTGTGTATGTGTGTGTCAGTATTGCGTCTACAATACATAGTGTAATTAGATGGAAGAGCCACTCTGAGAGCTTCAGGAATAGGTGGAGGGACCTTCTCTTAAAAGACAGTACGCAAGGACATTGCCATCCTGCCAACCAAACATACAAAATAAAAGGCTTTCCTGTGGCCCCTGAGTCAATTTCCCCCCCCACATACACTTTCTCGCCTCCAAACATCTCCAACATAAAGGGGCAATGGCACTCAGTGCAATGTCTTCCCATGTTGGTAACGTTCAACTTGGCTCCAACGTCCTGATACTGCCAGGGTGTCAATGTAAAAAAAAACAAATTCCACTTCAACTTCACAGCATCTTCTAACAATGCTAGTCAAGAGACCCTCTGAATTGAATTGAATCCACAGTTGTTCTATCCATCTACCACTGTTCCTTCCTTCCATCCATCCGTTGTCCTCCACACATGCTGTCAGTTCCATCACCACCATCACCCCCTGATTGCGACCAGTTGGTTTGGGTTGAGTCTAGAGGGAGCACTGGTTGGGTTTTAGTGGTGGTGGTGGTGGTGGTGGTGGTGGTTGTCTTGGCAAGGAAAGCGCTGGGTTTGGGGTTCAGACGGTGACCTCGGTCTTGCTGTTGGTGGGCAGCCCCTTGTGCTTGGGGTGCACGTGGGGCGAGTGTCCGTACACCAGCGGCTGGGTGAAGAGCTCGGGAAGGGTCTCAATGCTGAACTGCCTCTTGTTGGAGTACAGCTGCCGCCGGCTCTGCTGCTGCTGTTGATGCTGCTGATGCTGTTGATGCTGTTGATGCTGTTGATGCTGCTGATGCTGTTGATGCTGCTGCTGATGCTGTTGATGCTGCTGCTGCTGATGCTGCTGCTGGAGCTGCTGGAGCTGCAGCTGGGGGAGTGAGAGAGAGAGAGAGAGAGAGAGAGAGAGAGAGAGAGAGAGAGAGAGAGAGAGAGAGAGAGAGAGAGAGAGAGAGAGAGAGAGAGAGAGAGAGAGAGAGAGAGAGAGAGAGAGGGTAGAGATAGAGACACAGATATATAGAGAGAGAAATCGAAGGAGAGACAGGGAGAGAGTGACAGGCAGAGAGATAAGAGATAGAGAGAGATAGAGAGAGAGAGAGAGAGAGAGAGAGAGAGAGAGAGAGAGAGAGAGAGAGAGAGAGAGAGAGAGAGAGAGAGAGAGAGAGAGAGAGAGAGAGAGAGAGAGAGAGAGAGAGGGTAGAGATAGAGACACAGATATATAGAGAGAGAAATCGAAGGAGAGACAGGGAGAGAGTGACAGGCAGAGAGATAAGAGATAGAGATAGAGAGAGAGAGAGAGAGAGAGAGAGAGAGAGAGAGAGAGAGAGAGAGAGAGAGAGAGAGAGAGAGAGAGAGAGAGAGAGTGAGGGTAGAGATAGAGACACAGATATATAGAGAGAGAAATCGAAGGAGAGACAGGGAGAGTGACAGGCAGAGAGAGAGAGAGAGAGAGAGAGAGAGAGAGAGAGAGAGAGAGAGAGAGAGAGAGAGAGAGAGAGAGAGAGAGAGAGAGAGAGAGAGGGGGAGATAGAGAGACATAGAGAGACATAGAGAGACAGGGAGAGAGAAAGACATAGAGACAGGGAGAGAGAAAAACAAAACACAGACATGGAGAGAATGAGTTACTTTACATTACATTATATTTTATTGCATTTGACCCACAACCATTCCGTTCCTCCAGTTAAGGAAACTGAGAGAGAAAAAGGGAGGGGGGAGGGATAGAGATAGAAAGAGAGAAGGAAATGGAGAGCGAGAGAGAGACAGAGAGACATTTTACTTGCTTTGGTAATGTTAACATGTTTCCCATGACTTTGAATTTAATTAAATTGAGGAGACAGTGGTTCAATTGTAGAATGATTTAAAGGCATCAAAAAAGCTTCCTGAGAAGAATCAAAATCCTACTAAAAGAAATGTGTAAGCGTGGAAAGCAGAGGAAGAAGGGAAGAGGTAGAAGGGGAACTCACAGGCTTAATATTTTAAATAAAACATTTTGAGATTTGCCTTTCATGTCTTTTAACCTAGATTTAAAAAACTACTCAAGCCTCGAGTTGTTCCGGCTGTATGCCTTGTAATCGCTAAATAAGGCACCGGGAGAACAAACTTCCACCATTCAGAACATTCAGATGGTAGGGGTGCACCAGATTATATGAGCATGTGTATTACTTGTGCTGAATCTCATATTGTTTAAGCTGTTGTATAATCAGTCCAGAAACACACTTTGTCTGAAAACACATAACATCTTGAATGCAACTATTATGTTAATAAACAACTACACATTCTCACATTGTACATTTATTCCGACAGCTACCTCTACAGTTGTTTATTTTATTTTATGTCGGTAGATCAGTCCACTTTTGAATGTAGGCTTGACGGCTTGACCGTTGAGCGAAATAGCTAAACACGTGTAGAAGTCGAGTTACCTTTGAGCAACAGCCATGGAGGGCCTACCTGAGAGTTGAGAAGGTGATGTTGCTGATGCTGGTGCATCTGATGGTGCTGCTGCTGCTGCTGCTGCTGCTGCTGCGCCATCAGCCCTGCCGGCAGGCCCATGTGGATCTGTCCCGGGTGCGGGGACGAGCTGCCGGGGTGGCTCTTACTGGGGTCCCAGGCTTTGAAGGCCGAGCTGGAGGTGAGCGGGTGCGTGTTGGTCTTGGCGATCTTGGGCTTGGGGATCTGCGAGGCGTTGGCCAGGGTGAGGGCCAGGGGTGCGTGGATGTCCGGCGGCGGGAGGAAGGGCTTGTCCTTGGGGTGGAAGGAGACGGGCTGGAAGGAGGGCGGGGACTGGCGGTGGCCGTAGTCCACCATGGGGTAGCTCTTGTAGTAGTCCCGGCCCGCCGTGGAGTCTGGGAGGGAGAGATGGAGGGAGGGAGGCACAGGGAGGAAGGGTGTGTGGGGGGGGGGGGTGGAGGGTATGGGTGGCGTGGATGATGAGTGTGTGTGTGTTTGCATGCATGTGTTGGTGTGTGTGTGTGTGTGTGTGTGTGCGTGTGTGAGAGGTGGAGTAGCATAGGGAGTGGGGTGGGGGTGTGGAAGGAGTGTTGACAACGGAAACATAATTAAATGACATTATTAGGAGGATCACAGAGGGACATTAAACAATAAGCAGGGGCCTCTAACATCTTGGATCATAGCGTGAATATGAACGAGCGTCGGTACTGAAATAGCCGCCACAACATCTGTGCTAATGTTGACCTATCGTGCTCTGATGCCGTCCTGATATTTACACATCTCTGCCTCACTTAATTGTTAATTTGCCAGTGTGTGTGTGTATATGGTTGTGTATACGTGCATGTTTGATTGTGTGTGTGTCTGCCTGTGCACTTGAGAGGTGTGTATGTGTTTATTTTTACTGTGTGTGTGTAAGACACTAATCATTGTACAAATGCATGCCTGTGGCCTTCAATGAAATAAGATAACCTGTAGCATCCACCTGCTTTGAACCACCTAACGGAATGAGTCAGGTAAACCAATACATCTTGAAAGCCACAGAGGAGGCACCACAGGGGTGAATGAGAATGAGTGTGTGTGTGTGTGTGTGTGTGTGTGTGTGTGTGTGTGTGTGTGTGTGTGTGTGTGTGTGTGTGTGTGTGTGTGTGTGTGTGTGTGTGTGTGTGTGTGTGTGTGTACACCGGCAGCACAACAAGAACAGCCTGAAGCTACACATTCAGAGAAAACACAACCATCAAGAACAAGGAGAGACAACGACATCAAGGCAAGTTTAAAAACAAACGACTTCAGCACATGGTCAATACGAGTATAGTGCACATGAGGGCAGGAATATGTAAGGAAAGAGAGAGCGGCAAAGAGATATATAGAGAAAGGGAGAGGCAGAGGGAGATGGATGGAGAGAGACAGACAGACAGACAGACAGACAGACAGACAGACAGACAGACAGACAGACAGACAGACAGACAGACAGACAGACAGACAGACAGACAGACAGACAGACAGACAGACAGACAGACAGAGAGAGAGAGAGAGAGAGAGAGAGAGAGAGAGAGAGAGAGAGAGAGAGAGAGAGAGAGAGGGAGAGAGAGATAGACAGGGACACAGATAGATAGATATGGCTAGGTGGATAGGTAGATGATTACATATATAGATGGATGGGTGAATAGACCGATAGATGGATAGATGGATAGATAGAGAATGACAGTGACAAACAGGGAAAAAGAGGAGACTCTGTCTGCATAAATGGACCATTTATATATCAGTGTCATGGCTTGTTACATGAATTATGGATATTGCAGAGAATACGAAAAGTGACAAAAGACTGAAAGCTGGAAATCATCCCACTGGAGAGTGTTAGATTTGTTTAAATATAAATCTTCTCTAAGGGATTTTTGGTCAATTTTTGGACTATTTTAGCTACTAATTAAAAATCTTTTATATATTTTTTTCTTCTCCTTTTAGCTCTTAGTAATCTACATTCTGTTTAAAATCATATGCAACGGGAGAGATATTAACATACTTACTGCACTATGGAGCAAGGGAATAAACATAAATTAGCACACACTGACTGAGACACATATAAGTCGGCTGTCAATGTCACTGATTACACAAACACACACACACACACACACACACTCTCACACACACACACACACACACACACACACACACACACACACACACACACACACACACACACACACACACACACACACACACACACACATGCACAACGCCCCCCCCCACACAAACACATGCACACAAAATATTTGTGTAGAGACAGGTCACAATGAATCCTATGCGCATACACATACTCACATTCATGCATGCCTACACTCAGACACAAACTGCTACATCTCGTGGCCATCACCCCACCCCCCCGGCCCCGAAGACACGTGTAACCTTGTTTGTTTACCCCTTTTAGCCCACCACACATACACACACACACACACACACACACACACACACACACACACACACACACACACACACACACACACACACACACACACACACACACACACACACACACACACACACACACACACACACACATACAGACATTGAAAACACACAGAAACACTCACTGTGTCCCACACAAATAAAAACTGAAACTCATGAACACCCAAATATATCCATTGTTTGAATCATAAAAATATTCTTTGACAAATGAAAAAAAATAGGTGCTCTAAGACTAACAAACATTTGTAGAAAGAATCACTGATGCACAACAGTCTAATTTAGTCTGGGAAAGTCTGATCTTCAGTTTATAATGTGTTCTTGTATGAAACCTTTGGCAATACTGTGCGGTAGGATGACACAGGCAGACATGCACAAGCAAAGAAACACAGCCACACAAACATACATGCAGGCACACACACCCACACAAACACACACACCTAAACACACACAGGAAGTGGAGCTGGTGAGAGGGCATATGTCCAGGCCAGCAGGAGCAGTGGACAGCAGGAGTCCACCACGAGGCCATTAGCTGGCCCCTGCCCCGGTTTCACAGCCTCTACACCCCAAACAGCATGGCAGGAACCCAGCCAATCACAATGGCTCACTAAGTATCATGACCAAATCCAACACTGGTTGGATTTGGTCTACCACTAGGGAGGAGCTACGAAGAAAATCCTAGGACTCGCAACTGACAAATTAAATGAAGGTTTACAAATTGAACTTCATCCTTATAGTTTATACAGGTGCCCCTCTGATGGAACCCTGCTCCAAGCAGTTCAACTACCCTGAAGCAAGATACACCGAGATTCAGAACCATTTCAATGTGCCAAACCCTTTAGAGCTAATGTGGAATCGTTTCAGCTGGGCGTTTTCCTGGCTCTAGCTTTCTTGTTTTCCAATTCAACGTATTATATTGTATTATATTGTAGTCATTTCATTCTTTCATTATTAATTTAACAACTGAATGTAATGTTTTCGGAGAGACATGTTCAATCAGTGCTTTAAACCTAATCACGTAGTCTTAGGTTTTAATTATAAGTTATGAAATTTGGGTTACACACACCCCCCCCCCACACACACACACACACACAAAATGTCCCTATGGTTTGAATTCACGGTTTAGTTATACTATAATATCTAACTGATATTTGGTATTGTAGTAGGCCTATAGTAACACTTTGAAGATGTGTGGCTAAGTGGGGCATAAAAACACTTCACAATGACTCAGTTGTCGTCTTTGCTGGTTGAAACTGGCACAGGTCGGACCAGGATTTGCCAGGACTATAGCCGGCCCAGACCATAGTGTGTCCTAGCCTTGACTTTGTCCTCACCCAGTTGGGGTCCTCACTACCATGGTGGGCTGCCATGGAGTGTGTGTGTATGTTTGTGTGTCTGTGTGTGTGTGTGTGTGTGTGTGTGTGTGTGCGTGCGTGCGTGCGTGCGTGCGTGCGTGCGTGCGTGCGTGCGTACTTGCGTGCGTGCGTGCGTGCGTGCGTGCGTGCGTGCGTGCGTGCGTGCGTGCGTGCATGTGTGCGTGTGTCTGTGTGTGTCTGTGTGTGCATTTGTATGCACTAGCAGTAAGGGTTCAGGCGTTGGCATTTGGCAGTAATATTACATGATTATTTTTTGGGGATAGCAAGAGGGCAGCTTGTGGACTGATGCAAAGGGGAACTCAACATTTCTGTGAAGCAGAATATTTTGCTTAAAATAATGACCAAAAGGACATAAAGACAACTTGAAAGAAATGCACCAAAACAAGTTAATGAAATAAAATGAAAAATATATTACAGTTTGAATAATCTATGCTTGCTTGAAATGTAGGGAGATATTTATAAGACAGAGACACGAAGATAGAGAACTAAAGAGAAAGTGAGCAAATGATCAAGTGATTTAGCACAGCGGTGCTCTCTCCGTGACTTTTATTTATTTAAAGGTTCTGCGACGGCTTTCAGAAAAGTGGGACTCTTACAAGAATAAAGACCACAAATCCTCTCATCTGAGCTCTAGTGCTTCAACACAATGACCTCTTTGCTGCCCTCTGGGAGTGAGTCTCAAACATCATTTGTGACTAAAGTTCCTACTTGCTCAGCTGTTTCTCCAGCTCACTGGCTTCACAGCCATGTGTTCAACTGCTGCGTTGCTATTTAGTTCACTTATCTTGCCATTACTGTAAGATAGTTTAGTGCACTTGCTGTTAAGCTATTGAGTGAGCCTGCTTTTTAACTAGTTTAGGTAGTTTGTTGATAAGCTAGTTTAGTTAGCTTGATGTTTTGCCTTTTTATAATGCTAGTTAGGTCAGCTAGTTATTTGGTGTATTAGGGCAAATTACTTAAGCTAATTTAGTTACTATTCAGCTCCACACGGCAAATTTGTCGGCTCTTTTTGAATCAATCCCATCAAAGTCCTCCAGAGAAGGAAAGATAGTGTGAATAAGACAAACTGTAGGCCTAGTAGAAGTAAAGTAGGCCTACTATGATTAAAAGAGTACATGTTTGCATGTCATGCCTCATCAGCATAGCTGCAACCTTCTCTGTCTTCAGTTCTAAGATCACAGACAGTATAGTAAGGAGGAGGATGTGTTTGTATAGGCTATATTTATTACAAAGCTTTGTTGATTACTCAATTTGATTGCTCAATGAAGGTATCCCAGGGTCTGTTTAATCTGATTATACAACAGTTATTGCCGACCAAGTAATTTGATTGGACAAGAGGCATTCAACGAGTGCTGAAATAGAGTATAACAGCACTTTAATTATAGCTACATGTATCATTCCGCTCTACAGGTGTTTATATGAACCATTATATTCATTAACGATCGTAAGCTGTTCAGAATCACACATGACAGCAAAGTTACTGTCAACAGACTCCTTTTTGACCGGTTGCAAAATATAAGGAAACATACCAATACAAAGTAGCTTGCATGGAATACTGTGTAGTCCTAGACAAAGTAGAAAGTTAGTGTTCAGAAAATGTTTATGAGTTGAGGATATTCTGTATAACAGCAAACTCTCCTTTGATAATGCTTAAAGAGCAGACTGCTGTTATGAATAACAGACCGTTGCTATGGACAATACTTAGAACTATAGAATTCGACAGATATTTTTTTACTCTAAGCAATACAAATATTTTTCTAATCAATGTCAACATTTGTTTGCTATATTTTGATTATAATGATTGATTTCTTTATTAAGTAGCCATGTAAGAAACACTATAATGTACATTGATCCAGTCATTATATATATATATATATATATATATATATATATATATATATATATATATATACAGTATATATATATTTATATATATAGATATATATATATTATTATTGCAAAATAATGACAAGCTCGCCGTACAAATTCTCGTAAGTATGTTTTTGTATGTATGTGTGCATTCATGTGCATTACGTCTGTGTGTGTGTGTGTGTGTGAGTGTGTGTGTGTGTGTGTGTAGTGTGCGTGTCCATCCGCATGGGAGCCTCAGGGCAGGCGCCAGTGTGTTTGACCGTCTGCTGTTCAGACACGTTCTGTCAGTCTGCACCGAGTCACTTGTGACCCATTAAAAGTGCGGCGCTCATGTGTGTGTTTGGCCTCACTATAATAGACTGTCATGTCTTTGTCATATTCAAACATGCGTGTCAGGCCACAGTGTAAAGTTAACGGTGTAGTTTACGACTTAAAACAGAAGCAGTTTGGATGGGAACCGTTGACATGAGCAAAAACCATTGATCTCTAGCTTGAACTTGTACGGCATTATGGCTAAACTTCTATTTGCCATATGCCAGAATTAACAGTACTTACGTGAAAAGTAAAGTTTGTTTTGGGTGTTGCACCAGGGACAGTAGCAATCGGGAAGAAAATGGCCCTTTGAATTGAACTCCATTTACTTGGTACGTGTGTTTTGTTTTCTCACAGTATAGTATAGCTGTTATATTGATTTGCAGTTCAAGCCGATCAATAACAGCTATAAATTACCAGGGACAATGATATTATGACCGCTGCTTTCAGTTCAAGAACTGGGCGTTATTTCTGCAACTCCAAAGCAATTCCAAAGTGGTTAATACAACCACCTCCAGAGCCATTCAGTTGGCCTTTCCTCTAAAACTCTGTTATGACTGGAAGTAGCCAGTATTTCAACTTAAATCAAACTGACGATGACTCCGCACTTCAGTTGAAAATATATATATTAATAAATAACACTATAAGCTTTGAATTCCATTAACCATCTTTAACCAACGATTTTTTCCAAAGCAATGCATTTTTTGGATGTAGATAAAGGCCCATCTTGCAAAAGGAAACCTACTGATAGATCATTGATATATGGGTTGAATAGACATTGGCTCAGAGTCAAATTAAACAGCGTGAATTCTGCGTGCTAAAGGCAGATAGCTATCAAAACCAGTGTGTTTGTCAATTCTTTATTTTTTAATGACAAAGGAAGGAACAGTGAGAGTTTCAATCAGGGATCAACGTACGTTGGTTCATTATCCTCAGTTAGCACACTTGAACAGACTAATTGAGCAGAGAAATTGCCCTTTGCACAATTCACACATACAGACAGGCACGCACACACCACTGCTAATGTCATTGTACGTGACACGAGGATATGAAATTGAATACTCTCTATCGAAAGACAAATTAAAATTAAATGGAGTAGGAAATGTAAATACAGATCTGCAACGAAAAATAAATCAAAGACTGAACGGTTTGTATCTGTCTTATTAAGGTTATCATGTGTTCCTTCCTATCATGTGTATTCCTATCATGTGTAAGGAATAAACTGACGAGAAGATGCTTTGGTAAAAAGCTCCCGCCAAATCGCATATATAATATATATATAAATATCTATTGTACCAACAACATGGAGAGGTATTCCTTGTAAACCCTAACGCTAAGACAGACCAATGCGTTGTTTACCCGTTTCCTTTTTACCGTTATTCTTATTTATCCATTAAGCTCTTGTATAATTCAGTTGGTTTTAAATGGATGCAAGCGGTGACATTATAAATCCAAGGCAGCACTCTCTGAATGGGAACAATATCTCAAAATTGGTGGGTGAATGTGGGAGTGCTGCCTCCATCACAAAGCCATTAACTAAATGGCTCTGTGCTGAGCTCGACTGCAGCAATATATAAGCAAGGGAGCATACTATTTTCATTTTGTCACTGGTTGGGACGAAAATGTATCAGGGCTGAGACATTTTCTGCATATGGGACAGATCTCTTTGCCCCCACGACCTGTCACCCGTGAGCAACAATGCCTCTTTTACCCCTACCTTATCCTTATGTATATGTATCTGCAATCCTATCATATGAATTTGGGGTACTGCAATGATTGGTGCACTTTCAGGGCTATATCTTTATTGTTGAATGCCCTTATATTGTAAGTCGCTTTGGACAAAAGCATTAGCTCAATAAATGTAATTTAATGTAACATGGTTTTAAGGATGCTTTGGATAACGTTGAATGAATTGTAAATTGGTATGTTAAGATGTGTCCGTCATACACCACAACCCTGTCAAGAGGTCCTCGCTGTGATCATTGCTCATTCTGACCACACCGTGCATGGACCATGTCCAAGCTCTGGTGAGTGCTTAACAGCCCAGCACTGGTCCAACTCCGTGGTGCAAAGGATCATGGGTCAGCTTGCGTTAGTGCGTAGAAGCCAGATAGGCTGCAGTGTGTGTGTGTGTGTGTGTGTGTGTGTGTGTGTGTGTGTGTGTGTGTGTGTGTGTGTGTGTGTGTGTGTGTGTGTGTGTGTGTGTGTGTGTGTGTGTGTGTGTGTGTGTGTGTGTGTGTGTGTGTGTGTGTTTTGTCCACTCACCCACAGCCTTGAGGGATGTGTACTTGTTGAAGCCGATGCCCAGGTTGTTGTGGGGATGGGACAGTGCCATGGCAGGACCCAGAGGGGGCAAAGCTGCATTGTTCAGGTGGTTATGATCTGAGAGAGAGACATAGAGGGACAGTGGGGAGAGAGAAAGAGAGGGAGAGGGGAGAGAGTGAGAGAGGAGAGGGAGTGTAAGAAGGACAGGGTAAGAGAGAGAAGAGAGAAAGAGAATGATTTCATTTACCAAAGGTGAACTAGGCACATATATACAATAATATGACCAACATTGACATGCATATAGCAGATATTAAACTACAGTTTAAAAACACATGGACTTAACAACATTGGATGATGTTGTGGCAACAGCTGGTAAACGACAAAATCTGACATTTCAACATTTTCATAGACATGGACTCATGTATTAAAAATGATACCTGTATGATACACTGTCTACAAGATAGTGATGTCACACAAACCCCCAAACACACACACACGCACGCACGCACGCGCGCGCACGCACGCACGCACACACACACACACACACACACACACACACATACACACACACACACACACACACACACACACACACTAATCAGGTCTCCCGTATGATATGCGGCTGTGCATATGGCCGCGAGCGTGCACGTATGCACTGAGCACAGCTCTCTAATGTATAATTCCAAGCAGGAAATGTGCTGCGGGCCTCTCGAAAAAGAAGGGCACAGATGCTGGAAGCATGTCTCGTATAAGATATTTATCACCCACTCAAATGGGAGATCAGTGAAACATCACCAGCGTATTAAGAAGGTGTGTATGAATATTTAAAGGCTCGATGCAGAGGTTGATGTCTTCCATTTCTCGCTCGCAAATGAATTGCAAATTCACAACAATGCATTTTCCATGTTCATTTTTTGTTGTCTCTGTCTGGTATCTGGTAGAGTCCCAAATGAGTGGGGATTAACAGCGGAGGGCAAGGGTTCAACTTGTGTTCATTTCCGACGCAACACCATGGGTCTATGGGTGTCCTTTCGACACCAAACGGATACAAGGATTGTATATGATCATACCATTGGAAATACCAGCTCTTTGGATTAGTCTTCCCAGTGTGAGCAGAGATCTGGGAACAGTAGCCTTAGGCAAGCCAATTAAACCACAAACTCTGCCTTAAATGTATGGTTTTGCTAGCCTGGTTCTACCAGACTCTCGTACTGCACTTCATTTCATTTC
>NC_044049.1:11191814-11196814 GCF_902167405.1 Gadus morhua | reverse complement strand
TCAACATGTCCTAATTGTGATGCATGGTTATCCAAATCACAGATGAACTTGTACATGTGTGTGCATATCTATGTGTGTGGGTGTGTGTGTGTGTGTTTGTGTGTGTTTGATAGTAACACAGTACAGGCATTTTTGTTGCATGCCTGTCACTTGTTTGCCGGCATGTTTGCTTGAGCAAGTGTGTGTGTGTGTGTGTGTGTGTGTGTGTGTGTGTGTGTGTGTGTGTGTGTGTGTGTGTGTGTGTGTGTGTGTGTGTGTGTGTGCGTGTGTGAGTGTGTGTGTGTGTGTGTGTGTGTGTGTGTGTGTGTGTGTGTGTGCGTGTGAGCGTTGCATAATCATCTCCAGCTCCTTCTAATAGCCTGCGACCACAGGAGCAGCACAGAAGTCCTCGATCATTACGCAAGAGGACTCACTTTTAGTACTGTCAGGAAACTCCTTCACCCAGATTCACTGTTTCATCCAGAATAGAACGCCCCCACAACAACAACAACAACAACAACCCAAAATACAATGCATTCACTTAAAATGCCCTTCAATAAAAACATCCATCATAGCCTCGTAGCTAGGGTATCTGACACAGCCAAAATGTTCTTGGTTCAAAGAACCAACAACGTTTGCCCGTGAACAGGCAAACACTTTTGTGTTGAAAATGTTGTGTATGCCCTTGCTATTTCTCCAACTTAGTTTACTAAATGTATCTTCAATGTTGCGCCTCGTAGTAATGGAGGATTAATCCATCACAACAATCTTCACAGGTAGGCCTATCATTAAGACTCCTAAATATTATTTGTGGTCCTCCTCTGTTTAGCCCTGAATAACCTTGTTAGCGATGAGTCCTTGTCCCCCATCGCCTCATATCTGGAAAACAAGATTAAGAGATTCGACCCGGCGGCTCAGTCTAGCAGTACAAAGCTAATCCTACATGATTGCGGTGTACGAAGCTATTAGCTGAACTACTAGCTCGCGCCTCATATAGCTCCATCTGATCCAACTGAATTTTATCTGTGTGTGGTGGCAACATGGACAGCTACACGAGCCAAATGACAACAGTTGGCTCACTATCAGCGTATCTGTAAAATGTATAGAAAATAGCAAAATTGTTCAATATTAAGTTAGCATGTAGACATATTGGTTTTCCCTGCACAACTTTAGCACCTTGTATTCAAAATGATGTTTCTAATTAATGAAGACTTACTTTCCAGGAACTTAGAGTGCTTGCACACTGCCCCAACAAACAACAACTAAAGAGTGTTCATGGAAGTAGCCATTTGAAAAAACGAATAACTGCAGACTGCCCTCACAGCAAACATAAATTCAACAACAACCAACAACCACCAACAGAGAGGTATTTCATCAAAGTCACTAACGAAGGCGGCGCTTAGTTGAATAAGCCCAGTTGTTAGAACTAACGCCAACTACCACTTGAGGCTAAAGCCATTCCATCAACGCACTTCAGCCGCGCCTTGCTCAGTTTAGTTCAAACCAGATTTACGTTATCGTGGATTACGCCCGCTCACGAGATATGTAACCAGCCCAGGACTGTGAATGTTGGAGCAAATGTCTGCAAAGGACCGAGCAGGATCTTTTCCAGAGGCGAACAGAAGCTGCTTGTGGAGGTATATGAGAAGTACAAACATATAATAACTGAAAAAGGGAACACCGCCGATCTGTTGAATGCATAAGTAGCATTAGGCGTAACATATTTTAATTTTATATTGACCATGGTTATGTAATCAAGGAGATAGTCTCGAGATAACGTGTCGAACTTGCACCCGCCTGTCCGGGGTTCAATTCACAGGGATTGAGGAATTTAGGAAGGATTACTGAAGAAATCAAAGGACCTTTCTTTTAGGCCATTTATCTTCCATTTCTTTGAAGAGATTGATCTTGTAATTGCAGCCAGAAAAAAAAATATTGTAAACTGACTAACAATAGTATTTACCTCAACATAAGTGTTCTCGGCTGCCTACCGAGAAACTCACCTTAATGGAATTTATGTGGCTGACAATTTCCCATGCAGCAGTGTGACAAAGACTTCACTATCAGTAGCATTAATATTAACATTAACTTTACCATGGGTTTTTTGCAAGTTATATTTGGATTCTGGGGAAATTGTAACACATATTTATTATATAAAAAGTAAATTGGCCTACTTTCTCTGACATAAAGGGAATTACAAAAATAAGCCAATGCCAAGAATTCTATGACCTTCCCAGGATGCTAACTCGGGCCGCCCGCACAACAGCGCCAGCGCTATACCACACCCCCAACTGATGGTTCCCGATTATAGTAGCATACATAGATTTTTATAAAAATGTGTTGCAATGCAATTCATTTATTTAATTTGCAATCATTTAATCTTAGATGAAAATATAGGCTGTTTGTACTTCATATATGTCAATTGGACCGAATTTGGTCTTTCACTAGACAAAATCGTGAGGACAAGGCTTGGCGGAGCCTTCTGATGGTAAATTCGTTTCCGACAGATTGACTTCTCTGAAAAAACCGCTCAAGTAAGCCTGCCACCGACCAGGAAAGTTTGGTCGGATAAATTGCCATGGTTACTTAGCGGAGATTACCTAAAGTCACGTTAATGGAACGGAACTCTAACTGAAAGTAGCGAGGCTAAGCGAAATAAACCCGGCTGTGCGTCAGCTTGGTTGATGGAATACCCCTCAGGTATGGAACTATGGCCTGTTGTTGTTGTTCGTTGGCGCTTGTACCATTACACAGATTCTTGCTAATAGCTTATTTCTTTATTTATTATCACTACTGTTATAAGTATTTCAATGCACAGAATAACCTTTTTATACTGCACATCTGATCATCAAATATTTGATAGACGGTTTTTGACAAGAGCGCGCTGTTAATGTTAGCCTAAGGTGAGGATAAGGTAATATTAGCCTGCAAAAGTGACCTTATAGTAACCTAATGCCATTAGATCAAAAAAGGTCATCTTAAGGTGACCAGTATATTCAATACCTCTGTTCTGTGTTTGTTTATTTATGTGATTTTGTGGTAATATATGTGCGTGTGCGTGTGTGTTTATCTGTGGTTATGTCTGTTTATGTGTTGTGTGTCTGTGTGTGTGGTTGTATGCTTGTGCGATTACGATAATATATGTTGTTGGGTTGTGTGTGTGTGTGTGTACGGTGTATGATTAGGCATGTCTGAATGCGTGTGCACATTTATATCCAGATATAAGTATTCACGTGCACACGCCTATATATCTTCCTCATTCTCACCTCTTCAAGAGCTGGTAAATAATTTAAGTCATCTGAGCGTGGAACATGACCTTTTAACACAGGGGCCAAGCGGGCCCCAAGGCAATGCATATATCCTTATCTCATACATATACTCCTCATCCCGGTCATATGTAATCATACACCTCACAGGGGTCTCACAGGGACCATGTAAAGAGAGATTGTATATTACATGATACATGTGTTTCCTGCACCATGGAAGCATAAGCAACAATTGGTATATTTCTGCAATTCACAGTAGGTTAACCGTTGATGGTGTATGGATGGTTTATTGATGGTTTATTGATGGTTTAAGCAAGGGGTAAATTGTGGTGACTTTGAACTTGCATCGCACACACACACACACACTCCCACACCCACACACACACACACACACACACACACACACACACACACACACCACACACACACACACACACACACACAGACACACACACACACACACACACACACACACACACACACACACACACACACACACACACACACACACACACACACACTTACACACACCTTTGGCTGTTCGGAATGTATGCCGCAGTGTGTGCATTCGTTTTTGGGTTCAAAAGACTGCATGTGTGTGTGCGTGTGTGTGTGTGCATATGAATGCATATTAATGTGAACTTCACTACATATAAGCTAACATGTGTCTGCATTGACCGAATCCCACAGACACACACACAAGCTCAAACACACAGACACACACACGGGATCATTTCCGGTCTATGTTAATAATTATAATCAAACACTTGGTGACGGCTTGTAACAAGGAGTTCAAGTGAAGACTTGAAACAAAATTTGAACATAATTACGACGTTCTAAGGGTAGATGTCAGTGCTCTTTGGCTCTGTCATAAAAATGATTGCAGAAAATCGTGATTCATTTGCTTCATATTTGGAAGTGAAAGCTTAACATCTACACCCAATTCATAAAGGCATTGAATACTACGAAAACAAAATACAAAACCAGATTATAAAAGGGTTTCCCTTGACCAAAAAAACCACTGGATCACATGAGGGTGTCTACGTTTACTTTTGGTTGACACTCCCTCTCTAAGATTAGTCTTACACACTGTAGGTATGGTTCTGTAATTCTACATGAATCTCGCTCCACGAGTTACAACATCACAACGACCAAACACGCCGCCGCACAGAGGATCACAAACACAACATCAATTCAACAACAACGACAACAATAACAAGAACAGCAGCACCACCAGTGTCAACATCAATCTGTTGATTCACAAAAGTATACTGCTACTCCATCGTACCAGCCAAAGGAACACACTCACATGCAAACACGCAAAAAGCGAGAAGAGGGAAAGCGTGGGGCATTTGGACTCTCACAGAAACCATTCAATCTGGTTTTTGGTCGCTGAACAAGTGTCATGTTAATTATGTATGCGTGCGGGCAGGAAGAAAGCACTGGGAGTATGCATATGAGGTCCCTCTATTAAATATTACTGTACTGAACAGCCCTTTGATGCAGATGAAGGCACGCATCCAAAGATGGAGCGATGGATAGAGAGAGATGGAGGGAGAGAGCGAACAAGATAAGTCAGGGAAAAAAGGAGTAAAAAAAAGTGAGAGGAGAGCAGAGAGATGCCGAAAGAGAGAGAGAGAGAGAGAGAGAGAGAGAGAGAGAGAGAGAGAGAGAGAGAGAGAGAGAGAGAGAGAGAGAGAGAGAGAGAGAGAGAGAGAGAGAGAGAGAGAGAGAGAGAGAGAGGCAAAGAGAGGA
>NC_044049.1:11176814-11184314 GCF_902167405.1 Gadus morhua | reverse complement strand
TATAAGTGGAAAACATGGCAAGTGATATTGGTTGGATAAGACAAAGATGAAATGAGGCTGTTCTTATTTTTGGGGAGAATGTAGTAATCCCATTACACATTTGCCAGTACCATTCCACTTGCAGTTTAACAGCAAATTGCTTTTCCCCCATTGGGTTTGTTACAGCCACTTAAGATTGGTATTGACTAAACTGCATTGTGTTAAATAGAGTTGATAACAAAAAGGGGGTCTCCATATCCAATACCAAGATGGACACTGTCAAAAGTCTAACTCTTATCGTAGGGCAAGCGGTGCGTTGTGGAAGTATTTCGCAGTGAAAAATGTTTGCATTTTCCCTTAAGGACACATTGAGTCAACATCTTTGTTCGGGTAATACGAAGCACTTTTCCAATTACAACAGGAAATCAACATGGGACTTAGACACGGATAGTGAGGAAGTCGCGTATTGATCCGAGATAATTTGATTCGCGATAGAGAGAGAAGAGGGGGCTTAGAGGACGAACCCCCCCAAACTGTGGTCAATAATTTCGTAGTGTTTGAGTATGTCATGCACGCACACATGCACACACTTGGGAACACAATCGATTGAAACTTCTCCTGAGGAAACTTTCAGAGGAAATGAATAGTCAAAGCGGAAATGTACCTCTACATTTAATGTCTTCCATCTATTGTGGAAACCATCTAATTCCATCTAATTAAGGTTGATGAATCGATATTACGACCAAAATATGGTAGAAAACAGTTTTCAAACATGGATAAACAAGTATAACAGAGTGTTAAACATTCCATTTCAGATTTGATTAATAACATAATATTAAAAACATCAGGTTTTTTTAACGCCTGTTTGCTACTTCTGTGTTTTGGTACTCTTAACCATTTTGTATTCTCAGTGACTTTTCCTTTTCCCAGAAGCCGCTTAATCTTCCTGCCAGGCTCCAGCTGTAAATACGAATTTGTTCCTAAATTATTTGGCTGGTTACAATAAAGGTTAAATACAACAAAAATAAATAAATGTAGTTCATATTTAATGTTAGGACTCAGAGTTTTTTAAACATACCACACAGCGTTTCTTAACACAAAACCACCCTCTGAGTGGCCCTCTGGACCCCTACAGCTTGGGTGGGGAAAGCACTGTAATTTTGTTATCGTCTGCTGTCAGATTTCCTCAAGGAACAGACAACAATGTCCCCCCCATCGTATGCTAATCCTTTAATTATAAGATATTACTCTATTCTATAGAAAGAGCCCAGTCCCATTATTCCCTATCTTTCTCTTTGTCTCTCTCTCTCCCTCCACGTGTATGTATCTCTCGCACCCTTTGTCTCAGTCCCTCTACGTCAATGTATCCCTCTCGAACCCTCTCGCTTTGTCTCTCTCGTTTTTTTTCTATCTATCTCTCGCTCTCTCTGTCTCTCATCCCCTATGTCAATCTATCTCTCTCTCCCATCTCACTTTGTCTCTCAACCATTATGTATGTGTATTTCTCTCTATCTCTCTCGCTCTCTCATTCTTGCTCCGTCACCTTGTATCTCTCGCTCTATGTCGATGTATTTCTCTCTCCCTCGCTCTTTGTCTCTCTCTCCATGTCTATTTATCTGTCTCTCCCTCCAGCTCTCTTCCTGTACGTCTATGGCTCTCGCTGTTACTGAATATTGGAAGGAATAAAGGGAACATGGGCCGATGTTGATACTTGTTTACATGGTATTTTAACACATGTACTGCTGTGTGAGTGCAGACACATAGAAGGTTTACATTTAACAAATGTTAAAAGACAGGGCCAAACATACACACTTATACACAAACACACATGCAGACACTAACAGACACAGATTAACAGACACACACACACACACACACACACACACACACACACACACACACACACACACACACACACACACACACACACAGTAGCTAACAAACACACACACACACACAAAGGGATGATTAGAAATCCAATTAACGCAAACGTGAACTTCCATCCTGTTTAACCTTTCATCTATATGTAAGCCTAGGCACACACACACAAACACACACACACACACACACACACACACACAAACACACAAACACACACACACACACACACACACACACACACACACACACACACACACACACACACACACATGCCCGGCTTCATGAAATATCCCATTTATTCATATGAACCATGCATGATACAGTATGTGACCTAAAGCTGCTTAGTTTACATTTCTACAGAAACGCACACACACATACACACACACACACACACACACACACACACACACACACACACACACACACACACACACACACACACACACACACGCACACACACCAAAGCATATGCTCTTGTTTGAAGTTAAAGATTACGGCGGTATTACCGCCTTAACACACACACACACACCGCCGTGTTTCCTGCTGTAACACACACACACACACACACACACACACACACACACACACACACACACACACACACACACACACACACACACACACACACACACACACACACACACACACACACACAGCAGCAGCAGCAGCAGCTGGGAGAAGGCTATGTCAATCATTTACCATGCTTGACATTTCTCTGTGTGAGGCTGCATGTGCATGCTGTCCAGTGACATTTAACACACAGGGACGGACATTATAAGAGAAGGGAAGGGACTGAAGATGGGTGCAGGATGTAGAAAAGAGACAGAGAGACAAAGAATGGAAAATAATATATTTGTCTTACTCATTACCATCCTATTAAATGTCATCATAGGTAAGCAGACCTACATCCGCTTCCATCACACACACACACACACACACACACACACACACACACACACACACACACACACACACACACACACACACACACACACACACACACACACACACACACACACACACACACTCTCTCTCTCCCTCTGCAATCTCCTCTCCTATTGCTCTGCTCGTTCCCCAACGGTTTCATCCCTCCTCACACTCCCTCTGATCACCCCCTCCTCCCCACCCCTCCACCCCCACTACTCCCCAGTCCCTCTCTCCTCTATTTCCTGTTAGCATTCCATTTTCTCTAATTCTCTCTCTCACCCTACATCAGTCTCTCTAAATCTGATTATTCCTGACTTTCTCTCAGTATCTCTGTCAGTCTCTCTCTACCTTCCTCTCTCTACCTTCAAATGTCCATCTCTTTCTCACTCTACCCGGCTCGGTAAGTCTCTCTCTTTACCTGACTCTGCCAGTCTCTCTCCCTCAGGTGAATGGTTGAAATGTCCCTCTAACTGACTGCCTTTGATATAAGCTCCTGTGCAGTGATGACAACGGTTTGGTTGGTCTCTGTTCTCTTATAAAACTGAACTAAAGACCACCAGTCCCATGCATGGATACATGATCACACTGTCATACCTGCAATTCTTTGGGTTGAAATCAGCCAAAGACTGGCAAAGTCTTCAGAAATTGGTCTAATGTAGGGTGGGTCCCCCCAACATGAACACAAATAAAACCCAAGTCAGAAATCATTCTTCTGGAGCTAACTGCACTATAATCAGCCTTATCTCCTGCCTTCCTTTCAGCCTTCCTTCCTCCGTCTTTTACAGATTAAGGAAGGAAGGAAAGAAGGAAGGATGGAAGGAAGGAGCTTCCTTCCTTCCTTCCTTCCTTCCTTCCTTCCTTCCTTCCTTCCTTCCTTCCTTCCTTCCTTCCTTCCTTCCCTCTCTCCCTCGCTACCTTCCTACCTCCCTCCTTCCTACCTAACTTCCTAGATATATTTTTCTATATTTTCCTCCCTGTGTACTGGCTTATTTCTCTGTGTCGTTGCATCCATTGTTTGCACTTATTAAAGTATTAATGAGCTAATTATCTTAGCCGTTGTTGGGGGTACCGGGTGAGCGTGTAAGGGAAGTAATGAGGTTATTGCGGTCTCCTGAATAGGATTCACTCCTTAACAAGTGTTGATTGTTTCCATTCAACAATGGAAATTGATTTGATCAATCAGCCCACACACCCAAAGTGACAGCAGGAGATAGTGAGAGATAGAGGGAAAGAGAGATAGATATTAGGTGACATTTGGTGGATGTGTACATCCGAGTATCTGAGTAGAAGATACTTGAGATAAAGGTGTATACTTTGAAGACATGTGATATAATATGCCCTGTTTGTCTCAAATTTAAATCTCTGCACAGGCAGCTGTATCATGTCGAAATACACACACGTACCCACACACACACACACACACTCACACACACACTCACACACACACACACACACACACACACACACACACACACACACACACACACACACACACACACACACACACACTGGTAAGAGTGTGCTAAGAGAATCCTTGTACAATTCTTCCGTCTGATCTTCTCAATAAGGACAAAATCCTCATTCAACGTTACGTATCGTGGCTGTCTAAATCAAACGCTGCGTATTCCTTCATCGGCTGACCCTCAACTATGAAGTGACTTGTAGAACATTATATACAGACATACAGACAGACAGGCCGACAGACAGACAGTGTGTTAACCTCTATCTTCCTATCTATCGTTTAAACAAACCTCAATTTTTTCCTTTATTCCTAAGTCTGTCGTACATATTTGTAGGCGCAATCAATACCATTATCCGAGTGATGATAAATAAAATCAGCATCCTCTATAAAAACGTATAGTAATACGTAACACTAGACTACCACGCGACAATTCAATCAAGTCAAGTCACATTGACGAGCATTATAGTCATGCATGCCACCAGGAAAGGTGCAGCATGGCTCGGATCCTCATATTAGAAGTAGGAGACGTGGTCGGTGTGTCTGCGAACACCATCTCCTCTCTCTTCACCCAGCTGCTTCCTGCTGACCTTGATGTCTGTCTGACAATAAATAAGTGATTTCTCTGCTACATGCTTCGTCCATTTGTCCTTCTGTTCCCACTGCTGTATTTATTTGTCAGGCGTCAGATTCATCATTATCCCAGCACACAAACACACACACACACACACACACACACACACACACACCACACACACCACACACGCAAACACACACAAGCTCAGTCACATATGCTGTCAGGCACGTGCGCACACTCGCACCAATACACCCACACACACAAACACATTCACAGACGCTGTCACTCACATACGCTGTCACGCAAGCGCTCACACCCCCACACACGCACAAACACACCAACACACACACGCCAAAGCACACGCTCTTGTTTGATGTTATTTTTCCAATAATGTGTTTGTCGTGTCGACAAACGCACACACACACACACACACACACACACACACACACACACACACACACACACACACAAACACACATAACCACACCAAAAGCACGGACACACATAAACATACAGGTACAGACAAACAACCACAGAGGTCACACACACATCAAGTCACACACATGATGACACCCATCCTCATGCATGGCTGGGTCTAACGCAGTGATGTGATTGTATCTGGCGTTGGGTTGCGTATGTGCTGCACAAAGAAGAAGATATGTGCTTCTGTGTGTGTGTGTGTGTGTCTGTGTGTGTGTTTGTGTGTTTCCGTGTGTCTTTGATCATACTAGATTTGTTGTGTGTCTTCTACACTGCCCTTTACTTATAAGATTCCCGTTATATTAACTGTACAAACCAGTGGTTTTTGTCGTCCTGCACACATTTACACTACAAATACACACCAGACCCTAAGATGCTGCACATCCTACACACCAACACCTCTACATCTATCATACGTGAAATTATTAACATGGCGCCAAAACTCTGAGAGGGTAAATTGTTCCTTCTTAAATTACCATTACATTATTAAGCAGAAGATTATCGCCAAAGCAACTTCAAATGACATCGGATGCCTGCTTTTACAAGGAGCAGTTAAGAGTTAGGCATGTTGCTCAAGGATACCAACAGGTTAAGGACATTGGGGGTTTAACACCGTAACCACAACGCTCTCCTACTCATGAAGAGATCTTTTGGCTAAGCTGTCCCATGCTAGAGTCATCCTGCCCTCCACACCATTTAAGCAGCCTTTCAGTGGGACACGTGTCTCTATTTTCTGTTCTAACCCTGGCATCTTCGCTTCCATTAAACCCCTCCCGTCCCCTCTCTCTCCTCTCTCTCTCTCCCTCCCTCCCAACCTCTCTTCGCGAAGTGATCCAGACAGAGGTTAATGTGGAGCACGATGCTAGAAGACAGGTACATGCCTTCTCAGAATTAAAACACGGTGTCAGACCGTTCCCACGGTTACATCCGCTTGCCTGACACCGGATGATGGGTCGCACAAGGTCGCACAAGGTCGCCCAAGGTCAGCCACAAAACAGGAACAAATGGCGGCTCAGACAGGGTAAGCCAGTGCTAGAGACAAACCCTTCTGTTGCCGAGAAAAGAAACACTTTTTTTGTAGGCGTGCCCTCGACTTAGACTATGCATAATTGAATCTGATTCGTCAGGCCAGACCCATCATCGACTCATTGTCGAATCATGTATGTTATATCTTGCAACAGTAGCTCAGGAGGTAGAGCGGGTTGTCAAGTAACCACAAGGTTGCCTTGTGGTTGCTCATGGACACCTCGACACCTCGAGTGTCGAGGTGTCCATGAGCAAGACGCCTCATCCTGACGAGCTGGCTGTCGCCTTGCATGGTGGACTCCGCCGTCGGTGTGTGACTGTGTGCATGAATCGGTGAATATCAGGCGATAGTGTAAAGCGCGTTGGATAAAAGCGCTATATAAATACAGTCCATATCTTTACACAAATGCGGCTGAATTATGCCTTCTTTTTTGGGAACTTTACGTGGTTTTAATGTTTGAAAATAAACAGTTGAAGTCCAGGGCTTCCCACACCTTTCCATAGGCGAGGCAAGGCGCCTCTGCTAATTGGCCAACATCAACAAATCACATTTTCACAAAATGACGATGACGTGGCATTGGTTCATTCCATCATCTGCATTCTATTTGATATAAAATACAGGCTACTACTAGCATTATACACTATAATATAGACTAATATAATATACCGTACTTGAATAATACATCTACGAAACCAAACGGTGGCCGGTGTCTGCGGAGACGGAGACCTCGGTTCTGTCTGTCTGACGCACGTGTCCAGACTCAAAACGTTGAAGAATCTGGGTTACCCCTACTGTGTCATTTCAGTGTTTAAAAAAAGAAAGTTGGTGAATGAAACTCATTGGAGGCCATTCACCCACAGATCTGGAAACATGCGGGCGAGGGACGTGTTTGAATGAAAGTGTCACTATCCTTAACAGACGTTACCCTGCGTGACGGCTTTACATGGGAAACTGCAGGGCCGATGATCCTACACAATGAGGGTTGGCTCTCATTACGATACGCTAAACAGCGGCAAGATGGAGCCCAATCCCTGCCTGTCGCTCAATAAACGCTAATGCTCCCAGTGAGCCCGCCGCGGCTAAGGCTAATCCTGATCACTTAATGTATAGCCTCGGACCTACCTCTGTCAGAAGCTAAACCCACACTACTATCGCCTTCCTCCGTCCAAA
>NC_044049.1:11149314-11171814 GCF_902167405.1 Gadus morhua | reverse complement strand
CATCTTTCTCTCTCACTCTTTATCTCATGTTATCGCTCTATCTGTTCTCTCTCTCTGTTCATGTTTCTCTCCCTCCCCCTCCCTCTGTATGTGACTGGCTTCTCTCTCTCTCTCTCTCTCTCTCTCTCTCTCTCTCTCTCTCTCTCTCTCTCTCTCTCTCTCTCTCGGTTCGTATGGCTCTCTCTCAGCTCCCTGGTGGGGTGTAGATGACAGGAGGGTTTGGATATAATTGGCAGTGGCCCCATGTGGGGATGATCACTGTGGCAGACACACACATAAGCGGGCATGTGCTAAACATACACACACACACACACACACACACACACACACACACACACACACACACACACACACACACACACACACACCACATACACACTCACATACTACTACCACTTTTACTCATTTCCATTGTTTTGAACTCAATGTCACAACGAATGCTTCTCCACCCCTTTCGCTCAAACTCTCTCTCTCCTTCTTTCCCTCACCCTTTTTCCTTCCCTAAGCTCTCCTTCTATTTCTCCAAATGTCTCCTCCCCTCCTCCCTTCTCTTGTTATTCTCTTCCTCTGGCATCCTTGCATGCCTCTCTAGCCGGCAAATGCAAATTATGGCCCACAAATGCAAATGCCTGCCTATCTCCAAAGAGAAAGAGAAGGAGAGAGAGTGATAAAGAAAAATGGGAGAGCAAAGAGAGGGAGAAAGGCGAGTGACAGAGATAGATATAGAGAGAGAGGGAGAAAGAGAGGGAGAGAGAGATGGAGAGAGAGAGGGTGGAGGAAAGTTAGAGAGAGAGAGTGAGGGACAGAAACTGAGAGAGAGATAACAGAGAGAGAAGAGAAAATATGGAAGAGGGAGAGAGCAGAGAGAGAGAGAGAGAGAGAGAGTGAGAGAGAGGGTTCATCCCAGAACTAGATCATCCGCCCAGCACAGATTTGCACAGTGGGGGTCTTTGGCGTTCTTCTGGAGTAAGAAGGGGGGTGTTCTGGCGCTTGAAGGTTACCTAGGCAATCTCCTAAATTAAGCATCACAACTCTCGACGCACAACCAGAACCTTGTATGACGAGTAGCTAACCGTTCTCTTGCTTTACCCGCGGCCGCTAAAACACACGCTAAATCATCGCTGATGGAAACGTAAACGGTAGAGTTGATTCTGACAGGAAGGAGTTACCGAATTTAAGGGTAGATTAGGTGGTCTCTTTCCTTGTTGCCTCCCTTCCTAGCTCCTTATTGAACGACAGAGACCTGCTGTTAGGCTGTCCCTTTCCTTCCATCCTTCCTAGCTCCTTAATGAATGACAGAGACCGGCTGTTAGGAGGTCTCCTTCCGTCCTTCCTAGCTCCTTATTGAACGACAGAGACCGGCTGTTAGGTGGTCTCTTGGCAGCCTGCTGATCCACCAAGGGGGAGAGCAGAAACAATCTTGTATTCACAGCTTTGCTTTCCCTTTCTCCCTCTTTTCCCTGTCACTCTTCCCATCTGTTCCTCTCCATCTCCTTTTCACCTTTCAACTGTCTCCCTCTCTCCCGATCTCACCATCCTCTTCCCTCTCCACCCCCCCCCCCCCCCCCCCCCCCCCCCCCCCCCCCCCACCCCCCCCACCCCCCCACCCCCCCTAATTTATTTCTTATCGTCTCTTTTGGAGACCAGCCGGGCCTTATTGTAGGTCATTTCTATTCAGCAATATTTTATGACTACAACATTTTATTTTGGTTCGTTCATTCCACCCCTCCTCCAATTCTATAATTTGAATGCTGAAGGTCTTCTTTCTAGCTTTCTTCCTTTGCATTTTCACCGGGGCAAAAAATGTAAGTCTTTTTTGTAACGCATTCGGACTCAGGAATTTCCTCGGACAGAATGACATCCTTTGATATAAATGCAGACAAAATGAGACTTTGAAGTCTCAGAGGATGTGGCTGCATCCCGGTCACTCTGTAGCTCAGTACCGCATGAGGCCAGACTCAGAACCACATGTGGTAAACCAATTCAGGTGAGAATGCACTGAAGATCACAAGGGGAAAGGAGGTCATTACACGGAGAAGCAGACATCAAAGTTTACCCAGAAGTCATTGCAGGACTCAAACGTTCCATGTCTTTGATTGCATTTGCGTGAGGATGTTTGATGACAACAAAATGGAATTAAACTTAGGGGATTTTGTAAAACATTATCTTAACTCATATCCTGTTTTGTTTTTTATGGACGCAACAATTATTTAGAGTATTTGATTTATAAGGCACATTTTAGAATTGCTTAGTAGTTCATTCATCAAGTACAAATACCAAACATTTGCTGTCTAATGCTTCAGAAATTGTAATATTTGGTTCATGGTTCATCATCAAATGAATACTTTAGTTTTTTCTGGCTGCTTGGTAGATAAAGCCGGCCATTTTCAGACATTGGTTTGCACTCTGGTATCCTGTGATGGGCACTTGCTATCATTTATTCAAAATTATAGACTGAATGATTAATTGACTCTGAAAATAATCGTTAGTTGCAGCCCTAGTGTGGAGGGAGTGATACTAAGCAACCTCTATATATCACACATGTTGTGTTACCACTCTCAAAGCTGGTCTTTCTACTTTTCTGTTCCCTCATCTATCTCCATCGTCATGCCATGAGAAGGTTGTACCCTTCTCATGGCTATCGACTTTAAAACATGTACACATGCTCAGATGCACACGCCCAGATGCACATACACCCTTACAGCTGCACACACCCAAACAGGTAAAGGTTAACAGAATGATTAAGACAGCAAGGGAAGGTGACAAGTGTTTGGTATTCCATTCTACCATCTTACCCCTGCTCCTTTTTATATTGTCTCAGATTCTGAGCCTTCTGGTTTCCTCTAGACCTTATGGGCTCCGATCCCTCCAGACGTCCTCCATCTCCATCATAGATAAGCATCGTCTGAACACATCACTCTTCCATGGTTTCGACACCCAGCCAATGCCTTCTTCCCACCCCCACCCTCCATGCAGCAGGGAAAATAACCCAGACTCGTCGCTTCCACATCTCTGCATAATTCCTCACAGTCCCTCCTCTATCGTAATTCTTTCTCTTATGTCTGTGTGACCTTGGTTTAACCTCCATCGATTGTCTCCTCAACACATCCTTCCTTTTTTCCTTTCATGCATTTACAGTACATATTCATTTGTACCATCTCTCTCTCTCTCTCTCTCTCTCTCTCTCTCTCTCTCTCTCTCTCTCTCTCTCTCTCTCTCTCTCTTTCTCTCTCTCTCTCTCTCTCTCTCTCACTCTCTCTCTCTCACTCTCTCTCTCACTCTCTCTCTTTCTCTCTCTCACTCTCACTCTCACTGTCTCTCTCTCACTCTCTCTCTCTCTTGTCTTCTATTCCAATTCTTCTCTCCCTGACACCAACTGCCATCTGCGCTTCCATCGTTTTCACACCCCAGTCCCGGGATCCATCTTTTCTTCCTGCGAGCAACGGCGGTGAGGTTTTGAGTCGAAGACGACAAATAAAAAGGGAAAATAACAACGGCAAAAAGAGAAAAAATCTCGTCACCGTTAAAAATAAATTTCCACAACCAAAAATAGCACTACAAATTTCTGGGAGCATCTGCCAATGCTTGTTTCATAAGCATCTGGGTTTGGTTTTGAATATGCTTCTATTTATCAGAATGCTAACATATTCTTCCTGAGCTCACCCGGACGCCTGCTCTGGGGACTCACACCTTTTGCTCGCCAGGCGTCCATTGTTCCACAGGCCTACTGATCTCCAATGATGAAAGGCCTGGGGGAACGAGCTGTAAGGCAACACCACCGTGTCCACTGTCTGGATGCAGGGAGATCTTTTGTTACCTGAAAGAATTATTTATTGCTCTTATCCGAGTGAATCTGCTAGAATGCGTGTGGGATAAAACGTGAAAGATTTGATTTTTATTTCAGGGTTTTAAATCATTGGTTAAACTTTTGACCATGTTCGCCTGAAGAAGCAAACATGAACACTGAAGGTATTAAGAATTGATCAATAATAATAGTTATTTCTCTTAATCCTTGTGTTCACCTTGGCCACTTGCCGTCCCTCTCCACCTCTTCCTCAGCCTTTATTTCTTGTATAAGTAGAAAGCCTTGTGCATGAGTCATTGATTAGTGGCACCAGACGAGAACTTTGAATCAGAATAGTGAGCAAAGGAAGGAAGTAAGGAATTAAGGAGGGACAAAAAGAAGAAAGAAAGGAAGGAAGGAAGGAAGGAAGGAAGGAAGGAAGGAAGGAAGGAAGGAAGGAAGGAAGGAAGGAAGGAAGGATGGAAGGAAGGAAGGAAGGAAGGAAGGAAGGATAGAAAATACAGGAACAAACCAATTAACCAAAGTAAAAAATAGGTAAAGTGGGAAGGGAGAAAGGAGGAAATGCAAGGAAAGGAAAGATAGCAGGAAGAGGGAAGAAAGAAAGGAAGCTAGTAAGGAAGAGAAAGATTGAAGTAAGGAAGCAGGGATGAATGGAAGGAAGAGAAAAAGAAGAATGCAACCAAAATTGGAAAAAGAAGATGAGAATAAACAAATGTAACAAACAAAAAATACTTAGAAATATCATGAAAGACCATCTGACAAACATTCCAAACTATAATCGACAAACCACGACTATTGATGTGCTTCTGTCCTCAAGTGCTCCACACATCACATCCCAAGCTGGTGTATGAAATTCGTCCGAGAAGAGTTCCGATAAGACTTAACTGAAAGTTATGAATTCAAACTAACGGGAGAAACAGTGCAAACGGGGCAGAGGGAGATCGGAGATTAAAATTGTATAGTGATTTGGAGTTACAGAAGGAGCAGTCTTTGGAAACCTGGATATTCTTTGGATAATGATCAAAAGGAACCATGGGAAACAAGATGGGGGAGGGAGCAGAGATAATGAGAGTGATAAAAATAAAAGAGATGCGTGGAAAAAGAGGATAAACTGCTTTATGGGGAGATGAAAGTAACTGAGACGGTTGGTCTTGGTGTTCTTGTGTGAGTGCATGTGTGTGAATGCATGCCGGCAAGGGTCCGTGTGAGCATCTGGATGCGTGTGTGTGCGTGTGCGTGTGTGTGTTCATCTTCTCAGATTTTTTTAGGGAGTTTTCAAAGAATAATTACACCAGACACAAACATTCATAAACACCCCCCCCCCCCCACACACACACACACACACACACACACACACACACACACACACACACACACACACACACACACACACACACACACACAATAATAATAATAATAATAATACATTTAATTTAGGGGCGCCTTTCAAGACACCCAAGGTCACCTTACAGAGCATATAGTCATCATACATTTTTTAAAAAGCATACATCCATACATACATCCACAGACACACAAACACACAAACACAAACAAAACACAAAGCCACACAGACAGCCACACACACACACAAACACACAAATCATGTCTTGAGATATCCCACAATACAATTGTTCTGCTGCTCTCTATTGTCTTTCAATTGTGCTGCCCTAATGCAGCACCATGGACAGCGACATCCGAACACATGGGGCCGTATCTTGCATCCGGCGCAACTGACTTTCTACACTGACGCATGTGTCGTTGCTAGTTTGCAACTGGCGCAAAGCCTTCTTTTCCCTCCAGCACCACGCGTCGGTACATTAGGGAATGATCTTTCGCCCCAAGGGGCGGTTCGGCGTAAAGAGGAGGCGTGTTCTGGCGCAAACGTTCCCTGGTGCTATTTTGCAGTTTCAGAAAACAATTCCGACACAAACCAGGAAATACCTGGTTTAAAGTGAGTGGCGCGTTGTTCAGATGCTATTTTAAGGGCGCATGCATAATGTTGCTTGTGCAGCTCGCGCATACACTTTACTACTCTCATCTACCTAGCCACACATTCTTGGGAAATTATTTGGGAAAGAACACATGCATGTCAGGAACACAAGTCGTTAACGATGTTGCATTCAATACTGGTAAGAAACAATGTCTATAATGTATTGCGTACATCATTAAAAAGAACCACAGTTAGCATATATCATATGTGTGTTAAGTTTTCTTTGCCAAAATCTATTTGAGGACTCGAAGGACTTGAAGAAAACGCTATTCCATGTGTGAATAAGGCCAAATTATTTGGCCATAAACTGAGCCATTTGAAGTTTGAAATTCACGTGGTCATTCATTTGTCTCATCGGAGACTGCAAACGCGCTGTCAAAATATCAACTCGTCAGATTCTAATGTGCTCCTGGCTCTTAAAGGGGATGGGAGATGGCACTTTCATTGGTTTATTGCACGTCGCCCAAACCACACCTACGGGTAATCAGGCTACTTCAGACCAACCCTTTTTTAGATTAGCGCCGGGCGCATGAGTCATTTATCCACCGGTGTAATAGCAAAATCGCCATAGAGCCGCCGTAGAACCGATTGTTCATTGAAGATTTCTACACCATTGCTGCAAATGGTCAAACTGAAACAAGGGCAGTTGTTCCAGTTGGGCTTTGCAGTAAATTTGCTGACCATAAATGTCAATATAGAAGCTGTGGATATGGATAGTAACACTGCAGTGTCTCTTCTGCCATGGATCAGGGTCAATTCAATACCGACGCGGCTAAACTAACCAGGGTGTTGGAATAAAATATCCCCTCACCCAGCCTACCAATCCTGCATCGCCCTACACACACACACACACACACACACACACACACACACACACACACACACACACACACACACACACACACACACACACACACACACACACACACTGTCCTCCCGTTTGGTTACAAGGTGAATGGCTCTTTGTGAATGTGTGTGCATGTGTGTATTGTCAGAAGAGCCAGTGATGGAATAGGGGAGATAGGGGGGGCAGGATAGGTGGTGGGGGGACAGATGGGTCACAGATTTTTCTCTCCGCGGGTTTGAGCCGGAACACGGCAAATTACATCTTAATTAAATATGACCTGTCTCTGCTGCCATCGTCTCCCATCCATGGGCGACACGTGTGTCTGTGTGTGCGTGTGCTGTGCATGGTGTGTGTGTGTTAGAGATGCGCGGATGGGCTATTATTTCATCCGCAACCGCATCACAAAACGCTTGATCCGCCCGCCATCCATCCGCAACAATTTTTTTGACCAATTTTCAAAACCGCACCCGCCCGCCATCCGCCTGTTGTTTTTAGGTATGCGCTGCTGACGCGAGGCTAGAAAGTTCTTGCCTGTTCTTGAAAGGAGACTGATCCAATGCCGCAAAGATATTTAAAGGATAAAGTCCCTAGTATGAAAGCCTATTGGCTATGTTGTAGCCTATCCCCAGAATATTATCAGTGAAGTGACGTCTGTCTCCGATCGATGCACAGGGAGAAACTTTAAAATAGCTAAGCACATCGGCAAACCTGACCTTACCATAGGCTAGTAGGCCTACACTTTTTTATCATTGTAATAAAACGCAATTTGGTACACCATTTTAATATGGTAATATAGCCTACTGTGTTGTTTTTTTTGCAAAATGAAAGATAGCCTTTTAAGGAAACGCCGACTCGAGCCTATTAATTCCGAAATTTCACCGCATTGAAGGCTATATAGGCTACTGTAACAAGCCCAACACTTGCCTGCTTGCCTTGCAAATCAAAGTTTTCCGACTATTTTTCTTACCTTCTTTCTTAGGTGTTGATGTTACTGAGCTAGAAGTTTAACTTGTTCTGCACATCTCGTGCTGCCAATGCCTGATGTCACTTCTGAGTCAAATAACTCCATCATCTCTTTGAAATTCCATGTTCCACGAGTGGTAGGCTACAATGACTGGCTGTTTTAAAATATAACTTATACGAAACAAAATAACCCAGGCAGTTTCATCTACTGTCTCATAACTTGCAGGTTTGTGGAGACGCGACATGGGACGGATCGTCACTTAATTTAAACTTTTTTGCTTCCGTTAGTGTGTGTGTGTGTGTGTGTGTGTGTGTGTGTGTGTGTGTGTGTGTGTGTGTGTGTGTGTGTGTGTGTGTGTGTGTGTGTGTGTGTGTGTGTGTGTGTGTGTGATAGAGACAGAGAGGCCAATTTACTGCCTGATGAGAATTGGATTATTTCAAAATGTGCTTGGAAGTAGGTAACGACATTTAACAATGTGTATATATTTTTGAATTTCGTTGGTTAAACCGCCAACCGCCCGAATTTAATTAAAATATTATTTTTTGTCACGTCACCCGCCCGATCCGCGGTTTAACCGCGGAGTCCGCGGTTGCAACCGCCAACCGCGCATCTCTAGTGTGTGTGTGTGTGTGTGTGTGTGTGTGTGTGTGTTTGTCTGTCTGTGTGAGTGAGTGAGTTTGTTGTGTTAGAGTGAAACAATCATCCACGCTAGTAAAAACATGCATTTGGGCATGTGTGCGTGTGTGTGTGTGTGTGCGTGTGTTGTGCTCTTGTGTGTCCATACATACACAAAGTGCAAAATCGTAAAAATCATGTCAATAAATAATACATCACTGCATACATTCATACAATACAATCCATACATATACTGTATGTGTTCGTAATTCCTGAATGTGCGTGTGTGTGTTTTATCCAGAGGGTGTCTGTGTGTGTTTGTAAATCCTGTGTTTGTGTGTGTTTAGTTCCAGTGTGTCGATCCTCTGTGTGTGTGTGTGTGTGTGTGTGTGTGTGTGTGTGTGTGTGTGTGTGTGTGTGTGTGTGTGTGTGTGTGTGTGTGTGTGTGTGTGTGTGTGTGTGTGTGTGTGTGTGTCAGTGTGTATGTGTGTGTGTGTGTGTGTGCTTGCACGTGTGTGAGTACATCCGAGGACAATTACGTGTGCAGCGAGCAACTACAACCCCGACCAGACAAGAGCCCCCTCCTCCCCCCGGGATGTGGGACCTCCTCCTGCTCTTAAAGTGCAGGCCTGGCCTACTTATCTCCAGGACGGAGGGCTCATCGCTGGGATAACGCAAGCACCTTGAACAAAGGGACATCCTTGTTTCAGTATTAGGCTGAGGAACCAACACACATGCACACATGCACACATGCACACGACACACTCAATATAAAATCGAACCGTTCAATAAGCCATCCAAGGTTCATTGAGAATTGTGGCATCTTCGGTTTTGCAAAAAAAAAGATGGAAATAAATAAAAACTAAATCATGTAGCCTAACCGGTTGCTTTTCACTTCTATCTGAAGTGGCTGTGTCTGAGTTTTAGAGGAGCATATGAACGCAGCATGTGCGCACGCCTCCCCGCAAGTAATATCCGATCGCTAAGTTAGTAAGCTAAAAACTGGGTCAGATTTCAGACAACACGCAACATGGTTATACAGCCACTTACGGTTTACCTATCCTTCAGAGCAACAACAAACTATCTTGAGGCATTCGATTTAGTGTTAAATTTTTAGTTTTTCATTTTATTCAGCTTTTGCACTTGGTCAAGCATGAACCGGTGTGGGTACTGGATTGACTCGGCTGCCGGATCGACTCGGGGTCCTGCGCTTACAGATGACGTATCGACACTTGACGTATCGACACAAGCCAACAGACAAAACCCGGAAGGGTTGTTTATAAACGGGGCTCAATCATGGACATAAAAAGAAGGCTCAGTCCGTTTTGGTTTTGATTTCATTGAACGCAGCCCGTTCTTTCGCACAAACAAAGCCGTGAAAACACGACTAAAAGCACTGATGAATGCATATGTAACCCAGTTCCTGTTAGGGACTCTTATTCTGAAGGAGGAGAACGGAAGTGTCTGCATGTGGGTCGCTGTTTTGACTCTGTGTTGGGAGCGCTGGAAATAAAGTGGATCGCCCCGTTCAGTGAATGGAGTTAACCGATTCTTCTTTTATATATAGCGCAAGTATACACTTGGTAACATACGTTTACAGGAAGTGCGTCATTATTGCGCATCTAGGACGCCGAGTCGATCTGGCAGCCGAGTCAATCCGACACCCACACCGGATTGACTCGGCTGCCAAATCGACTCGGGGTCCAATGAAATCAAAACCAAAACGGATTGAGCCTTCTTTTTATGTCCATGATTGAGCCCCTTTTATAAACAACCCTTCCGGGTTCTGTCCGTTGGCTTGAGTCGATAGCCTACGTAAAGTGTGGATACGTCATCTGTAAGCGCAGGACCCAGAGTCGATCTGGCAGCCGAGACAATCTGGTACCCACACCGGTGCCGTGTACCGATATCCATACTTCCATGAGTACACTTAAACGAAGTACACTATCCGCACTCACTAAGTGCGCTTATTTTCAGATGTCAGTGTTGTTCCAAATCGAATACTCCGTGGTGCACTAGCCGGAAATTATGATCACGACTGCCGCCGCGGCTCCTCCCCCGCATAAAAATGAACGATGAATTATTTACGGCAAGCTGCTATAAAAAGCTATAAAAGCTATAAAAACTACAAAATGACTATTAATGCAGGCTATGTGGAAAATGCGCCGACTTTGGCTCAGCCTGGCTCCGCCCTCTTCTGCTACGTAGCTAAGATGGCTGCCGTTGAGTACGAAAAGTGTACGCGATCCACACTTCCGGATTTGACCGTTTTGAGTACACCGTCGGGGTCCTTTCAGTACACTTCTTTTCGCCCGATCTGAATCGGAACGCCCTACGTACTCAAACTTAGGCTAGTAAGTACGGATATTATGGATATTGGAACACGGCCCGGGCTCCGCGCCCGTCCAGAAGTGAGTTGTGGATTTCGTCAAAGCCATGTGTAACTTGAATTCTTCAGGACCAACACTACCATTCATTACGTCGTCTCCTTCCACTTCCGGGTGAAAGCCCCGCGGAAATTCTCGAGCATGCGCAGAACGCGGAATCCGTTTCCGATACGATGGCTGACTATACATGCCGTTGGTTTGCAGACTATATACGACTTATCTACATGTATGTGTTCTTATCCAATTATGAGATGTCCGTTATGGTCCAATTTTGGTTCGATGTAGGTCAGACTAAGATGTTCACATGCATTTTAAAAGTCCAAACAGTGTGATTGTGAACGCAAACTGCTTGCGCCTTGCTGCGGAGATGTTGACAAGCTGATCTTTACAGAAGAACCTCAAAATACAGGAATCGATAGCTTTAGATACCTACTGTAATACAAGTATTTTTTGTCATTTAAACATTGAATTTAGGTTAGGGTTAGGGTTTACAGTCATCCTCATTTATGTTATTTAAAATCTGTTAATTAGCTTTTTGAAATAGTTTATCCCCTTTTTTTTTACCAGCCATCAAGGCTAAGAAGCTAAGTGATGTTTATTGTTTTTTACATACTGTATTTATTTTTTATACATTAGAAAATAATGTGTCTGAATGTAAACCATTGTTGTTGTTCTTTTAAGCTTATAAGCAAAATAAAGAAATGATTTTGGAATAAGAAAATAGCTATTTTTGTTTCGCCGTACACATAAAATGCATACCGAAACCTAACCGAAAACATGACCCAAGCACCGATGTTTGTTGATGTTTGGCATCCCTAACACACACACACACACACACACACACACACACACACACACACACACACACACACACACACACACACACACACACCACACACACAAACACCACCCCCCCCCCCCCCCCCCTCTCTCTCTCTCTCTCTCTCTCTCTCTCTCTCTCTCTCTCTCTCTCTCTTTCTTTCTTTCTCTATATTTGAGGAGCCATAAAACTTAAAACTTAAATAAAAATTTTGGTTTTGTGAATGTATTTTGGACAGCAATTCCCTCACACCCACACAATATGGTACCGTTTTTGGAGCGCAGGGTTCTGGCAGAGATGCCGTTGGTTCCTATGGGGTGGTGACCGCCATGCCCATCCGCGCCCCCTCCCTCCCCTGGCTGCTTCAGCAACTCTGTCAGAGTCCTAGAGAGAGAGAGAGAGAGAGAGAGAGAGAGAGAGAGAGAGAGGTAGAGGGAGAGGGAGGGAGGGAGAGAGAGAGAGAGAGAGAGAGAGAGAGAGAGAGAGAGAGAGAGAGGGAGAGAGAGAGAGAGAGAGGTAGAGGTAGAGGGAGAGGGAGAGGGAGGGAGAGAGGGAGAGAGAGAGAGAGAGAGAGAGAGAGAGAGAGAGAGAGAGAGAGAGAGAGAGAGAGAAAGGATGATGGTGGCAAAACAAGAATTAATGGTTTAGTTATTCTTGGACACAACAACAAAGCTCGGTAAAACACTGAAGTAAAATGCTCCCTTGAGGGAGAGAGAGACAATGAGAGAGGGGTTTCGATGAAGTTAGGAGAGTTAGAGAGAGAGCGATCTTGAGACGTTAGAGTGATGAATGTTTATGCCAAAGCTTTCCGACTGAGTTGGAATTTTTCCCCCAAATCAGCCAGAGAGCTTTTGCACCAGCATTCATCATGAAGACAAAGACTTGAGTGACGGATGAACTGTATCAGTAGTGCGGATGGACAGCAGCCAAACAGAAGTGCCAATCACATTTTCTTTCCACCAACGACAGATTTCCTTTACTTTAATCCGCCTCCTTTGTTTAGCTGAGTTCCGATTATTGTCGAATAAAATGGTGGAAAGCATGCAGAATACAAACATGAAGTTAAGAAATCGTGGCTCATGGTCATCATCATTTGTCTCATCTCTCTCTCTCTCTCTCTGTCTCTCAAACCTGCCTGATTTTCTCAGTCATGCGGCAGTCAGACTGAAGAGTACACATAGCTTCCTTGAAAGGTTGGAGCTACAGAGGTCTCACTGGAACGCTGCTGAGAGCAGCGGAAGAACATGAGCAGATATGGAGAGGCTTGCAGGCTCTCTGCCAGACAGTTACAGCTGATTTGTGTTGTAAAGCCACATTGGCAGCACATTGGACATTGCTCCAATCAATCACCCAAGATCTGAGTAGGCAAGGAGTTTATGGAAACGACACCGATGATAGGAAAAACTGTTGTACTACACACACACACACACACACACACACACACACACACACACACACACACACACAGAATCACACACAGACACACAGACACAAACACACACACACACACAGACACACACACACACACACACACACACACACACACACACACACACAAATAGACACGCAAACACACAACTGCAACATCGTAAATGAGATTGCTGACTGGTTGCTTTGTTGGTCGATTGCTATTTGTTAATTGGTTTTGCATTGTAAATCAATTGTGTGGTTATGTCCAAAAAATTCAAAACTTTTATGAGGAAAATAAGATAGTACAAGAGAGAAACATGGCTTCTTTCAACGACTGACCAATTTTTCGATGTTGCACAATTTAAAGTTGTAATAAAGAAAGTCATGATAATAATTACCAATCCTGGTATCTGACTCCAACAGTAAAAACTGCATGCGGCTGTTTTTTTCTCAGTTCCTGCAGCACTTACATTTCTAGTAGCTCCAATGCTGATTATGTGCTTTTGATTGCTCTAGGCCTTACTTCCACAGGAGTCTGCTGAAAAGTCCAATTTATGTAAATGGGAACGGAAGTTCATGACATTATTTGAACTTTTATTCAATTACGTTGCTTTAAATACAACCTGGTGTATATTTAGGGAACTGTTAACTTCCGGAAACCCATTTAGGGCACTTTGCCTAGCTTTTAGAACCTTCCAAGAGACCGATAAACAATATTACCTCCAGGCTTATTGCAGTTCCACTCACAAGGCACATACAGTAATGTTGTCAACAAGGCGCACAAGCCCAGAGACCTACTAGTACAATGGTCTTTGCTCCCGATTTGCCTCCATTTAATAATGGTAGACATATTTCATTGTGTGTTAAGTAAGTACAAGATCCTTGGCCATTGTAAGCCTTTCTATTATTGACAATGTTCAAAACCATGCAATGTTTTTAAGAATCAATATTATATATCAAGGGCTGAAGTGGTTTCTCCTTTGAATCAGAATGATTATTGTTGTAGACCCTTTACTGTCTTAAAAAAAACATTTGACAGCTCTACATCTGTAATAGTACTTATAGTCACACAAACCTATTTGGAAGAGTTTATCTTTGTGATTACGATGGTTATCAAATTACCTGTCTATCGTGGCTAGGATTGATTTCAAACACTGTATAAGAATACTCACATGGACACTCCAGGAAAACCCATTTATATGATTTTGGTATAAAACAAAAACAAAGTTTGCACCTTAGAATAACTGCAACTTCTAAGGATTAATAAAGCAGTAGTTAACATTGATTTCACCATCACAAATAAGGTAATTTACATTTCTTACAGAAAAAGAAATATTTTTTTCAGGAGATTTTCAGGGTACAAATGTCAGGATATGTTGCTAACACATACGGCCCATCAGGAGAATAGCAGCGCTTACCAATGAGTTCATTCATTCAGTCTTCAACGCTTTATTAACGCTAAATGAATAGAAGAATTTATATTTACTACTGCTATTTTAATGATGATAAAGATGCGGTCAATCTCAATTAAGTGCTACCAGAATGACTCGATTGAATGACAAAATTAAATGCTAATGGTACGCAAGTGAATCAAAAATCGGGTGTGTTGTACATTGCTCTACGGGTTATTAACAGCTTCACTGGCATGACACCCTTTTAAGTAGAAATTTAAATACCCCATCATGCCCCGTGCATATTTCTGGGAAAAAGTCACATTGACAAAGAGAACTAGACAGGTTTAATTTGACCCCCTGTTAATAACGGGCAGAAATATAGAGGAAGAACTGTCAGGGACACACAAGGACAAGTTAGTATATCCATCCAGTCATCCTCCCATTCATCTATCTATCAACCCTCTGAACATCCATCCATCCATCCATCAAATCATCTTCCAACATCCAATCATTCATCCAATCATCCATCTCATATATATCCATTCCTCCAGCGTCCTCATCATCCTTCAATCCACCCTACAATCCTTGCCTCCATTAGTATTGGTAAAGCAGGAGAATGTATTTATAACTATATGAAGTGATGCGCTCACACTATACACCTCTCTTTGTCTCTCCCTCCCCATGGCCCCTCTCTCTCTCTCTCTCTCTCTCTCTCTCTCTCTCTCTCTCTCTCTCTCTCTCTCTCTCTCTCTCTCTCTCTCTCTCTCTCTCTCTCTCTTACCTCCCTCCTTTCTTCTCTCCTTGGGGTGAGAGTTGGGAGGGCTTTTATTTTGATGAAAAACTTGTCAACACCCGCGCCCCCCCCCCCCCCCCCCCCCCCCCCCCCAACTCTTCCTGTGTTTCTCAGAGGATTCAAGTCCTCTTGCTCTCATCTCATGCTCTCACCCCCCCCCCCCCCCCCCTCTCTCACCCTTTCTCTGTATTATTCTAGTCCTTCCCCTCCCAGCCCTCTGTGATCTCCACCCCTAGTCTAGAAAAATCCCTTTAGCTCTCTGGCTCCTCCTGGCCTCACCCACGCAAACCTCTTCTCTCTCTCTCTCATCCTCTCTCTCTCTCTCTCTCTCTCTCTCTCTCTCTCTCTCTCTCTCTCTCTCTCACCCTCTCTCTCTCTCTCTCTCTCTCTCTCTCTCTCTCTCTCTCTCTCTCTCTCTCTCTCTCTCTCTCTCTCTCTCTCTCTCTCTCTCATCCTCTCTCTCTCTCTCTCTCTCTCTCTCTCTCTCTCTCTCTCTCTCTCTCTCTCTCTCTCTGTCTCTTAGACAAACACAAACACACACACACACACACACACACACACACACACACACACACACACACACACACACACACACACACACACACACACATACACATCTCTTACTGCCTCTCCCTCAATACACTCCCTCCTTCCATCTTTAATCCCTAACTCTCTCATTATTTTTCTCATTCTCTCTCTCCCTCTCTCTCTCTCTCTCTCTCTCTCTCTCTCTCTCTCTCCCCCTCTCTCTCTCTCTCTCTCTCTCTCTCTCTCTCTCTCTCTCTCTCTCTCTCTCTCTCTCTCTCTCTCTCTCTCTCTCTCTCTCTCTCTTTCTTTCACAACCCCCCACCATTACCCCCATCTCTTCCTCACACCCCTCCCCGCCCTGTCTCTCTTTCTCACACGCTCTCTCTCTCTTCCTGTCTGAAGCTATTAGAGCCCTCTCGTCCACGTCTTAACTTGTTCCTCGACTGCTCCGTGGCTCGCCTCCTTGAGCCTCGGTGCATCTCGCTCCATCTTTCATTTATACTCTCTCTCCCCTACTTGAATGTCTAATTCTCTCTCTCTCTCTCTCTCTCTCTCTCTCTCTCTCTCTCTCTCTCTCTCTCTCTCTCTCTCTCTCTCTCCTCTTCTCTTATCCAAAGGTCTCTCTGACACATGCAGCATTCAAGTGCCATCCAATGCCATCTAAAAACTTCAAAGCCTGTCGCCCCCCACTGTGTGTGCAGCACTCCATCCACCTATCCATCCTTGCCACCAGTCTTATTGGTGAAGCAGAACAATGTATTTACACTTATATAAATACATTTATAGTAACTATGTGAAGTGTTAACTATAATTTGTTCCCTTTCCGATCTTCCTTGCCAGCACCTGTATCCCCTGGTATTCATGCTGGTATTTGTTGCTTTACCGTTCTTACCGTTTTTTCTTCTTTTATTTAGAAACGTTTTGAAGTACAAATCTGTACACATACACACACATACACACACACATACACACACACAGACACATGCAGGCATGTGCGCACACTTATGCACGCAGGAAAATGCACACAATCACGAATACAGGCAGGCAGGCACACGCGCATGAACACACACACACACACGCACACACACACACTCACACAAACACACATACATACACACAGAAACACACAGAAACACACACACACACACACTCACACACACATAGATATACACACAAATGTAGGACGTAAGCAATAAGCAGCTTACATGTTCTCACAAGTCAATATAGGTTTATTTTTTGGAACTCTCATGTACAGTTATTCTAGTACTGTTGAGGCTGTAATTAAAGGCGTGATGAGTAATTAGGCCTATAACCGTCCATACGTTTAACTAAGTTAGTGCAAGATTAAAACATAGATATGGATCTTCAAGATTTAGAGAACAATTCCTTTGCAATTACTATGAATTACCCATAACATTTTCATATCTTAAATTCCCAAGTTGCACTGCTTCTGCGGCACTGTCACTTTTTCCTTTTGCTGTACACTTGTATGCATGTGACAACTAAAACTCTTGAATCTTGAATCAGTTGACAACAACAAACGGCACCAGCAAACTCAGTACGAAGTCAGTCCTCACAATCTTGCTCAATGAATACGTTGACAAGGCCGAGGTTCAAACCTTCAACCTTCAAACTTGTGGAAGGAAAGGGGTGGTGGGGGAACACCTTCCCCAGTGCTTTATTAGCCTTTAAAACCATCTGGAGCAATAAACGACCATTCTAGGGTGACATGGCTGCTGCCAGGGCTCCTAAAGGACTCCATCGTTACTTTCGTCTGGCAGAGGACCTTGGCCGCGATCCGGAACGTTCTGAACCAGCTACTCCAGGGTGTGTTAAGTCCTATTGAATGAAGACGCCAGCTCAAAGCCTTAAATGTAAATCTCAGAGGGGGTTTTCGACTGTGTGAGCGGAATGTGCGGTGAATGTACCGTATCTCTCGTTCGGGTACAGGACGGGATGGAAGTCACCTACCTACATGGTCTTTTAATTGATTTGGCTCTGGTCAGAGTCTTTAAGCTACGTCAATCATGTGGATAGAAAGGATGAAATCAGCCAGTGGAGTATTGTAGACATAGATAGAGGGGATCTATTTGCACGTAACAATGCCTCCTCTATCTGATACCAATACTTAAAAAAGGGCCTGACGGTATTATTATTTTTATATGTGAGTGTCATAATGACGTCTAGAGTACAGCCAAACTACGTATTAAAAACTCCCTAAGGAGCTGGGTTAGGGATTGCGTTCAAGGATGCCTACAGGTGGGCCTTTGGGTTAGAACCAGTAAACCTTGCGGGGATTCAAACTCCCTGCCAACAAAGCCATCCTGCCCCCTAACCTAAAAAAATGAATCAACTTTTGTTTTTCCTGCAGGTCATAAGCAGTCATGATTCAGCAGAAGCCAGGGGAATGAGGAAGCATTACCGCTTCTATCTCCATCCCCGCAGGGCTTGGCTCAGCAAGCAGCGGGCTGCTGGCATGGGTACGGGAAAAGGCATGGCCACAAACTACCACAAGAATCGAGAACTACAAGAGCAATGTCCCCCGGGCATTCCGATGCTACTGATTCCACATGGCCTAATTGGGATTTCTACATTTTGCCAAGGAAAGAAGAAAAACTAAAAGTTTTCTGGCTATACCTAGTTCATCTGTTACCCCAAGGAAAAACATTTATGCAGAATGTGGTGAAGCAAGTTGGCTCATATAGAAGATGAGGAGAAGAGGAGAATAGGAGCCGGTTTAGAACAAAGATGTATTGTTTTACTTCGCCAAATGAACTAGGAATGGAAAGTCTTCCAGAATGGATTCAAAGGCCTTTCTTACACAACCGTTTTGTAAATCGAAAATGGTTGTGAGATTGCGATGCAAAGAGAGATGTTTTTACTGTTTAAACAGGTGGTAGAGGTTGTAAGAGAGATGTAGACATCTTGATCTCTCTTGATAGGTTCTCTTCTAAATAGAATCTCTGGCGGAAGTGTTGTCCAGTCACATGCTCAGCTCATACCACCATACGCTGGCGACCAATACAAATCAAAGGGGCGCACTTATGCAATGTTTAGACCTGGGTTAAGATATTTCCCTTGTGTAAAAAGGGAAGTTGTTCCAGCGGAAGTTTATCGCTTCTGTGTCTGCGACGATCCCTTAATTATCCTTTCAGCGCAGGGAGGGAAAACTGGCGACTGGAAACCAACCCCACTCTGTGTGGCCTGCATACGATCTTTCCTCTACATTACAGAAAAAAGAGTGAAACGTTAGTCAGGGCAATGTGTGGTCTGGCTGAGAGAGAGAGAGAGAGAGAGAGAGAGAGAGAGAGAGAGAGAGAGAGAGAGAGAGAGAGAGAGAGAGAGAGAGAGAAAAAACTTTACGTGCCTCTCTTCAGAAGCTTTCTTTAAGAAGAACGGTCGAAGGAGAAGAAGGTAAAGCATGGCGGGAGGGAACGCAAACAGAGAGAGAGACAAAACAACCCCCTGTGTGTTGTTGTCAGCCTCTAATTGAACTCTAAAACTAATTAGGAAGCCAATTATAATGTGCACCAGTAGTACCTATGCGCTATTACCCCGGGAGTTAAACGTACTGTCCTTGGTGCTCTGATCAGAGGACTACACTCACCACAAGTCCATGCATTAATGTGTGGATCTTTGTGTGTGGGTTTTTAGTACATGTGCATTTGTGTGCCTTAGGGGAACGTATGCCATGCCATGTCCATGTTGGAAGATAAGGGATTTCACTATTTAGTCATTGGCAGACGTTTTCTTTATCCAAAATGACTGAGAGCAAATTCATGCACAGGAACTGGTATGGGGTTAGGGTATCTTGCTCCAGGTTGTACATGTATTCGTGATTGTAGGTGTATCCTGTACTTCAGCTTTTATTTTTTAATTTCAAAGAGACTTCCTGTTTGGAAATAATAATTTCAACAAAAAAACACAAACTTTCTGCAACTGCTTCTGACATTCGCATTGGAATAGAATGGATGAAAAGATACGCTAGGAAAAAGGCATAGTGTACCATGACTGTGAAACATTAAGAACATACTGTATTACCATTGAATCATTTGCAGTGATTTAATTTCTCACTTAGTGTGGAAAGACACCAGGTATAAGGTGTTGAGATCGGATTTTAGCAGGGATATTAGAAGCCTGGGCTGTGTGTGTGTGTGTGTGTGTGTGTGTGTGTGTGTGTGTGTGTGTGTGTGTGTGTGTGTGTGTGTGTGTGTGTGTGTGTGTGTCTGTGTGTGTGTGTGTGCGTGCGTGTGTGTCTGTGTGTGTCTGTGTGAATCCTCCGGGTTGGGTAACTTTTTAGTTTGTCAAATTTTCCTCGCCAGTGAGCTAAAAATAGAGTGCGAAAAAAAACAACCCTGTGAACATTAACACACATGCATGCATGCACACAATCACATTCACACACATGCACAAACATTACATATACACTCTCACACACACAGACACACACACACACACACATTACACCAACACCCATAAGGATACACAGACAGGCACAGCTCCCCGGGGTCCACAGTGTGGCGGTGGTGAAGCCCCCCCTCACTGTCACAGCGGGTTAGTTTACATTACAGCCCCCCCCCCAAAAGATCACTTTAGTTCTAACAGCACTCCCCCCCACTGCTCTACAAACTTGGGGGGGGGGGGGGGGGGGGGGGGGGGGGATGTATCCGTCTCCATGCCACCTATAGTTTGGTTGACATCACCTCCGCCTGTGCTTGTTGAAACAAACCTACACAGAACACACACATTAGCGTGTGCACACAAACGCACACACAAACACACACACTCACACACACACACACACTCACACACACACACACACACACACACACACACACACACACACACACACACACACACACACACACACACACGCGCACAAACACACATACACACAAACACACACACATGTCCTACCTACGTGGGACCAGAGGGTGTAAAATGGAGCCATTGCGTTGTGAGTCATCCTGTAATTCTCCTAGGTGGTAATTTATGTTAATCACCGTGGTGGGGCGAGAGAGGTAGGGAGAGACATGGAGAGAGAGCCATGGTGAGAGCAGAGAGAGAGCGGGATGATAGCGAGAGAGATGAAAACAAAAAGACGAAAAGGGAGGGATAGAAATAAAGAGAGAGAGAGACAGATAAAGAGAAAGAGAGAGAGTGAGGGAGAGAAAGAGAGAGAGAGAAGGAGAGGGGTGGTATAGCTAAGATTGGAAGACAGAGAGATGGATAGAGAGAGAAAATGACCATGGGACGTGGTAATTTTCTCTCTCACACCAAGTGAAAAACAAAAAGCAGAGAGTGTTAGAGGTTGAAAAGGCAAAAAAAAAGAAGGCAAGTATACAAAGAGGGGAGAGAGCTAGCGGAAAAGTTAAGAGAGTGGGAGTGAGGGCTGCATTAGACAAAAGTATGGTCCAAAACAAGTTCAAAGCAACTAAACACCGACACACATGAACCCCACGGGGGAGTAGGGCTGCTGTGGGAACCCTCCATCCCTCCTCCAAGTTCAATCGCTCTGAAAATAATTTGTGGTCAAACTTTATAATTGCTGTTGTTCAAACACTTGTTTTGTATGTTGTTGTTTTTTAATTAGAAGGACAAACAATGGAACTATAATAACAAATGGAGTTGTTTCCACGTCCAACATCGAATGCAACTAGATTGTTATTGTGTGTGTCTGTTGGGAAGTGTGTTTGTGTTGTTGTCTATCCTGGGTGTGTGTCTCGATTGTTTGTGGTGTGTGTGGTGTGTGTGTGTGTCTTTCGTGTGTGTGTGTGTGTGAGTGTGTTTGTTTGTGTTTGTGTGGGTCATCTTGGTATCAGTATTTCTTTGTGTCCTGCAGTGTGATAGCAGTTGACAGAGCCAGCTCCTGGATCAATAATAAATCACCGGGACATTGTCAGAAAAATACACACACACACAGACACACACACACACACACACACACGCACACACACACACACACACACACACACACACACACACACACACACACACACACACACACACACACACACATTCACAAATAAATGCATATATACATACATACCTAAAGAAGTATATGAGCATAAGAGACGTGCGCTATTCAAATGCACTTACAAGATCAAGTCATTAGCTTAACTCACACAGCCACCTAGACACACGCAGACCAACACACACAAACACACACACACACACACACACACACACACACACACACACACACACACACACACACTCACATATGGCTGTCTGTGTGTTTCTGGTTCATAGTCTGGATGCTATGTTGTTATTAGAACAGACAGCTGACAAATCAGGTCTCCTGGTTCGCTGGCTGGCTGACTGAACGGCTGGCTGGCTGGCTGACTGGCCGGCTGACTGACTGGTTGACTGGCTGACTGACTGGTTGGCTAATTGACTGGCTGACTGGTAGGCTAACTGGCTGGCTGGCTGGCTGACTGACTATTTGAGTAAACCTTTTTACGTATAGTATCTTCATTTTAGAATCAAGTGACAGTCAGATATATCAAATACTGACAGTAACACACATTCAGATAGTCAGAGAGCGAGAGGGAGAGAGTAGGGCTATATGTGTGTGTGTGTGTGTGTGTGTGTGTGTGTGTGTGTGTGTGTGTGTGTGTGTGTGTGTGTGTGTGTGTGTGTGTGTGTGTGTGTGTGTGTGTGTGTGTGTGTGTGTGTGTGTGTGTGTTTACTATTTCAGTATAGACTATAAGTACCAAATCAAAAAAGTTTGTAATGAATTCTAGCCCCTTGCCTTTTTTCCACCGTCCCTGTAGCATTCAAAGTATTATTCAAGTAATTAATGTTGCTAGCTGATCGTACAACAACAGACACAGTATATACTTTTCAGTCATCGCACTTTTCCATTTTTTAAAGAGCAAGGTAGACACTAAAGAATTGGGAATCGAATCCAGAACATTTCAGCTGGGACTCAGCCAGCATCACCA
>NC_044049.1:11129314-11141814 GCF_902167405.1 Gadus morhua | reverse complement strand
CACACACACACACACACACACACACACACACACACACACACACACACACACACACACACACACACACACACACACACACAACCACACACACACACACACACACACACACACACACACACACACACACACACACACACACACACACACACACACACACACACACACTAAGACAAATTATCAGGAAAACCAAAGGCCCCAGATCCATAAACATGAGCCTTATAACCATAGAAACCACAGACCATAACCAACAGCCCTGAATATTCTGTTTCCTGTGTCTCCAACCGTTGTGTCTCCCCTGGTGAGCTTGAATGGGCGTTTACTTTATTGTCTTATAGGAGCCCCCGTCACCAAGGGCCAAAAACAACTGTTCACTTTAAGACTATAGATCATATTCTTCTTTTTGGTTATTCTATTTTTGCATTTATTGGTTCTTGGTGTGTGTAGTGCACATGAATGTGTTTGAATGTGTATTCATATCACAGCACACATGCACAGACAGTACAACACACAGAATCAAATGTTTACTGGATTGTTTGAAAAGTTTGATGTGTGAGAATTCCCCTAACCCAGGTTATTTCTGCGTCTGACCATGACATTAGTGAGTGGGGTGGGCTTATATTTTGTTTTAATTCATTATATTTTAATTTTACCTGCAACTTGTGTGTGGGAGTATATATTCTATTCATTATTAGATTATTGGATCTTCTTCTTCTTCTTCTTCTTTACCAAAACGTTTTTTCTCATCTTTTCTTTTCTTGATATGCGTGGCTCCTTTTCTTTCGCTTGGAATACCGTACTTATTTGGACACTAGAGTAACATAAGTTTAAGGCGTCAGTAGCTAACTGACCAGCTAATCACATTTTCCTAGCTAACTGAGCAGCTTAGTACCCTTTCTTGTCTGTAGTGTTCATTGCAATAGTATGCCAGCAAGCTGACCCGCTAGTGTTAACTACATGAGTTACTATCTAAAAAAACTTGCTAGCTAGACTGATAGTCATTACAGGTGTGCTATGTAACATTTTAGTCTCTCCTGGTCTCAGGGCTGAAGTTGCGTAACTACTACTTTGTCTGAGGGGTACTTATTCTCTTCTGGTCTCAGGTTTGAAGTAACACCAAAAAATATTCTTCTGAGGGCATTATAGCCCCTCCTTGTCTGAGGTCTAAAGTGACGCAGGTCATACTTAGTCTCAGGCCAGTTTAGTGTCTCCACTGTTCTCAGGGTGGAGCCACCTAGGTCATTGTATGACGGCAGTTAAGTGTCTCCTGGTCTCAGGGCTGACGCCACCTAGGTCATAATTTCTCTGAGGGTAGTTAAGTGTCTCCTGGTCTCTGGACTGAAGTAAGAAACTCATACTTCCTCTCAGAAGAGCATAGTCTCTTGGTCTCAGGGCTGAAGTAACAAGCTTGTAGTCTTTCTACAGATAATGTCCCAAAAAGAGGTTATCCCAAAAATATAATGAACGTACATAAATTGTTCGATAATGATATTGATATTGACCTGTGATTTTGCTTAAGTCTGCATATGGTTGTGTCTGCATTGTCATACTCAAGTAGCATAGTGATTTTGTTTTCCTAATTTAAATTTGAAATGCAATGTGATACAATGTGATACAATGTGAATGTGTCAGTCGACGGAACTGCCCCTGCCTTCCTCCAAGCATTGGTAAAGCCACACACCCCAGCTCGATCCCTCCGCTCAACTAACTCAGCTGGACGTCTGGTACCGCCATCGCTAAGAGCTAGCAAAGGTCTATCAGCAAAGTCACAACTTTTCTCGGTTTTAGGACCTCAGTGGTGGAACAAGCTCCCTGCCGTTCTCAGGACCGCAGAGTCGCTCACTATCTTCCGAAAAAGACTCACCTGTTCAGAGTCCACCTCGACTCTGCATAGCCACCCTCCCCCTTCTGGCCACCATTGTGTATTGTATTGTATTGTGTTGTATTGTATTATAGTACTTAACTGTGTAGCAACTGCAGTAGCTGCTATCATTGCTGTAACACAGGGAATTGGTTAGCCTAGCGATTGTTGCACTTGAACTTGGTTCTTTGAACATCCTTACTGTACCGACAGCGATATATTGTTGCACTTCTTATGACAAATGTACTTATTGTAAGTCGCTGTGGATAAAAGCGTCTGCTAAGTGCCCTAAATATATAATGTAAATGTAATGAACAATCACTGCAACAATGAAATTATTACTATTATGGTTAGACTTCTGAATGAGATCAAAACATTGTTAAGTGAGTGACAAACTCATTTTCTTTAGCACGTGCAATTATTATCAGCCAGAAGATATTGCAAGTTTTGAACACAATAAAACAACTTGTCTCTAAGACGACTATGCCGGCTAATAATGACTGAATATAAATACAATTCCTAAGGAAATTAAACAGCGCAGAATGTTGCATTTCTAAGCCAAATGGAGCAGAATAAGCTAAACGTCCATTTGACACGGATGGACGGAAGGTTGGATAGATGGTAATGGATGGATGGAAGGAGGGATGGATGGACGAAGGGATGAAGGGAGGGTCAGAATAATGGAGGGATGGATCAATGGAGCGAGGGATTTAGGAATCGAAGCATGGTAGAATAGGGATAGATGAAAATGTAAAATGAAAATGAAAATGAAAATGGACTGATGGAAAATAAATGTTGCTTTACATTTGAACTGGATGTAAAATGTACAGAAAGACGGAGAATGCAGACTGTATATCTTCTGGGACACCGGGGTATCCCAGAAGAGGAGCGGATGAGGTTTAGGTGAAAGACTAGCGACAGGTAAGCAAGTGATGGCGAGGGGGGAGCTTAGCTAGCAGCCGGGTCAAAGAGAAGAGGGAGTGGAGTGGAGGGATGGGAGGACAGATAAAACGAGTTCTGATCAAAACAGATAAAAGGCAAAAGGGAGCATGAAGGGAGAGGAGGATGAAGGTAGGTGTCTGCCCAGGGCTGATCTTTCAGATTTCGGCTCCTGTGATCTCCTCTCTCACTCTCTCCTCACCGTTTTCTGTCTGCCAGTGTCTGCCTGAATGTTGGTGTGTCCAAATGCAAATGACAAAATGTCACTTTGTCAAACAAGACCTGAATCGCCAATCGATACTTGACTCCTTTGCTGCCTGCAGACTAATCAGTTTCACTCTCCCGTTCTCTGTGTTCGCTTTGCCTCCCCCCCTCTGTCCCCCTCGCTCTGCGTCTTTCCTCCATCTCCATCCCTCGACCCACTTCTCTCTTATGTAAGCAGGTTTATCTGTGAATGTGAGTGAATGTGCATGTGAGTGAGTGACTGACTGAGTGAATGAGTGAGTTAGTGCATGTGTGTGCTCTTTTCTTAAAGGGAGCCAGGATAGGAGCATGGAACACCCTTGGGCACTGCAGACATGATGGCAGGGAGAGACTGATGGAGAGAGAGCGAGAGAGAGAGCGAGAGAGAGAGAGAGAGAGAGAGAGAGAGAGAGAGAGAGAGAGAGAGAGAGAGAGAGAGAGAGAGAGAGAGAGAGAGAGAGAGCGAGAGAGAGAAAGAAAGAGAGAGAGAGAGAGAGCGAGAGAGAGAGAGAGAGAGAGAGAGAGAGAGAGAGGTTTATGGAGGAAGAGGGTGTGGCTTTGAAAGGCCCAATGACTCAATGAGATCAATACAGAAGAAGCCAACATAAATGGTGGGCTAGATGCACTCACCAGGAAGAGGGAATCATAGCTCAATTCCCGGTTCACCAGTCTACCTATCAGCATCCTTAGGAGCAAGATGCCCTCACTCTACCTGCTCCTTAATGACATGAAAAAGTCACATTTTCACAAGTTGCTTTGGACGAAAGCGTCCACTGTGAGGTCATAAATATATATAGTAAATAATCACTCCGTTCTCAGAGAAACAAAGTTGACATCGACCCAGCAGTGCACCGAAGGCACACTGGCGTACACGTGACCGCTGAGCTCTGTACCCCGAAGCGGAGCCATCCGAGAGCCAGAAGTGTAGGTCTCGTATCGGCGCGGGGGGCTCAGATAACTGTCTCCGTAGCAACGGTCTGCGTAAACACGCCAGATCATACTCAGTGTCACGGGACTTGGGAAGCATTCGTCCAACATTCGGATTCGGTGTTCGACAAATATCTTTTGACATTTTATACGATGCAAGGGTTATTTCAGAGAGAATTGCCGCCGATAAGTTGATTCAATATTTGGTTTTGAATGATTTAAACATTTGCAAGGGCAATATCACGTTACGTTGTTATGCTATGCATCATCGTTCATCTTTTGAGTCTCACATATGAGAAGTATCAATCTATTAATCCTGTTTAGGAAACATGTTTGTTTGTCACGGTGAGTATAGAGACACATCATTATGGAGTAGGTAGGTGTAGGGGGGGAGGGGGGGGGGGGGGGTTTACAGGTAGGGCAAAGCGGGCGATCAACCCGGAACCTCCTGGCAGGGAGCCCTGCCCCTTCATGGCCAAGGTCACGGAGAGTGGATTGCAATCTGCCGCGATGTGTTACGGCCGTATACGTGGCAAAGCTACAGCTACACCCTGATTTTAATGCATTTCATTTCCATATGCTCTACCGTTGCATGCACGCCATAGCATGCATGCAAATGAAAAGGTCCATGCATTTTCCAGGCTCCTTGGGTGTTTATTTTCTCACAGTTAATGCCTCATATTCCCACCGTGAGGGGAGGCGCCGGCGGTGCGAGGCGACATGGGGCGCTTGTCAGAAGCTGTTAGCAGCGCGAGGCGTCTGGCTCAAGGGCACTCCGCCTACAGTGTCCTTGAGGACGGTAACCAGGCGCCGTCCAATCAGAGCACGGCGCTCTGGCAGGCGCTCCGCCGCGATGCTTTTACACATGAAAGATGGCCTAACCAGAATAAAACATCTGTTGACGGGCTTCGCTAGACGCCGGATCTTGACGTTTGAAAAGTTGAATGGTGAATGGTAAAAAAAGCTTTCATGCCATTTGAAGACCACAGCCCTATGAAAAGCACACACTCAATAGCGCAGCACACTAACTGAAAATCGTGTATGATTGACATGAGAGAATGAAAGACAGAAGGGATGAAGGAAGGGAGGGAGAGAGAGGGAAGAAAGGAAGGGATACAAAAAGGATGCAAGAAAGAGAAAGAAGGAAGGAGGAATTTAAATAGGAAGGAAAAAGAACAACCGGCCAAGGAAGGAAGGCAGGCAGGCAGCACGGTAAGACGGAAAAATGAAAGGAAGCCAGAAAGGAAGTTTGGAAGAAAGGTAGGAAGACAGAATTGTACAAAGGAAGGAAGACAGAACGGTAGGCCGGAAGGAGGTCAGAATGGAAGGAAGGAAGGAAGAGAGAAATCAAACTAAGAAAGGCCCAAATAAAATAAAAAAAACAAAGAATGAAACGACCACACATCGGTCCATAAAGTGGTGAAGGGGAAGAGAACGGGGATGTTGGGTGTTTATTGTGTCATCATTAACCCCATCTGGCAGTAAAAAGATCATAGATGATTCTTCTCCCCCCTCTTTTTGCCGCCACTTTCCATTCCTGTGTGTTATTTCAAGCAGCGCCCTCGGGGAGTATTGTATTGTTTTCAATCTCGCTCAAGGACAACAAGTATTCCCTTCCTGATCCACCCCTCTTCACACAACTTAGCACTGTCTAGCTGTGGTTCGTATGCATCCCTTTCTGACTGTCTGACATATCTTCTTCTATCTCTTCTGATCCTACCTTTCTTCAGAAAACTTCCCCCTGGCATTTAAATCTTTCTACCTTTCTTTTCTTCCCTCTTATCTGGATCAATGGAGAATATCTATTATAGAGCAAAGTTTTCTTCGTTCAGAGAACAGATTTATCCCTTGCTTGTCTTTCTTTATTTCTTCAAGCTTGTCTTTCTGCAAACTCTTCTGACCATAGCTACTATTATACTTTGTCCTTTTTTGAGTTCTATATATACAGCTCTATAGCTCTTTATTTCATTCCTCCCATCTTTCTCTTTCTCTCCATTCTATCCCTCTCCCCTCCCTTTCATTTTCTTTAATCTCAGACCTCCCTCCTTCTTTACATCGCTCCCTCCTGTCTTGTAAGCCCCGCCCCCCTGCTGTGACGGACATGGGTGTCAGGCGCTCCTCAGCAGGAGCTCCCAGCGTTGTATCACTCTGACATTGGAACATTGATATGCCGACAGTATAATTAGAGCACACATATCGACTGTCTCACTGCCGGAGAGAGAGTGAGAGGGAGAGAGCTGTCCGTAAGCTCTCTCGGCCGCATATTAAAACATAATATGCAGGGACGTTTGAATGTGGATTTACATAGTCGTTCAGAGCAGCAGTTGTATTATATCAATGGGAAAGTCAGGTTGTAGACTCTAAAAATAAGTATTGTGATGATGATATAATAAATCAGCCAGGACCTGTTGTTAAAGACTGTTGCTAGTTAAGTGTGTCTTCCTTTGTTAAATGGATTTAGATGGTTTTCTAAGAACCCAAATTAATTGTTGAAATTGTCTATGTATGTGAGATGTTACACAGCCAGCTTTTTGTTCATCAAGCGCACGCTGACATTTGGCAATTTGGCAAGCTAATAACATCGAAGTGTGTAGCAGCTTAGATGTTAGCTGTATCTTTGTTTGTGTAAAACACAAGCAAGTGCATACGAACAGCCCTGGTTAGTGAGTTTTCTCCAACTATGCTAATGGGTTGCAAGGTTTTTAACACAGATTGATTTTCATTACAAGTCAAAATGGTTGCTGTGCTTTTTAAGGAAAGACAAAAGATATAATCCCACTTCTAACACGCTATTTAAGCTAGCTCTTTATCGCTAACACTTCCAGCTTTGAACCCATTTGCACTACTACAACTGGTGGATACAAAATCATTTGCACTCCTTACACTGCTACTTTACATTGCAAAGTTGTTAGCAGCTAAACTGCAGTTTAGCTGGGCCAGAGTTTAACCAACACTTTTCATTAGTTTCACGATTCAGTGGATCCAGCAGCTGCCACATTCCAGTGTGACCCAAACCTTGCAGCTCTGCCACTGGCACTGTTAAAAAGCCATCTTGCATCCTCCATTTTGATTAGATAAGAGATTAAGATCAAACATAAAAAAACAACTGTAATTCCATTTTACGCGCCCCACACACACACACACACACACACACACACACACACACACACACACACACACACAGACACACACACACACACACACACACACACACACACACACACACACACACACACACACACACACACACACACACGGCTTGTTATGAAGATCTCTGGTTGATAAAAGCAGATGCATCCATTCATCCTCCATTTGCCTAATGAGGTTTATAAATACTCATAACGCATCTATACATTCATTCATGCATCTCTCCATCCATAGACCCATGGATGGGGTAGCTGGTGGTGGAGGTGGTGATTGAGCTTGAGTACGAGGACGTGGAGGGAGTTGAGGTGGTGGGGGGCAGGGGTGGATGATGGAATGGTGGAGGAGTAGAAGGAGATAGTTATGGTGGTGGGTGTGGATGGTGATGGAGGGGATGGTGGTGGTGGGGTCAGCGTTAGTAATGATGGAGGAGGCGGTTTTGGTGTTCATGGAGGTAGTGGTGACGGCGGTGGTGTTTCTGGTTGTGGTGGTAGGGATGGACGGTGATGGTGGGGGTGGTAGTGGGGGTGGTGGCACTCGCTGCTTTGCGCGCTCCAACAAACACTACCATGTTAGCAGTTGATTTTCTGTCAGGGTGACTTGGGAACGACGTCAATCCACAAGCAGCGCGGCTACCGTTGCCGGGACCACCAGAGTGAAAACAGAAATCGCCTCGGACACCATGTTCCCAAACTAGAAATGCACCCAGCACACACAAAAACACACATCTCCCCCCTTCGTAAACACACACACAGAGACACACACACATACTTGTTTTTGCATTTATCTACACCTCAGACAAATTATTTTGTATCATTGAGGAATGTACTTAATCTATTAAAGCATTACTTTACTTAATTACCATCCACCTATAAGCTCATTTGAATCCAAGCCAAGCCCTAATTTGTTAATGTTCATTTGCTAATGTTGTATCCTACCAGAACCAATTAGCTAAACCGGTTCTCAAATCATTACAAAACCCTTGCCCAAAACCATACCAACAACATTTCTCAATGTGGATCAAGTTTACCTGTACCAAACATGAATCTCATGTTCTTAGCACTATGGTTCTTTCACAAATACTTTGTCAAAACCTTTACAACACATCTCTGTTCTGAATAATGATCTTCACAATACGCCTCTGCTCATTAAAAGCATTTCAAACAGAAAACCAGAAAAATAGTATACCGAGAAGATATAAAAAAAACAGGGATAAGGGGTTGACGGAGGAGAAAAAAACATCAGCAGACGCAGCTAAGGCGTGGAGAGTGGGAGGAGACCAGAAATATGGAGAGTTTGGGGGGATGGCAGCTCCCAGTGTGTGTGTGTGTGTGTGTGTGTGTGTGTGTGTGTGTGTGTGTGTGTGTGTGTGTGTGTGTGTGTGTGTGTGTGTGTGTGTGTGTGTGTGTGTGTGTGTGTGTGTGTGTGTGTGTCTGTGTGCGCGCCCATGGAGGCTGCAGCAACAGTTGAGCAGAGGGACTTTGGGGTCTGCAGTGATTTGTCTCCCAGTACGACTGCAGCACTGGGGCGTGGTGCAGAGAGTTACAATCATCCACCCCTGGCACACATGCACACTGACGCACACACGGACACAGACACACACACACAAACATAATGTACATACTGCCAACCAAATCTTTTGAGCTACCATACACACAAACCTCTTTGGAGATGATGGACACACACTGAATTCTCCATGCATCTACATATTAATCCACCCATCCACCCAGCTGTCCGTCTATCATCCAATATTACATCCACCTGTCTGTCTGTTTATCCATCGAAATCTCTATTTTTGGTAAGTCAAAGTACCACAAAGGGTTATTGTTCACTTTTTGTATTTAGAACTGGCAAAAGCACGTTCCGTAGGCGACTTATGCATGATGTTGCGCGGAGATAAGATATGGCTTCCATATTATTTTATTATATATTTATTATTATTATTTTCATACAGTGAATTTTGATAAACTACGTCTATAGTAAATGCACGGGTAGAACGAGTCTGTTTTAGCAGATACCACCCTGGATACAACAGGGGTGCTTGCATGATTTCTCAATTAATCAACTTCAGAGCCGGTGTTGCTCTGGCATGCAAAATCTTAAGTGGATGCACACGCGAATGCGCAAACACACACAGACACTCACGCACACTTACAAACACACAGACACACACACAATATATCGATATATCCTTCCATCTCTAATTATTGATCTGTTGTATATTTATTCAATATATATCAACATATCGATCTTATTATCTGTCAATCCCCTATTCATCCACCTTTGTCACGGCTTATTTGTCCAAATGAGTGTGTTAATGAAACTCACCTTTTCTAAACATAGTAATATCAACACTCCTAAACTCCAAACAGCCAAAGAACGGAAAGAAGGACATGGGTCTAGTTATTACAGATGGCTACATAACTATATCACACGGTCTGTTCGTTTCACTCAATTTAGTAATTTCCCCTCATACAAAACCGCACACTGCCACAATTCTCAGGATTTCACCATGCGAGAATTTTAGCGAATCGTCACAACGAAATGGTGAGCGTAAAAAAGGATCTTGGGATATTGCATTAATTCAATTTAATGCTCCTCTCGCTCTCCATTCCTACCTTTTTACGCATCGCTCGTTGATTCCCCTCCTTTATCTGATTTCTTCGCTGTCTTCTATAAAAAGGGCAATAAGCAGCCTTCACAAAATACCTAAACAGTATTTGCTTATTTATTTCAGTTGGCTGCTTTTAATTGGAAAGTTTCCTGGTGGGGTGCTTTTTATGTGTTGTTTTGTTGTCTTTTTATTGTTGGACTGCTGACATCAAAGTGTTAATTTCATGGAGTTCAGCTAGGACAAGTAAGTACTTGACATTAAAAAGAAGGAAAAAACAAAGTTGAGAAAGACTAGTTTTATAAACATGGTGAAGCTAGCGCTAATGCGCGGCACCAAACAGTGGCGATGCTAAAGATAGAGGTGCTAACATCAGCGAAGAGCTGGAGCAGGATGTGTTGAGAGGACGTTTAAGATCTTTAGATCCTTAAAGAGACACCACTTCCTACCCACAACTCATAAGGTCACATTGTTTCCATCAAAATCCGTTGGCCTTGGATGCCTTCATAGAAACTAACGGAAGGGTTGTGATGTGTTTGGAAGTTTAAGCACAGGATATGATGTATCTGTAGCCTGTTGGTGGTTAAACATTAGTCTTATAGAGCTACACACACACACACACACACACACACACACACACACACACACACACACACACACACACACACACACACACACACACACACACAGTACACACACACATAAATGTCCTACCCACACACATTGTCCTTCGTTTTCACAACACCAAAACCCATAAAAATGTCACTTTAAGCAGTACAAGTCCAAGCACTGGTGCCAACTCGTCATTATCTGGTGGCTCTAAACTGTCAACAGAAGTGTAATAAACGTTCAAAATGCCAGGCCGGCTGCACAATAAAGGCAAATGGAGAGCGGTGCTGATGAGAAACAATACCGTGGAGGGCCAAAATGGCCGACGAAAATGTCTGTTTGGATCTCCCACAGGGTCGCTTAACAGCCAGTGTCCTTGATCACAATCCCTCTCCGAATGGAATAACTTATACAGAGTGGGCTGAATAATAACAAGCTTTGCTGTTGTGCACATGCACTATGTTTGTGTTTAAAAGTGTGTGTAAGTCTGTGGGTGTGTGTGTGTGTGTGTGTGTGTGTGTGTGTGTGTGTGTGTGTGTGTGTGTGTGTGTGTGTGTGTGTGTGTGTGTGTGTGTGTGTGTGTGTGTGTGTGTGTGTGTGTGTGTGTGTGTGTGTGTGTGTGTGTGTGGAGTGTGTGTGATGCGTCTTGGTGGATATCTAACAAGGTTAACTGATTGAGGTCAAGGCGGGAGAGTGTGTCCACCATTACCGAGAAAAACAGTAGACGTAAACATTCTACACAGTTAGCAGTGAAGCAACGCATATCTAAACGATTCTCTAAACCAAAACAAATACCTGATCTACAGCATCATGGACTGCCAAAAAAAAACAACCAACGGCATCATTCCATTTATAATTCCAGGTGAAACTAATTTACTAAAAGGAAAGATGTAATATTAACTTGCGCGCTGCGGTGGTATCCATGCAGAAACCAAGCGAGATGTGGTTTGCGATGGACAAACAGCAAGCAAAAAAACGAATGCGGGCAAAACAAAAACACTTTGGGAGTTGAGTGTGTGACTGTATATTAGCTCTGTGTTTGTGTTTGTTTGTATGTGTGTGTGTGTGTGTGTGTGTGTGTGTGTGTGTGTGTGTGTGTGTGTGTGTGTGTGTGTGTGTGTGTGTGTGTGTGTGTGTGTGTGTGTGTGTGTGTGTGTGTGTGTGTGTGTGCGTGTGTGTGTCTTTCACACATTTCTCCCTTCACGCTATGCATTTCACCAGTGTTGACGTTTTTTCAAACAAATCTTAGGCTTCACGGTTGTGCTACTGTGTTCATTTATCGGGCATATGTACACACACACACACACACACACACACACACACACACACACACACACACACACACACACACACACACACACACACACACACACACACACGCACACACTCACACATGCACACGCTCACACAATGTGCACCAGTGTGAAAGCAAAGGGCTCCTACTCTGAAATGTATACAGGCCAAGTGAGGTTTTTACGCATGTGTGTAAATGAATATGCTAAACCATTCTACGAGAGTGCTGTCTTTGTTGTTTGTCTTCAGAACAACAAGGCTGAATTCTTAATCACTCCCAACTAGGACGTAATCCCACAAACCTTTTCTATACAATCCAGAAAGGGTACTTTGTTCCGTCAAGGCTATCTGAAGTTAAACGTAAGCCATATTAAACATGGCATCTGTCCTGATCCTGATCTCAGTTCTTCCAGAGTTACTTTTACTGCCTTATGACTTATCTGTTGGGTTGCCTTCATATTCACAATTTGGTTATAAAACAGTGAACTTTGCTTTTGATATTAAGAAATAACAAAAAAAAAAAATTAAGGTATAACATAGTTCATAACCATAATCGCACCATTTTCTGTTTTAACCAACTTGTGATAGTGCGGTGTTCATTCAAAACAACGATCCAATCACAACGTGCCTCACATTAAATTTGGTTGGTAGAACCAATCAATAGCCCTGGTTTCCACCACATGTCCAAAAGCAGATCTAACCCAGTACAACAGGCCTGCATTCATTCTTATCGACCCCATTCCTTCCCAAACCAAACGCCATACTCTTGTTAACCAAGATGGATTCCAGTGTTTAGAATCAAGTGGAGTTTAATAAGAACCTGACGTTATGTGTTATAGGGATGCCACAGATTAACTGTGGTCATGGCATGCAGAC
>NC_044049.1:11116814-11124314 GCF_902167405.1 Gadus morhua | reverse complement strand
TGGTTGGCGTCGGCGCCCAGGCCGGGGGCCTGCGCGGAGACCAGCCCCGAGGGCTGAGAGTTCCACCCGCCCTGTAGCGTGAGCCCCAAGAGGATCACCATGGAGACGTTGAGAATGAAGGAGTGCGGCGGCGAGGAGGCGGCCATCTTTGATTCGATCCGATCTTGCTAGCAAAAACAGTTCACACTTGCAGCAGGTGGAACGTAGAGTAGATTATGTGCTGTTGGAGCTGGTCTGGCATGGGCCTAGCCCAACCGAAGGGCCTGGGTACGATCACGGCAGCCGGGGGGAAGAAGGGTGAAACAAAATGGATGTCCTCTTCAAGGCCATAAAATGCACCCAGATTCCTTTTTTTCAAAGATTTGAATACATTTCCAAAGAGACTGAAAACCCCTTGGTGGGAAAAAAGTGAAGCTCTTGCATGGGCCTCGACTCACGGCCAGTGCCTATAAAAAGAGAATAGAACATAAAAAAACAATAAAGAGAATTCAATTACAACGTAGGTGTTATCGGATCCCCCTTTGAGTGGCGTAGCTCTAACAGACATGCAAGTAAGGGTGGGGGATGTTTGTGGTAGGCTCTCGTCTCGTAGACATTCAAACAAATCTATCTATTTCAACGTTCGCCTCACCTGAGCAAATTAGTCCCTTGTGGGAACCTACCGTCATGCACGAACACAGGACGGTGGTTGTGTGGTTTGTGGTGAATGTTGGTGTGTGTGTGTGTGTGCGTGTGTGCGTGTGTGTGTGTGTGCGTGTGTGCGTGTGTGCGTGTGCGTGTGCGTGTGTGCGTGTGTGTGTAGGTATGCTTGTGTGTCTGTGTGAAGGCTCAAGAGGGATAAGCAAACTGGGAACCATTCACACACGGCAAACAAAACGTCACCTTTTCACAAATCTGTGTGACATCAGCAGGCGACCGAGGTGGGCCTTCGTCAAAATGCCCAAATCCGAGAAGTCTTGGACGGGGTCCAGTCTAAGAAGACTTATCACCAAGGCATCAACCCTTCTGGAGGCATCTCCAACGATAAGCTGTTGTGTGTATCTCGAAAAAGATGTCCAGGATGTCAGTGTTCCTGAAGGAAGATTCTCTCAAAAACCTAAACAACCAAACTGTCAAATTTGCTGGGAAGGAGCCATTGGCTGCTGGGGCTTCTATTGTTCCAGATCAGTCCACACCTGATTCTAATGTCCAGGACAAATGATGAGAAAGCGATGCAACACTGGTGGTGATCTTGTCTTGTGATCCCTTTGTCTCAACCTCTTTTACCTCTTTTGGATTAACTGGCCTCTTTAAGGCTGCAGCTTTCAGGCTCTTGGGTATTTTCTTGTTTTGTGCCAGGCATCTTGTTGGCTAACCTTTCAAAGCCCAACCTTGTCTCTCTCTCTCTCTCTCTCTCTCTCCACACAAAAAAACAGATGAGTCCTTCTTCTGTTGTGTACCCACAAAGGATGTCCTCACAAGGTTAGTGAATCAAAAACACAGCTGAATGATATAATTACACTCTCTGTGTCAGCAAGCGGGTGAAGTTTCAATGATAGTTGGACTCCCCAGTTTGATGATGAATTCAACCTGAGGTAACCATTCACTCTGTTGGTCTCCCTCACTCACACCCACGTGCACCAACACGCACACAACAATCACACACACACACACGCACACACACACACACGCACACACACACACACACACACACACACACACACACACACACAAATAAACAGACCCGCTCTAAAACCAGCTCTGAAAGTAAGAAGCTCCACCGAAAAAAAACAAGTCAGTGGCTATCACGGTGGCTCCAATTAGGTCCAATTATCGGGGTCCCTGTACAGCTCCTGGACTCCTGTTGAGCTCTTGCACCTTAGCCCGAGTGCGGGGCTTTAGTAGTGGTCTTGTCCTCTCCGTAATGGAGCTAAGGGGAGGAGGTTAAGGAGACAGGGAGAGAGGAGGGAGAAGCAATGGGGTAGGGGTGGGGTGGGGTAGGGGGGGCAGAGTTACGTGGCGAGAGAGCCCAGTGGAGTAGACCGCCGATGGGCTAATGCGGCGAGACCCGCGTGTCCGTCTATACAGCAGATAGGGGTGGAGTAAAAGGCTGGGTGGTGCTGCTGGTGGAGGGAGCTGGGGTAGGAGGGGTGAGTAGGAGTTGTGGGAAGGGGGGAGGTTGTAGAAGGGGAAAGGTTTTGAGGAGGGAGTGCTGGTGAGAGGAGGGGAACGACAAGGTAAGGGAGGGAGGGAAATGGGGAGAGAGAGAAAAGAGGTTGGGGGGAGGTGGGAAAACGTCAAGCACGGTGAGCGAGACGAACAACAACGGCGCTGTCCCACTTTCTGCAGACGACTTGGACTCGTTCCGGAGTAATGCTTTCCTTCTTTGCTACCAAAAACGGGTCCTTCCTCTTTGGGATTTTTACAACGCAGTTCTTCTCATCACTTCTCTGTTTACCGACACATGATCCATTCTTTGCCCTCTTTCATTGTTTGTTTTGGATCTTTTTCTTCTCAACACTGTCCCTCTCTCTCCTCTTGGGCTTTCCCAAGTTCTCTCTCTTCCACTCTCTCTATCACTCCCTCTGGTATATTTACCACCTGCCACCCACACCTGACTGTTTCCTTCCACAGCTGGCCAGCCGACTCTACAAAGCTTTACGTGGACTTGTTACGCACAGGAGTGACGTGGAACTGGTAGGCAGCCAGTGAGGCATGGAGGACTCAAATCCTCCAAAGATCAAACAAATTAGCACAGAGAAAGTAAATATATATATATCTTAATATATATATATCCTGTTTTCAGAAGAAGCCTCCTGGGAAATGTAGAAGATTACTGCTATTGTGGTTTCAAGTAGTACTCAATACATCTCGGAAAAAGAAAATGCCAGTTTCCAAATGCAGCAAATTAATTTTCAACCCTTTTTTCTCCCAGATAGCATATGGCAGGCACAATTAGAAGCATTTTTAATGCTTTAATTCTTTACTAAAAATTTCCAAAACAGCAGATCCTTTAAAATAGTTATTCAATGGACTCTTTTTAGTTTGCTGTCAACACAGTCCGTGTCCATCAGCTGCTTCTCTGAAAACAGGCATAATTTGATATATATGTATAGGAGTTTTATATATATATCATATGTATGTGTTTTCACTGGGGCTCTGCTTGGTGCTCTGCCGCTCCAAACACAAGTGGGGAGAGACGGGAAAATCTCAAGCTTTGTTGTTGTTGTTGTTGTAGTTGCAGCTGGTGGTTGTAATATTCCATTCTCCCTTTCAGTTGGCGAGTCCTGCTGTCGGTTGGTCTCCTCCGGCGGCGTGTATTCCGATAGTTTTAATTGTTCTTCTCTGTTCAGCTCGGCGGTGCGCGTCTGGGTCTGTGTCCTAGCGCTGTGGAAAGCCGCTGCGTCTGCCGTCTACTGCGCTGTGCTCTACTGTGTTCTCTCTCTCTTTCTCTCTCTCTCTCCCGCTCTGTTGCTGCCCCTCGATCACACGCGCATACTCCACCCTCTCTGGCTCTCTCTCCCTCTCTCCTGATCGCAGACCCACTCCTCCCCCTATTTTTTTTCTCTCTCTTTCTGTCTCTCTCTCTTTCTCTCGCACACACACACACACACACACACACACACACACGCACGCACGCCCGCTCGATCGCTCTTCTGTGATCAAATGAGCGCACCTCTCATTCGCTGACTCTCCCCCCCCCGCCCCGTCTTCTCTATTTCTCTGACACATTCTCTGTAACATCTTTACATCATGTTTGCAGTATACTTTAAAATCCCCTATTTTTATAGTTTTGGATCCTTCTTTCTCCCCCAATCCCCCTACCTTACCCCAACCCCCCGGCTGCAACCTGACTCTTTCTTCCTTCCTTTCCTTCCCTCTCACTCATTATTTAATCTCCTTCCTCCAAAAGCACTGTCAGCTCAACAGATGAGTTTGACCGAAACGTGCGAATGTGTCTCTGTGTGTGTCTATGCGGGTAAGTGTGTGTGTGTGTGTGTGTGTGTGTGTGTGTGTGTGTGTGTGTGTGTGTGTGTGTGTGTGTGTGTGTGTGTGTGTGTGTGTGTGTGTGTGTGTGTGTGTGTGCGTGTGTGTGTGTGTGTGTTTGTTCATATGTGTTCTTGCGCGTGTTTGCAAGCGAATGTCTGTGTGAAAATCTGCGTGTGTATGTATGTGTGTGTTCAAGCACGTGCTGCGACGTGCACTAATACCTCTGCAGCTTGCGCTCTTTGTGCCAGCGTGCCATAAACATGTGTAGTGCCGCAGTCTGTCAGGGAGGACTTGGAGGAAGGGCGAGAGACAGAGAGGGGAAATGAGGCAGAATGAGAGAGAGGGGGGGTTGAGAGAGAAATGGATGATAGATAGTAGGTGGGGGAGAAAGAGAGAGAGAGAGAGAGAGAGAGAGAGAGAGAGAGAGAGAGAGAGAGAGAGAGAGAGAGAGAGAGAGAGAGAGAAGAGATTAGGGCAATGAGAGGCGTGACAGCAAAGCGTGAAAAATGTTGCAGCATCTCTTCAGATTAGTTAAATGTGAGTTACAAACATTTGCTTGCCGTCCAATAAGAGGAGCAATTTAGTTCCTCCATGTATGATCAGTGCATCTTTCATCGCAACCCCTCCCCCTTCAAGTCCTTTTGAATATTAATTGACATATCTGTGAATTTATATACCGGTCATTAAAGAGCTGATAGGGCAACCCATAACACAAACAAACACCCATACCCACACCCACACAGTGGCCGTTACCTTAGATTACAGGAATGTCTCTATTTATCTGTTCCCAATGGATGAAAAGGGATTTGACGTGGAACATGCCTCAGATTGCACTCAAAAAGAAGAAACAGGTTCCGGTTTCTTTAAATGTTTTGAAGACGTTCATCAAGGGCCAGGTATACTGGGCGCTTGCCTCCATAGCCTGCAACTGTTAACCTTGTGTATCTCTACTGATAAAAAAATGTCCCCCTCGAATGTTCACACTGAAATGTTTTATTTGTTGATTGTGGACTTAACACGGCCTACTGTGCTCTTTTGTCATGTCAGGAGATTCCCTCAAAAGGCTCTCCTGGTAGAATAAAGGTAAATAAAATAAAGAACACACTAAACCTACTGCATACTGTGAGAGCGCACCTGCAAAACTTGCATCCACGTAGGAACATATTTGCATGCAGGTCAGCATGGGTAAAATTGCACACATGGGGACACATTCAAGGCACAGACACAATGACACACACACACACACACACACACACACTCCCATTAGATTCCTCGGTGTAGCTGCCTCAAATCTCTCAAATGTCCCTCCATCAATCTCTTCTCCCTTTGGCTCTCCCTGGCATCCCTCTCCATCCTTCCCCTCGCTCTTACTCTCTCTCTGCATCCCTTGTGTAAAGCTTGGCATCGATTGTAGGATTCAGGACAAAAAGGTGATGTTCCACGAAATACAAGCAGACACACACTCTCTCTCACACTCTCTCTCTCTCTCTCTCTCTCTCTCTCTCTCTCTCTCTCTCTCTCTCTCTCTCTCTCTCTCTCTCTCTCACACACTCACACACACACACACACACACACACACACACACACACACACACACACACACACACACACACACACACACACACACACACACACACACACACCTCAGGACAAAATGCTCAGATATACAAATCCAGACATACACATAACATGAATGGCAATCAGTAGAATACAACCCCAGCAGGACAGAGTAACACAGGGAGGAAGAGAGAGAGAGAGAGAGAGAGAGAGAGAGAGAGAGAGAGAGAGAGAGAGAGAGAGAGAGAGAGAGAGAGAGAGAGAGAGAGAGAGAGAGAGAGAGAGAGAGAGAGAGAGAGCAGAATGGATGGAGCAGCAGATAGTGGGAATGAGAGGCAGAGTGCAAGAGGCTGTCTCCTGATGTGTGTTTTTATACGTTGGTAACACTTCACAATAAGGGTACATTAATTAACCGTTAACTACCATTAGAAATGCAGTGATAAGCATCAATTAACAAGGTACCAGTTGATGGTCTGGTAATCATTTGCTACTATGTTTTCTAATGGTGTTCATTATTTAGTATGGTAAGGAAAAAGGTTAAGCCTAACCCAATTACCCTAACATTTACCCCTATGCTATTTAATTGGATTAATTAATGAATGGTTACTAGAGCATTACTTAACTGTTAATTAACTGTTTGACTTATGTTAATTATGATTGATTGCTACCGTTTTGTTTTTTTTTCCCGATGGAGGACTCTCTCCTTTATCATCCTGTCTTTAAATCCTCGTTTACCCACAATCCTCCTGTTGCATTCAGCAGAAAGGTCATTGCAGCAGCGATGCAGTGGTGCGCGCTCTGGTCGCTTGGACCAACAACCTCCTTCCTCTCTCTCTTTCACCCTCATTGTCGACCTCTGCTGCCCTCCCCTTGACTCTCTCATTGGTTTCCGAGTATCCAAGTCAATGAAAAAAGAAAGGGAGAGCGTGCGTCAAGATTATTGGTCCCTTCCCTCCCTGTTTTATTCATTCTCTCCATCTTTTTTTAACGACTCCAATCCACAATCCAGCAGGCACACATCCATATTATTGGTGTCAAATTGTTGGTCCTCTTCCCTCCTACCTCGCATCCACCTATCCATCTGCTGATTCTTCCATCCACCTGCCCACCCATCCACCCATCCATCCACCAATCATGTTTATTTCCGCTTTGTGCCATGTGTCGCCAAAAAAGCCTTCCTGTCAACCGCAGTCTGTGTCTCACACTGGAATGCAATCCCCCCCCCCCCCCTTATCTTCAGCGCATCTACCCATCTGTCTCTCAATCTATCATACTGACTCTCTCTCTCTCTCTCTCTCTCTCTCTCTCTCTCTCTCTCTCTCTCTCTCTCTCTCTCTCTCTCTCTCTCTCTCTCTCTCTCTCTCTCTCTCTCGTCCTGTGGTTTATAAACGTCATTCACTCTAAATTAGTTCAGGCTTCTGGAGGGAAGACGAAAGATTTATGGGAAGGTTTATGTGTATGTGCTTGTGTGTGTGTCTGGGATTGTGTGCAACAAAACACGTGTGTCTATCTGTGTGTGTATGTGTGTGCTTTATGTAAGATGGCAGAGGGTGAGGGGGACAACAGGAGCAGCATTGAAATGAGAAAGGGAGAGAAAGAGGGAGGGATCTGTAAGTTTCATGGTCTGATTAAAGTGTAATGGAATTAAAATGAAGGCAACAGATGCAGAAGAAAAAGCAGTCGTCTACCAAATGACTTAGAAGTGGGGTAAAAGAAAGTCTAAAATAAATATAAAAACGGAGAAGATGGCGGCGATATATCAGTAAACGCTTTAGGCGAGAGCTATACACAGAACAAAATGCTCTGTAGCAGTCAGCTTAATATAAAAAAAAATTACAACAAAGGTCAGGAATCATTTAAATTAAAGGATTACATTTGAACAAAGAGCTTCACTGGCAAAACTCAATGGCTATTAATTAAACAGGCTCAAAACAGAGAATAAAATCGGTAATTTTCCTTATCGCAGAATAGCAG
>NC_044049.1:11099314-11106814 GCF_902167405.1 Gadus morhua | reverse complement strand
AGAATATGGAGCTATTTCAGGCTTTTGTCAATCTTTTCATTTCACGGCTCTTACTGGAACACAATTAGGTTTAAAGTGCATTCTCAACTGCACATTCAATGAATAAGCGAGCAGCAGCTTCTAATTGCAATGAAATGCTTGAATTTCAGGCATGCCCAATTTTTTAAGTAGAAGAAACACAATTTTTTTAATACAAAAAAAAAATCCCTATACCACCAATCGTTATTTGAAAATATGTGTACATATTTACCCTAAATATGTAAACATGGTGCATCTAGGAGTGCCATATGCAGTATTGGGGGCAGGATAGTATATTTGTTAGGGTAGTGGACTGGTTGAAAGGTGCTGACTTCGATCCCTAATGTCTTGCATCCTTGAGTAAAACCATACCTGCTCCTGAATGACATGTGTCTGGATTCACCATCTCACCACTCGATGAAAGCTATAATTCAAATAATTTAGAATACAAAACAGCCAAATTAGATCTAAATATTTCCTTCTTTGCAACATTTCGTCAGTTCGGTAAAACCGACATTTCAAACAGTTGGGCTGAACACACGGGTTAGAGCGGCAGGTAGCGGGGGAAACCAGAGAACTTAATCTCCGTTAGCAGTTGGTATTCAATGGGGGGATGGCTGAAGCTAAGCTGCAGTGCAGGTGGTTATAATGAATGAGTTTCCACCAGGCTGTTTGTACCTGCATGTGTTGTAAGAGCAGCTGATGGATAAACCTCTGGGGGAGCGGGAGACACAGGCCCTGGAGTAGAATTAAGGCGGAAAAAAACGCATTAAAGGAGGGAATAGGAGCGTTTGAGTATTCATCAAAAGGGTTTTGGGCAATAATTGACGGCCTGGAAAATCTCTTAAAAATCACCTAACCGTATCTATTTTTTCACATCCCTGTGAAACATCGTGCTTCACAAAGGCAATTTAAAAAAAGAAATCTCACTATGGCTTTTCGGAAATCAAGCAGGGTCCTCGATGCCACTTGCAAAGTGAGAGGCGTCAGGTCAGCTCCATAACAAGCACCTCAGGGTCCCTCCGCACCCTAACACATTCCAACAGGACCACAGCCACCCATCACCATCACTGTTTATACGCCATTGTTTGGTTTGTCACAATTATTTTCCCTCCAACAGTGTTTGTTTCTTTTTGCACCACAGTAGGTAATGAAATCCGCTAACGGCTAATGTTGCGTTGCCGCCTCTTGTTCCGTGGAGCTCTATGAAGCTGTGGCCCGAAGCCTCCAGGGGCCACAGCCGTGGTATTTATTCATGTGTTTTATTTCACCCGTTTTGATGTTAATTCTGTCTGACCTCACTTGGCCCCACCCCATGGCCACACGTGTCCCATAGTGGCCAAGGCGACGAGTCACCAAACGGGTTACAGCCAGCTTGATTTGTCACTGTGCCATCTTGTTTTAGTCTTATTTTTGTGGTTAACGTTGATTCCCCCCACCCCCCTCAATCCTTCTGACTCAACCCTCTGACCTTCACACTAACCACGTGACCACCCTCTCCCAGGGAACCGTCGTACCGTGGTCTCCATGGAAACACAGAGGAGAGAAGGGAGCAGGGGGAAAAGGATATGGAGGTCAGGTACAGGTGAAAAGAGGGAAAGTAAATTTAAGTATGCAGAATGAAGTATGACAGAAGGGGCAAAGATGAGGTGCGGGGAAACTGGAACCAAACTGTTAATCCGTACCTTAGTTTTCCCCTCTAACTTTCCTCCTTGCAGTTTTTCAGGGACAGTTCCATTCCATTGAAAATGCAAGTGTCTAGATATTCCAGAACAAATAAACGTTGGGTAGTTTGGGGGTCATTTAGCAGGAATTTGTTATTTAGAACAAGTGTTCAATCCCCCCCTATAATCATACACCAAATTCACCTGTGTTATCTAAAGGGGTTCATGATGTATTACAAGGATGCTTTGTATAGGAATTATTTGTCAGCTTACATTTGAATTGACTTTGATTAGCTTCTGACTAATCCTATACGACTACCTTTTTAAAAAAAAAAAAAAAGATGTAATTGAAATATTGTGTATATTATTTATTTATTATTTTTGGTTTATTTCCCCCACAGACATAATAGATAAAAATGAATTAAAAAATACCCACGCGATTTATAATGACCAACGGCCAATCTGCAGACACGGGAGGAGGCTCTCTGTGTGACTGCTCTATCAGTGGCTTGATGCGTCTGACCTTCCCTTCAGGGCATCTCACCTCCCCGTGGGGGTGTGTGTGTGTGTGGGGGGGGGATTAGCACAATGCCGGTATAAGAATACTCATTATCTTTATCAGGCTGCCCCTCTCTTCTTTTGGTTCCTGATTTCTCTAGCATCCAACGGCTGCATTCACCACGGGTAGCCGTTGATCATTTTCTTGTTTGTTTGATAAATTAAAAGGAAAATAATCGTAAATAATCATGTGCCTGCAGAGAGGTATTAGAGATGTTTGTACCACAATTAAGCCATTTAAAAAATTGCATAAAGATAATTTTGCAGTGCGATTAATTGCAACCAATTATGTTGACAGGTCATTGATTCAGTTGGTTTTGCCCTGATATACGATCGTTTTGGTCATACATTTCTTAGCATGTCTTCTATGATTATCAATATAGTAATATACGTCATATGGTCACTGATGCAAAAATATTACCCTAATTCTGAAAAAAAACTGGTATCAATTCTAGATTTGTTTGTCTCCACCAACCAGTTTTTGAATGTTCTACTTTGCTCCGGACTACAGTAAAGTGATGTTTTTTTTCTTGATGTCAACAGACACATGCACACAAACGCACACACATGCAGTCATACACCCACGCGAAGACACATTTACACACATTTACACACACACACAGAATAATAAACATCTACACACACATACAGATCCAGACACGCATGCAGCAGCAAAAGCTGAAAGAGCAATATCTTACCAAGAAACAGATAGATCTTTGTTTGATTTACACTGCTCTGTCTCAGAAATAGGAACACAACATGTAATGGCTAAATATATATTTTGTGCGTCGAACAAAATGAAACAAAACAATACAAAGGATACATAGCTGCATAATTTGGCAAAGCAGCAAGGAATATTAATATGGAACTACTTTGTTTGGCTGTGTACATTACGTCAAGGAGAGTATCAAAATTCTTGATACATTATTGAATGCATCGGTCTCGCAAAACATTGAAAGCCTTTTTGGAGGAAAAGCTAAATTGCCAAAATAATGCTTGCAGGTAAAAGAGTGCAGGTAGCAGGGACCTTAATCCTAGGATATGGGGAATAATTAGTCAAGATGTGTCAGTTTATCGTCGGCATTCCAGTGTTGTCAAATGAACTGTGTACCAGCATAGACATTAAGAGCGCACTCTCTGTTTCCATCAAATGGGATTTTTGGAAGAGGTTGAGGGGGTGGTGGCGATGTTGGGGGTGGGTGGATGTAGAGGTGGGGGGGGACGGAGGTGGTGGAGGTGATCATGGAGGTGATAGTGGTGGATGTGGCGGTAGCAGCGAAGGTGGAGGTTTTGGTGGAGGAGGAGCTAGTGGTCGTTGTGGAGGGTGTTGGTTTGCTGGGCCAGGGTGGTGGTGGTGGGGGTGGGGCAGTGGTTAATAACGTTGACGCTAGGCGGTGCGATATATCATGATATGATAAGGTCGTTGCTGAATATTCATTGAGGCACATAACTCGTTGGCAGAATGCTGTATGGAGGGCAGAAAACAAACCCACAAACACCCACACAACAAACACAACACCCACAACAAACACACAGGCATACGTCTAGGCACCCATGCTAAAGTTGACTAAAAGAGGAATACAAATTCATAAATTCCCTGAGGCAGGCAGATTTTTATTTTAAAGTTATTTCATGGATCCAGGATATTATGCATCCTGATGAACCTAGGCCTGTCACCTAGGCCTTTTGAATTAAAATAGCCCCACATCACCGCATTTACCCTTCACCATACCTTGAGATTGGCATATGGTTCTTTTGCAGTTAGCCTAATAGCTGTTAGCTAGCCTAATGACTTCTCAATGCAAATCAAAACCAGCTAATAGGTCATGCCAATGCCAATCTCTAGGTAGGGTGAAGGGTACGTGGTGATGCTATTTTAATTCCAAAGGCCTCGGTGACTTCATCAGGATGCATTGTATCCTGACTCCATGAGATAACTGGCTTTTTAAAAATAAAAACCTGCCTGCCTCTATGGGAAATTAACATACGGGTGTCTATACTTATGCACCCTGTATTTTAATGGAGAACATTTATTTATTCACGATACATTATACATTCACAAAGCAAATCGGTGTCCTAAAATATTTATTATTTATTCATTTGTTTAATTGAGGTATTAAGATCAATTGCCCAAAGAGGATTTTTTTATTCCTCTCTTTATTCAACTTTAGCATGGGTGCCTACTGCCTACACTTATGCCTACACCTGTATATAATATATATATATATATATATATATATATATATATATATATATATATATTGTAGTGGGCCAGTGGGTGTGGGGTTTCCACGCTACCAAGTTGACTAGATGAAATGACAACACACAGAGCAGGTCCAAAGCCGAATAGTTTATTTGCCGAGTAAATCAAACCAGGGTGGGTAAAGGGTCATCCACCTCTTACATGATACAGTACAATACCTTCCACCTATCTCTTTCCCTCAGGCCGTTCTGTGTTTCCAGGCGATCACACAGATCCTGCCTGTCCCTATCCTGTCCTGTCCTGTCCTGTCCTGTCCTGTCCTGTCTGTCCTGTCCTGTCTGTGCTAGCCCTAGCCCTAGCCCTAGCCTAGCCCTAGCTCTAGCTCTAGCTCTAGCTCTAGCTCTAGCTCTAGATCCAACCTCTCCTTAGCCTTTCTTTCCCCTTCACGACTGTTTGCTCGCCCCTCTTAAGCCCAAGCATCCCTGCCTAACGATCCCCAGGCTTGCCTCGTTAGAGGGAGGAAGTCCATATATGGCTTGGGGGTGGAGCCGGCAGGTGGCCAGACCTACCACTCCCCTCACTCCTCCCTGGCGTCTGCCACAATATATAAATATATATAATACAGAATCTATTAATCAAGCCGCAATCCACCCAAGTAGATTGTGGCTTGAGGCATGTCCAGAAACAGCCCTGTATCCATGCACACACACATACACACCAAAACATAGGCCATGCTAAGCTACAAACCCCAACACATAGAGATGTTCAGCAATGGACCCACACACACATACTAACAAACAAAAATCAAGTACACAGACATACACACACAATCATATTCAACACTTCTGTTGCTGATAAAACTTGGTCCTGTGTTTTTCAGTTCAGAATCTTCTTGTGCTATGTGGTTGTCCTTAATTCGTTGTATTTAAGTCCTGACTAGGTCACTGCTTTGTTTTGCGGTTTTTAACCTGCCCCTGTGTCTTGCTCATGAATCATGCCTGTGCATTTTGGTTTTATACTGAAAATAACTGATAGATTTTGCTCCAGAAACTGACACACAGAAACACTCACACACACACACACCACACACACACACACCACACACACACACACACACACACACACACACACACACACACACACACACACACACACACACACACACACTAGAAACACACTATATTTAGGTGCAATATGAGTATGCATAGTATGCACACGCCTGTGTGTTGGGTATGTATGTGTGAGTGTGAGCGATCACACTCTTTTAAAATAGACTTGCAGCAAAGAGCTTTGTTTGGACCGAAAACAATTGCTGCTAAAGCTAAAATTAGGTTGTCTTCTTTCACCTCACTCAATTCCCTATCTGTGATCTCACTCATGTCTACTCTCTCCATTTTGTCTTCTCCTCTACATCATGTGGTGTATTGGCCGCAGACAGCCCCCTATCTGTCTAACTGACTACTTATATCTGTCATTTTTTCGTCTGGCTATATGGGTGAGATGGTAAGTCCGTAAGTCTTCTTTTGTTTTTGTCGCTCGACTTATCGATTTATTTTTATTCCACTCGTCTGTTTTAGTTTTGTTACCTCAACCCCCCAACCAACCGGCAATCTCGTTTTAAAATTGCCCGTATCTCAATGGCCTTTAAACACACACATGTCTCCACGCGCTTCTCCCGCACAGCCCATCCCCTCCATCCCCTCCTCTTCCTCTTCTTGTTCTTCCTGCTTCCTCTTTCTCTCTCTCTCTCGAGCCTCCTGCACAGTGACTGCTCTTCACTTACCCCCCGCCCCCCCACACGCTTCTCCATCTTCATCATCTCCTCCTGCCTCTTGGGGGGAGGGGGAAGTATGCACCATGGCAACCAGTGAGGTCAGGGCTTCAATCTAAATATTCAAGCGTTACTAACCCGCTTGAATATTTTTGCAAATTATATATTTTTTCTTTCATGTAGTGAATAGTTTCGTGTTAAATTATTCACCACGCTACATTAAGTAGGTCATAAACCTGTACATGATATTGACGCAGGCACACACAAAGGCAAACACACACACACACACACACACACACACACACACATGACACACATTTGGCTGTGCCCCAACAACACACACACCAGACACACACATCCTCATCTCCACTATGTCAGCATTTTGCCTGTGTGTGTGTGTGTGTGTGTGTGTGTGTGTGTGTGTGTGTGTGTGTGTGGTGTGTGTGTGTGTGTGTGTGTGTGTGTGTGTGTTGTGTGTGTGTGTGTGTGTGTGTGTGTGCGCTCCGTGTTGGCATAATGTTGAATGTGCGTCATCTGCTAGCAGAAGATTTGAGTGGGGGAGAGTGCATCCAAACGTGTTGCGTGTCCGCAATACAAAATCACACACATGCCCAGGGCTCACACAGGAACAGTATCACTTTGTCGATGCACTTGATTTCAGTCCCATGACATTAGCATATGGTAATGTTTCCCTGTGTCTGTTAGGATGCATTTGTGTGTGTGTGTGTGTGTGTGTGTGTGTGTGTGTGTGTGTGTGTGTGTGTGTGTGTGTGTGTGTGTGTGTGGTGTGTGTGTGTGTGTGTTTGTGTGTGTTTGTGTGTGTTGTGTGTGTGTGTGTGTGTGTGTGTGGTGTGTGTGTGGTGTGGTGTGTGTGTTTGTGTGTGGTGTGTGTGGTGTGTGTGTGTTGTGTGTGTGTGGTGTGTGTGTGTGTGGGCGTGTGTGTATGTGTAAAATTGACATGTGAATGTGTGTGTGTGTTTGTGGGGGGCATAACAATCTGGATTTATTATTCTTCTGCTGACATCAAACTGAATAGATTTGGCCAATGAAGGTGGTTAAAGTTACCAGCGGGGGGCCGATATTAAACTGAAGGGTAAAAGTACAGTAAACTACATCCCCCACGTCTCCATCTGTCCCAAGCTGCCCAACCCCCCGGCTGCCTTTCATCAGAGAGAGAGAGAGGAGAGAGAGGAGAGAGAGAGAGAGAGAGAGAGAGAGAGACATCAGGGGATAGGGCGAGAGAGAGTTTGGGAAAGAGAGCAAGAGAGAGAATTTTTGGGAGAGAG
>NC_044049.1:11074314-11086814 GCF_902167405.1 Gadus morhua | reverse complement strand
CGCACACACACGCACACACACACACACACACACACACACACACACACACACACACACACACACACACACACACAAAACACACACAGACTAGCTGAAAAAGGGCTGATTTGATTTATTCCTTAACCCCCTCCAATTTGTCTTGTATTATCAGATTCCATTATCACATTACATTTTTTACTAATCAATTATGAACAATATGTAAATTGCAGGACACTGTTCAGGTTTCAACAATAATTGTTTGGGGTGAAGGTTTTCTTTTTGGGTCAATTGATTTTGAAACATGATTTGGTGAAGCTTCTCAAATGTCATGTCTTTCGAACCTATTCATTCTCATATGAACAGGGCAGGCAAAGGGATCCCGTGCCTACCTGCGTCCACTAAACACACTAGGGGAAGCTCAAGCAACCTTGGGTAGTCCACTAGCTAGCCAGGGCCAGAGCCTTTAAGAAAGGCTCGAGATCTCGAGCCTACCCTGCGTAGTATGTGATATCCACTCATTGACCTATAAGAATTTTACTGTCAATCATTGCACCTCTCGAAAATGTTTATTTCAGCACTTGAAATTGTTGAAAAATGTAACTTAACTTCTGTTACTTTTTAGACCTCATATTTGATATATTGCAGGGTAGGCTGTGCTTGATAGACATCACTGATTGTATCATAATGTGTTGTTTGCAGGTCGTTGTTAAACCCAATGGAATGAGGCCTGCAAGCCTGTGTCTCTAGTCTAGAGCCACACCCCATTGTGTTATCTGAGTGTATGTGTCTGTGTGCATGCGTATGCGTGTGTGCATTTATGTATGCCTCAGTTGATGTAGGTTTGTCTTTGGGTTGTTATTGGATACCTATTCTGATCAGGCTGGGTTACATCACCACAAACTTTGTCTGGTTTGTGTGTTTTCCGACCTTTTCCGACACCACCATCGTCCCCCACCATGTAAGAATAAGAGATTTTAGGCCATATATGCATATGAACTCTGTAGTGGGATGGTTTAAATAAAGTAAGAATGTAAATGGAAGAAAACAGAACCTCTTTTAAGATTCTTTACCTACTGAAAAACGATTTGCTGAAAAAACCAAACTAGTTTCCTTGAATAACCAAGATTGACAATGCGTGTCAACACCTTAGCCTGAAGGATCACTTTAATAAAATGTTTAATTAAACTGGGGAAAAAAAGGACATAGCAAACTTTCGCATTAAAATAGGGTGGAGGAGTGTTCTAAAAGGAAAAAAAAAGCTATTTCAAAGTGCAAGCTTCACGCTGTGGTTTTATTTCCCACTAGGACACCGTAAATAGCATTACCTCTCTTACGCTCTCTCTCTAAGTGTGCAGGCCCTGCGGTGTTGATTTGCCGTGCTACGTTTCTGGTTGGCCGTGTATACTGTGCTATAGAAATAACTAAGGCCGGCCAGGAAGCGCTCGTGACAATCTGCATTTCAGCGATTTTATCCAACATGTCGCGTTCTTCATTACCCCTTTGTCTCTTTGCTTCAGTTTTTTTTAGGATTTTATGCACACACAAACACCCACATGCACACACACAAGAAACACCCACATACAAACACACAAACACTGTGAAACAGTGGGGAGCCATGTAGGAGAGAGATATAGAGAGGTGGTGGCGATACCAAACGATATACATTGAAAAGCCAGGAAAGACAAAAAAGCAATACGGCAAGTCTTTGTAGATAAAAGGGAGTGCACAACATGTCAGCACAGCCGACATAAGCATATTCCCAACTTCCTCTCTCCTAACTAAGGACAACCTTTAACTAGGAACAACAAAAGATCAAAGAATATTTTTGTGTTATTTATTTTAATCATTTCACTTTCGTTCCACTTTATTATTCAATGAATGCAAATATTGCTGCAAACAAATGCCTTACAAATTTGAGAAATGTCTTGTGTTTGAATCAATACAAACTTGTTTGAAGGAAATTGTACACTTACAGAAGGCTATGTATGTACATGAAGTGGCATAGCAAATTAGCAAGAACATCAACAAAATAGATTAAGGCAGAAAGCATCTTAAATTGAGTATTCCCAAAGTCAAACAAGGTTGAGTCAATGCCAACCTTTGAAGCGTTTGCTGGCCCATCACAGTGAATATGTGCTTGATATCTGCTGAATGGTTAAAACTAAAACTCACTTAAAGTAAAAGAAACGTCAGAGAAGAAAAAATCCTGAAGTTCAATCAACTTTAATTTGCTTACAGAGAGGCGTAGCACAATTACTATTTTTGAGTGTTCACATCCTGATAAGAGTGAGAGTGTGTTAGACTATGGCCCCTCGACTGCGAGCAACAGTGACCTTATCGAGCTGTTACTTGTTTAACTAAATTATCTTAGAATTTCTTTAACTTGTTGGCTTGCATCGAGTGCAATGTTGAGACAAAAAGGATAGAGAAAGAAAAAGAAAGAAAAAATCTTGCCAACTAGAAACGAGCATAGTTCCCTGGATAAGCTAGGTTGGTACAACATTAGCTGCATGAATTGGGCTCCGGCCAATAAGCCTTTGATGTAGAGGAGGAGCTAGAACCTAGATTTATACTTGAAAATGTTTGTGATTATTTTCAGTTCCATGAAACCCTGGTTTGTTCCAGAAAACGACCAACAACCTCAAATCCACCCATGTATGCATTTACAGATGATCCAAAACGGCATGTTTAACTTGGTGAGAGACACAACTTTGTATAGCACAGAAATAGCAACAAACGATTATTTGTTTTTCACAGATTAGTCCTAAATACAATACATTATAGTATACCAATATTTCTACAGTGCATTTTCATCCATCTATATAGGCATCTACTCTCTATATAACACAATTCACAACCACAAGGATTTGTTTAAGTTTCGCAAACTCAGTGAGATTGCATCATGTAAGGCCATTGTGAGAGGATAGTCCATGGAGAACACATTGGCAAAAGTACTGATGCAGTACAAGAACAGACATTGTCTAGATTATTACAATACATACGAATTAAGTGTTTTACAAAAATACAGCATGGGTAAAACGCCATATATACCCTCCTTTGCTATCTCTATTTTTGTATGGGGTGTGTGTGGGCATGTCGTGTGTGTGTAACTTAATGACACATGCGTGCGCATGCACACCACACACACACACACACACACACACACACACACACACACACACACACACACACACACACACACGCACACACACACACACAGTGAAACCACAAATCTGGTGGTAAAAATAAGCAGCACCCTATCAACATAAAATATTTATTTGTATTTTACAGCATGCACCATTCTGTGTAAGATTTAAGTTCATGAACGAAAACCCTATTGTGCTATTTTTTCTTTATTTTTTTTACATTCAGGAGAATTAAATTGCATAATCAGTAATAATTAAGTAAGACCATGAGCTTTAAATGATGGCATGCTAAAAATATATTCTGGCTGCAAAAGCTTGATGCTCATAAAACGAAATCCTTCTGCTTCACAAAGAATTAACTTTGCGGTCATTTTAATCATCGGGATAATTTACCAAATGCAAACGAATAAGCATGAAAAAAACAAATGATACATATGATCAAAGTTTTGCAGGTTAATAACTTAGTAAATGAATGTATCAAATTATAAAAGGTCTCTCGCTAAATTTGATTCCTTTCCATAATACGTTTGTAATTATGTATTGTTTGTGATACATTCACTGTTAATGAAGATAAAATACAACACAAGTTAAACACAGAGTTTTCCACTCTTATGGCTTATGGCTACATTGTAAAACTGCACTGGTGTGACTGTGGCAGCTATTTTCAACAACCCAGTATTGATACCCCATGAACCCATTGAGGACTTTGGTGTTCTCCTTTGTAAACTTTGTGTGTTAAAGCTGTTTGACGTCATTTGATTGACAGTGGGAGGAAAGTGCAAATAGGCTGAAATATATCAAGCCTCCACAACCAGTCCGTTAGGGAGCATTTGTGGATAACAAACCAACTGATAAGAGTCCTAAATGTAGATTATCAATCGATAGCTGAGTTAAACACGAAAATTGGACTTATAATCACACAGACCACACATCCTGTCTGCATTTAAAACTTGCCAAGGATAAGGCCTTGTCTTAGGCAATCATCAAGAGTGCTGACGCTGCTGCATTTCTAACAAGATGAGCTGTTTTTTCCTGAAAGGAAATTAGAAAAGGTTAATGGCGCTGTATTGAAATGTCTGAATGTGACCTGAAGTTTTGGGGCCCTTTCAAACTCCAACATGAATCATTTCTGTAAAGTCACTACTAATTAATCTGATTAAGGACCGTAGAACCTGCCTGAAAAGTATTGTCAGACATTGCATAATCGAGTGCATGATATTGCTTTACTGAAAGGTACAGACCAACTATTGTGATTCAACGTTTTATATTCTCCTGCATGTGTTCCTGTACAGAAGACCTGAAAAAGGACTGTCCATATATGGGCGGTACTCCATAAGTGATGGCAGTGGAACCATTCTGACTTCTGCTAGAAACAAACTAGTGAGATACGTTTACATAGAATGGTTGCATAGTTTTGCACTCCTCAATTTTGGGAATTAAGATTTACAGTTATAATAGGACAAGAAAAGGTCCAACTTGAACTTTATACAGTAGGAAAATATGTAATTTGACTTACTTTCTGTATGAGACACAAATCATTAACATTGATTGGCCGAGATGATTGACAACACAGCGAATCACAGGCCTTCTCCGAGGACCCCATTGACTGTTGCAAGTGCTGCTCCCTTACAAGCATGAATCCCATCCCATCTGCAGGTCTGAGATGTTGAGGAAATCTGCGGAGAAGACGCTTACGGGCGTGGGCGGGGCCAACGGAGCCAAGTCGGTTGGGAGCGTGTCCTCGCTAAGCCCCTCCCCCGTGCCCATTGTGAGATCCAGCCACTCCATCACGTCCACCATCTGACCCCCGGGGGCCTCGAAGCGAGTCGGGCCAGGGTGGGGGTCGGCCAGGCAGCCGTGCAGGTCAAAGGTGTCCATGGGGGAGGGCGGGTGCTCCAGGAGGCTGGAGGAGCTCAGCAGTTGGCTGTGGAGGTCGTCAATCAAGGTCAACGGGCTGCCAGGCTCCGCCCCAGCAGGGGGGTCCCCGTGGCGCTCTCCAGGAAGTCCTCCAAGCGCCCGCTGCTGTGGAAGGCTCCCCGCACCTCCTCCTCCTCCTCCTCTTCTTCCACCAGTGTTTCCTCTTTGATGGTGATGGAGGAGGGGATGGGGGTTGTGTTAGAGGCCGGTCCAGGCACCTCTTGGGGACATAAGGTCGGATGTTGCCGAGTGTTAAGATAAGATAACACTTTGTTTATCGCATGTGGGAAATGAAGGTGGTCGAAGGGTGGTGTTGAGGCAGGGAGGACAGCTCCCGCTGTAGGGGGGAGAGAGGAGGAGGAATAGGGGGAAGGGGGGGGCTGGTGTGCAGGCCATCCAGGGAGGGGTCTGGAGAGGGTTTGAAGGAGGATGATATTTCTGAAAAAATAAATTAATAATAATAAATAGCAAACAATATCCAGAATTAGACTTCACTTCTTTTTGTTTCGAGCTACAAAATTGTATTCACTCTCACCTCCGGTTTGAAACAGGATGTCGAAGAGGTCGTCTGGGTTTTCCTACAACGCAGGAATCAACGTGTGAGTGCGGGATACATGATAAAAGGTATGGGCTGGTAGGATCAGCAGAGAGATGGACACCTACTCTGTAACCAGGAGAGGAGGCTGGCGTCCTCAGAGAGGCTGGAGACAGAGGGCTGAACAGGAGGCTGTGGTCCAGGACTGAGAACACCTCCTCCTCCTCCTCCTGGAGGGGATCAGATCAGTGAGGACCAGACGAGACGAGAGGATACGAGAGGAGAGGAGTTTAGAGAAGATTATAGGAGAGGAGAGAAGATTAGAGGAAAGGCGAGGAGAGGCGAGGCGAGGAGAGGAGAGAATATGCGAGAAGGGGGGAGGAGAGAGATTATAGGAGAGGGGGTAGGGGAGGAGAGGAGAAGAGAGACGAGAGGAGAGGAGAGGAGAGGGTAGGGGAGGGGAGGAGAGGAGAGGAAAGGAGAGGGTAGGGAGGGGAGGAAGAGGAGAGGAGAGGGGAGGAGAAAAAAAGGAAAGGAAAGGAGAGGAGAGACGATGACAGAAAACAGAGAGGAGACTAATCAAATAAGTAGAACAGCTGCTTTGAATATCAAACCATCCTGGTATGTAAGGCCTTTAAACAGTGTTTCCTCATTGTGGTAATCATTGTTTTTGGAACTGTGGAACGCATACCGTTTTTACCGAGGGTAACAACGCGTCTTTCTCCAAAGTCTCATTGTCAAAGAATGATGACAGGGAATGGATGCCCTCCTGCTGGGATTGGTCGATTGCAACTTCAGGTCCCACGTCCTATTTAAAACAAACCAATCATAACAGATAATGAGTTACAATACAAGGCAAAGTTACCTTGGAAGGAGCATATACAAGAAAGAGTTGTTTTCAGACAAAAGAAAAGTAATCAACCTTTCTGTTTGGTACTTTTAAGGACCCTGGGTATGTCCTGTCTTCTGATTGGTTGTGAGGACAATCTGGCTGAGGAGCTAACTGGCCAGGGAGCCAAGGTGTAGCTTGGAGTCCCTAAAAAAAGGATAAAAATTGCTGTAAGACAATCACCTCCCCAATTATATAAAAGTAAGTACACAAACAGTAAGTATGTGTACCTTTGGAGTGTTTTGTGTGGTTGCAATGTTTTCTGATGGGCTGGTCTTTTGTAACTCGGACACATGATTGGTCAGTGCAACCAGGAAGTGGTTTCCGTTGCCGTCGGTAAGCAGGGCCGGGGATACGACCGTATTCAGGTAGTCCAGGTTGAAGGAGGTGGCGGAGCCATTCTGCTGGTTGAGGAGAAGTTGAGAACCCTTGAGAGGAAACACAATTTTCTGTTACGGCATCCATGTTTCTCCAATATACACGATTTAAGCGTTGACGGTTGTCGTTCTCTTATCTTTGTTTTCGATAAATTAAATTATTGGGAAGGTAGGTTAAGTATCTTGTTCAAGGATGACTACAGGAATACTTTGGGGTACAGACCCAGAACCATTCTTCCAGTTTGGGAATTCAACACCCTAACCACTAGAATAGCCTGCTCCAAGTGTTAGAACAATACTCTCAAATCGACCACAGTCACAAAACCTGGGTAATGGATCTGTTTTTGAGGTGTGGGGGAGCCTCAGCGGACCTGATTCTCCTGCTGTGGTGTCTGTTGCACCAGCGTTTGCTGCTGCTTGGCGTGCAGCAACTGTTGAACCTTGGCCTGAATGGGGCTCTGGTGGCACCGCGGCGCCGCTGTCTGCTGCATCGGCTGCTGCTGCTGCTGCTGGGTGCAACTCTGCAGCCTCACTGACTGCTGCGGCCTCAGCGGCACCTGTTGCTTGGGCTGGGTTTGGCTCTGCCTGGGCTGTGGCTGCTGCTGCTGCTGCTGTGGCTGTGATTGAGAAAGTAGCTGTTGTTGTTGTTGTTGTTGTTGTTGTTGTTGCTGTTGTTTGAGCTGCTGCTTGTGGGACTTCTTCTTCCTCTGCTGGGAGCGTTGCTGGAGGTTCTGCTGGTTCTGTTGGCCGGGGCTCTGAAGCAAGTGCTGCTGGGTCTGTTGGTTCTTTGGCTGTAGGAGGAGCTTCTGAATAGCCCTCTGCTGGGCCAGCTGGAGCGCCGCCTGCTGCAGACGTGTCGCTGCTCGGGCCCGTTGGCGTGGTTTCCCGACCCGTCCGGAGGGCCTCCAGGTCCCGGGGGACCCCCAGGACCCAGGGTGGGGAAGGCAGCGAGGGACGGCCCCCCCGCGGGACACGGCGGCAGCTGCGTCTCCATGACGTCCGTCGCCGCCGCGCTTTCCTGCTTGACCGCCACGCGGTGCGGCGTCGCGTGGGAGGCCCCGACCTCAGGGGCTGGTGGTCTGGCGGGGAAGCGAGGCAGACTGGGGAGGTCTCGCCGGGCTCCTTCTTGATATGGAGGAGGACCTTGGCTTCTGGAACCTTTGCCCTACCGCCACCCCCACCACCACCTAGCCGGCCTCCTCGGTTGCCCTGCTCCAGCTGCATCCGGAGCAGCTCCACCAGCCTCTGCTTCTGGTTCAGCATCCGGGTCAGCATTTCAATCTGCCGGTCCTTGTCCCGCAGCATCCTGTCCCGGTCCCCGCAGGGCGAGGCGGTCGCCCCGCTCCCCGTCGCACTCTGAGCGCCCGCACCACTGCGGGCGCTCAGAGTAGGAGTGCTGATCGACGCGGGGATAGTGGCGGCCGCCATGGTACTGCTGGGAGGAGAGAACGCTGCATGGAGTCGGTGGGGGAGTACACAAAGAGTTTCTGGGTGGAGTAGGCCGTAGGGAGACAGGAAGTGGGTTCTTCTTTGGTGGTGGCGACGGGAGCATGGGTGTGGAGGCACCGCTGCACTGGAGGGGACCTCGACTAAAGGGGGGGGGATGGCAAAGAGAGAGACAGAAGGGATTGGGAGGAAATAAAAGGGGGAGGAAATAAGATAGTTGGAAGTGATATGAGGGTCTAAAAGTCAGTTTCATTCGGTTTGCAAGAGATGAAAATTTTAACTTTATTCATTCCTGAGGGGAACTCCAGGATGATGAAATAGAGGCCCACAGCTTTGTATGTGAGAGGTAAAATGTTAAGGAAATCTTATGCCCGTGCTTTGACAATTACAAGGAAAGACAAACGTCGACAGAGGATTCACTGGACCAGCATCTAAGCAAGATGTCAGTTTTGTTAAATGAGGTTGAAAATATGAACATGGAGGAGGATGAAGGGAAAATGACTTAATGGGCCATTCAGTTTAACAGGCTACACGCTGGTGTAAGTGTCTAATAATGACGTACCGACGCACTGATCCATGACTATGGAGTGAAATGAATCAAATGTCCTCTGTGTTGCAACGAAAAAAACTTAAAACTTAAAACACAAACACACAAGCACAAACTGCAAACACAAGTTTGGCACTGCAGTTGATTGATTGGACACCATTTTTCAAGTTCAAAAAGCTGATTTCACTCCATGCAATTTTTAATTGAATGGATGTATCTACCAGACCCATATCCACTAACCATCTCGTCCAGCCCATTGGTGGTGGTGTTGGTGTAGTCGTTCTCTGGACTCATGGCAGACGGAGAGCCGGCGTGAGGTGATGGAGAAACAGGAGAGGAGGGGTGGAGGCAGCCAAAGGTCATGACTTGCTGTGGTGGTGGTGGTGGTGGTGGTGGTGGTGGTGGTGGTGGTAGTGGGGTCGCAGTGTGGCTGAGGGAGGGGCTGGTGCTAGAGCCTGGGACAGTCCAATGAGCTGGGTAAATGAGAACGTCATCAGAGCGTAACAACGGAGATAGCATGAAGCTAGCTAGCATGGCAATGGGTTGTACATTTTTGACTGCTGCATTTGGAGCTCAAGTTTTCTACAAAGTACATTTTGGACGGTAAATTCAAAAACATTATGTTACGTCCCTCCTGACGCAACCTTGTGTTTTGGGGTTAAGGTTTTTGGTACAAAAAAATAAATGTAAGTGTAAAGTAAAAAATGGAATTGCTATGCTTGATAGATAGGTGAACAGCACTATGGTCAGAGCAGAATCTCCTTCTAAACCAGCCTGGAAACATGTGATAACCAGGCCACCTCTCAAGCCATTATACTGCTGTGGTTATAACTCTGGTAAATGGTTTAACATTACAGAAGCAAAGATATTACAACTTAACCAAAAATATCAATTATAACTTAACCAGATAAGCAGGCCCATATCAGCACGGTTGGGTTTAATTGGATGATTACACTCGGGGAGAGTTACACGCACCAGGTAGCAACAATGTAATTAGACACCTAAATGAGGTCTAATCTTCTGCAATTATACCTGCAGCAGGAGATGGATGGATGTGTCCCTGCTGGGATGGGGGTGGTGGTGGTGTAGGGTTACCGAGAGCTCCTCCACCCACGCCCCGGGCCTCTGGCTCTGCGGCTCCCCCTGCTGGCAGGAGTGAGGAGGGGAGGGGACGGTGAGGGTGATGGTGGCGGAGGGGGTGCCCGGGACAATGCCCCCGCCCATGCCTGCCGCGGCGTGCAGCTCCTGATAGGCCTTGAGACGCTCGATGAGGTCGCTCTTGGTGCCCGAGACGGTCAGGTGACGCTGCTTCAGCTCCGCTTTCAGCTCCGCCACCTGAGACAGAAAGACAGACAGACAGACAGACAGACAGAGAGACGGACAGACAGAAAGACAGACAGACAGAAAGAGAGAGAGAGAGAAAGATTTAGAGAGAGAGGAAATAAATAGCGAGAGAGGAAATAAAAGGAGGGAGAGAGGTGACGAGAGAGGGAGAGGGGAGAAAAAAAGGAGAAAGCGGGTTGAACACAAAGCATAGGCAACAATGGGTAAAGGGAAGTGGAGGAGGAGCGAATAAAAATATCTTTAAATACAGAAAGGAAGGAAAAGGAAGCAAACTCTAGGCAGAGCAACAACACAGATAATCCATCAACCTTTCCATGTGTCAGCTCTGGTAGACAGGCCATTTCTCAATGTGCGCACAACTCAGTGGAGTGGCAGCTCTGGTATCAAACAGTCAAGTCCTAGCCACCAATGAAATAAAGGCAGGGTTCTAACCTCGCCCACTTATTAGAGCATTGAGATTTATATTCAGATGTATCAAGGGGAACAGATCCCTCTGACCCAATGAAATTTGTTGCCTCACAAATGTCCACAAGCAGCCATTCGATTTGCTTGGTGTCTGAATAATCCCCGCCATTGCGGAATTTAAGTCATCTTCAATCTCCCTGAGAGATATATCCTTTGTCATTAAGTATGACAACACCATGCGCTGTGTCTCTGCCATTTGAAATGCAGATCATCACCTCGAATATCAACAAGTCATCAACTGACAAGTCTGCACTCTGATGTTCGATTTCTGGAGAAAATCGATCTAGTAAAAAGCACTTCCATTTGGTTGCTCCAATATCAACAGTTTACTTTGATTGTCCTCAGCCTCATTTATAAATTGCTTTGGTTAAAATAATATGCTAAATTAAATCAAATGTCGAATGAAATAAATTGCATTTATAAATATAAATGTGCATTTCAGAGAGAGGACAGTCTGGCTGGATGATGTCATCTCACAAACTTTGGCAACACATAAGGAGAAAATGGCATAAAGACCGGTGGATAACTAGAGGAGAACTGCCGACCTTCATCTCATCCAGGTTGGAGGGCAGAGTCTGGGGCATGGTCTCCCCAGCCGAGGCAGCCCTCAGGTGGGTCAGAGTGCTCTGGCTGGCAGGGGGAGCACTGGGGTTTCTGGGTGGGGAGGAGGGGGCGGTAGCAGAGGTGGGGATGATGGCGGAGGAGGAAGAGGAGGAGGAAGAGGAGGTGGCCGGGGGTGACTGGTGATCCCTGCACGGAGACAGATTAAAGGGGAGACGATATTGTCAGTGCTTCTGTGCTATGACATATGTGTGCCCACACAGATACATAAACACCACCACCTGCCCTCCAAAAAAGGCATCCAGGTATCAAGAACATACCTGTACATCCCCAGTCCCCTGCACTCACTTTCCCTTCCACTTCAATCACCATTGAATACACTCCCCTTACCCCCTGCCATCCATCCCCTCACCCCAATCCACTCCACTCACCCTGCCATCCACTCCACTCACCCTGCCATCCACTCCTCTCACCCTGCCATCCACTCCACTCACCCTGCCATCCACTCCTCTCACCCTGCCATCCACTCCACTCACCCTGCCATCCATTCTCCTCCTCCCTCATCGACTACCCTACCCTCGCCAGCCATCCAATCCACTAGAAAGACTAATGCAGGATAGTGTAATGGCTCTGGTGTTGGACTCCAAGTCAAATTAGCTGGGTTTGCCCCCCCCCCCCCCCCCCATGTCTGAATTTACCTGTAAGAAGCCCCATCCCACCAAATTCTTGTTAATGACATGCATCTAAAACTGATACCCTAATGTGCGTCGCGTTGCATCACTTGTACGTCAACTTGCCTGTACATGCGCTTAAAATGATCAGACAGAAAATGACATCATCCTTTAGGAGGGAAAGTGTTTGCGATGGTGTTCGCTATTGAAATTTGATGCTGACTGATGTTTTGGTTTGGACAGAGAAAACTAAAAAAAAAAAAGACAAAGACAAGTTTAGACGCATTAGACTTAGCCGAGGTCCCTTTGGATAGAACGGTGTCAATAACTCCATGGTAAATAACAAACTAGGGACTGACTTGGGCCTGGCAGGGAGGATGGTAGCGTAGTTGACGCTGTTGGTGTTATGGTTCTGCTGCTGCTGTAGTTTCTGCTGGAGCTTCTGCTGGCTGAGAATCTGCAGCTGTAGGAAGAGCTGCTGTTGCTGGAGCAGCTTGGCGTAGGACGAGTCCAGCTGGGGGGTAGCGGGGGCTCCTTGCCGCCCCTCTGGTCCGGCGGGACGTACTGGTGGTACTTCAGCTTCCTGATCTGGAGACGAGTGAAGGTCAAATGAACGTCATTAA
>NC_044049.1:11068602-11074214 GCF_902167405.1 Gadus morhua | reverse complement strand
GGGAGGAGGTTAAGGAGACAGGGAGAGAGGAGGGAGAAGCAATGGGGTAGGGGTGGGGTGGGGTAGGGGGGGCAGAGTTACGTGGCGAGAGAGCCCAGTGGAGTAGACCGCCGATGGGCTAATGCGGCGAGACCCGCGTGTCCGTCTATACAGCAGATAGGGGTGGAGTAAAAGGCTGGGTGGTGCTGCTGGTGGAGGGAGCTGGGGTAGGAGGGGTGAGTAGGAGTTGTGGGAAGGGGGGAGGTTGTAGAAGGGGAAAGGTTTTGAGGAGGGAGTGCTGGTGAGAGGAGGGGAACGACAAGGTAAGGGAGGGAGGGAAATGGGGAGAGAGAGAAAAGAGGTTGGGGGGAGGTGGGAAAACGTCAAGCACGGTGAGCGAGACGAACAACAACGGCGCTGTCCCACTTTCTGCAGACGACTTGGACTCGTTCCGGAGTAATGCTTTCCTTCTTTGCTACCAAAAACGGGTCCTTCCTCTTTGGGATTTTTACAACGCAGTTCTTCTCATCACTTCTCTGTTTACCGACACATGATCCATTCTTTGCCCTCTTTCATTGTTTGTTTTGGATCTTTTTCTTCTCAACACTGTCCCTCTCTCTCCTCTTGGGCTTTCCCAAGTTCTCTCTCTTCCACTCTCTCTATCACTCCCTCTGGTATATTTACCACCTGCCACCCACACCTGACTGTTTCCTTCCACAGCTGGCCAGCCGACTCTACAAAGCTTTACGTGGACTTGTTACGCACAGGAGTGACGTGGAACTGGTAGGCAGCCAGTGAGGCATGGAGGACTCAAATCCTCCAAAGATCAAACAAATTAGCACAGAGAAAGTAAATATATATATATCTTAATATATATATATCCTGTTTTCAGAAGAAGCCTCCTGGGAAATGTAGAAGATTACTGCTATTGTGGTTTCAAGTAGTACTCAATACATCTCGGAAAAAGAAAATGCCAGTTTCCAAATGCAGCAAATTAATTTTCAACCCTTTTTTCTCCCAGATAGCATATGGCAGGCACAATTAGAAGCATTTTTAATGCTTTAATTCTTTACTAAAAATTTCCAAAACAGCAGATCCTTTAAAATAGTTATTCAATGGACTCTTTTTAGTTTGCTGTCAACACAGTCCGTGTCCATCAGCTGCTTCTCTGAAAACAGGCATAATTTGATATATATGTATAGGAGTTTTATATATATATCATATGTATGTGTTTTCACTGGGGCTCTGCTTGGTGCTCTGCCGCTCCAAACACAAGTGGGGAGAGACGGGAAAATCTCAAGCTTTGTTGTTGTTGTTGTTGTAGTTGCAGCTGGTGGTTGTAATATTCCATTCTCCCTTTCAGTTGGCGAGTCCTGCTGTCGGTTGGTCTCCTCCGGCGGCGTGTATTCCGATAGTTTTAATTGTTCTTCTCTGTTCAGCTCGGCGGTGCGCGTCTGGGTCTGTGTCCTAGCGCTGTGGAAAGCCGCTGCGTCTGCCGTCTACTGCGCTGTGCTCTACTGTGTTCTCTCTCTCTTTCTCTCTCTCTCTCCCGCTCTGTTGCTGCCCCTCGATCACACGCGCATACTCCACCCTCTCTGGCTCTCTCTCCCTCTCTCCTGATCGCAGACCCACTCCTCCCCCTATTTTTTTTCTCTCTCTTTCTGTCTCTCTCTCTTTCTCTCGCACACACACACACACACACACACACACACACGCACGCACGCCCGCTCGATCGCTCTTCTGTGATCAAATGAGCGCACCTCTCATTCGCTGACTCTCCCCCCCCGCCCCGTCTTCTCTATTTCTCTGACACATTCTCTGTAACATCTTTACATCATGTTTGCAGTATACTTTAAAATCCCCTATTTTTATAGTTTTGGATCCTTCTTTCTCCCCCAATCCCCCTACCTTACCCCAACCCCCCGGCTGCAACCTGACTCTTTCTTCCTTCCTTTCCTTCCCTCTCACTCATTATTTAATCTCCTTCCTCCAAAAGCACTGTCAGCTCAACAGATGAGTTTGACCGAAACGTGCGAATGTGTCTCTGTGTGTGTCTATGCGGGTAAGTGTGTGTGGTGTGTGTGTGTGTGTGTGTGTGTGTGTGTGTGTGTGTGTGTGTGTGTGTTGTGTGTGTGTGTGTGTGTGTGTGTGTGTGTGTGTGTGCGTGTGTGTGTGTGTGTGTTTGTTCATATGTGTTCTTGCGCGTGTTTGCAAGCGAATGTCTGTGTGAAAATCTGCGTGTGTATGTATGTGTGTGTTCAAGCACGTGCTGCGACGTGCACTAATACCTCTGCAGCTTGCGCTCTTTGTGCCAGCGTGCCATAAACATGTGTAGTGCCGCAGTCTGTCAGGGAGGACTTGGAGGAAGGGCGAGAGACAGAGAGGGGAAATGAGGCAGAATGAGAGAGAGGGGGGGTTGAGAGAGAAATGGATGATAGATAGTAGGTGGGGGAGAAAGAGAGAGAGAGAGAGAGAGAGAGAGAGAGAGAGAGAGAGAGAGAGAGAGAGAGAGAGAGAGAGAGAGAAGAGATTAGGGCAATGAGAGGCGTGACAGCAAAGCGTGAAAAATGTTGCAGCATCTCTTCAGATTAGTTAAATGTGAGTTACAAACATTTGCTTGCCGTCCAATAAGAGGAGCAATTTAGTTCCTCCATGTATGATCAGTGCATCTTTCATCGCAACCCCTCCCCCTTCAAGTCCTTTTGAATATTAATTGACATATCTGTGAATTTATATACCGGTCATTAAAGAGCTGATAGGGCAACCCATAACACAAACAAACACCCATACCCACACCCACACAGTGGCCGTTACCTTAGATTACAGGAATGTCTCTATTTATCTGTTCCCAATGGATGAAAAGGGATTTGACGTGGAACATGCCTCAGATTGCACTCAAAAAGAAGAAACAGGTTCCGGTTTCTTTAAATGTTTTGAAGACGTTCATCAAGGGCCAGGTATACTGGGCGCTTGCCTCCATAGCCTGCAACTGTTAACCTTGTGTATCTCTACTGATAAAAAAATGTCCCCCTCGAATGTTCACACTGAAATGTTTTATTTGTTGATTGTGGACTTAACACGGCCTACTGTGCTCTTTTGTCATGTCAGGAGATTCCCTCAAAAGGCTCTCCTGGTAGAATAAAGGTAAATAAAATAAAGAACACACTAAACCTACTGCATACTGTGAGAGCGCACCTGCAAAACTTGCATCCACGTAGGAACATATTTGCATGCAGGTCAGCATGGGTAAAATTGCACACATGGGGACACATTCAAGGCACAGACACAATGACACACACACACACACACACACACACACTCCCATTAGATTCCTCGGTGTAGCTGCCTCAAATCTCTCAAATGTCCCTCCATCAATCTCTTCTCCCTTTGGCTCTCCCTGGCATCCCTCTCCATCCTTCCCCTCGCTCTTACTCTCTCTCTGCATCCCTTGTGTAAAGCTTGGCATCGATTGTAGGATTCAGGACAAAAAGGTGATGTTCCACGAAATACAAGCAGACACACACTCTCTCTCACACTCTCTCTCTCTCTCTCTCTCTCTCTCTCTCTCTCTCTCTCTCTCTCTCTCTCTCTCTCTCTCTCTCTCACACACTCACACACACACACACACACACACACACACACACACACACACACACACACACACACACACCACACACACACACACACACACACACACACACACCTCAGGACAAAATGCTCAGATATACAAATCCAGACATACACATAACATGAATGGCAATCAGTAGAATACAACCCCAGCAGGACAGAGTAACACAGGGAGGAAGAGAGAGAGAGAGGAGAGAGAGAGAGAGAGAGAGAGAGAGAGAGAGAGAGAGAGAGAGAGAGAGAGAGAGAGAGAGAGAGAGAGAGAGAGAGAGAGAGAGAGAGAGAGAGCAGAATGGATGGAGCAGCAGATAGTGGGAATGAGAGGCAGAGTGCAAGAGGCTGTCTCCTGATGTGTGTTTTTATACGTTGGTAACACTTCACAATAAGGGTACATTAATTAACCGTTAACTACCATTAGAAATGCAGTGATAAGCATCAATTAACAAGGTACCAGTTGATGGTCTGGTAATCATTTGCTACTATGTTTTCTAATGGTGTTCATTATTTAGTATGGTAAGGAAAAAGGTTAAGCCTAACCCAATTACCCTAACATTTACCCCTATGCTATTTAATTGGATTAATTAATGAATGGTTACTAGAGCATTACTTAACTGTTAATTAACTGTTTGACTTATGTTAATTATGATTGATTGCTACCGTTTTGTTTTTTTTCCCGATGGAGGACTCTCTCCTTTATCATCCTGTCTTTAAATCCTCGTTTACCCACAATCCTCCTGTTGCATTCAGCAGAAAGGTCATTGCAGCAGCGATGCAGTGGTGCGCGCTCTGGTCGCTTGGACCAACAACCTCCTTCCTCTCTCTCTTTCACCCTCATTGTCGACCTCTGCTGCCCTCCCCTTGACTCTCTCATTGGTTTCCGAGTATCCAAGTCAATGAAAAAAGAAAGGGAGAGCGTGCGTCAAGATTATTGGTCCCTTCCCTCCCTGTTTTATTCATTCTCTCCATCTTTTTTTAACGACTCCAATCCACAATCCAGCAGGCACACATCCATATTATTGGTGTCAAATTGTTGGTCCTCTTCCCTCCTACCTCGCATCCACCTATCCATCTGCTGATTCTTCCATCCACCTGCCCACCCATCCACCCATCCATCCACCAATCATGTTTATTTCCGCTTTGTGCCATGTGTCGCCAAAAAAGCCTTCCTGTCAACCGCAGTCTGTGTCTCACACTGGAATGCAATCCCCCCCCCCCCCCCTTATCTTCAGCGCATCTACCCATCTGTCTCTCAATCTATCATACTGACTCTCTCTCTCTCTCTCTCTCTCTCTCTCTCTCTCTCTCTCTCTCTCTCTCTCTCTCTCTCTCTCTCTCTCTCTCTCTCTCTCTCTCTCTCTCTCGTCCTGTGGTTTATAAACGTCATTCACTCTAAATTAGTTCAGGCTTCTGGAGGGAAGACGAAAGATTTATGGGAAGGTTTATGTGTATGTGCTTGTGTGTGTGTCTGGGATTGTGTGCAACAAAACACGTGTGTCTATCTGTGTGTGTATGTGTGTGCTTTATGTAAGATGGCAGAGGGTGAGGGGGACAACAGGAGCAGCATTGAAATGAGAAAGGGAGAGAAAGAGGGAGGGATCTGTAAGTTTCATGGTCTGATTAAAGTGTAATGGAATTAAAATGAAGGCAACAGATGCAGAAGAAAAAGCAGTCGTCTACCAAATGACTTAGAAGTGGGGTAAAAGAAAGTCTAAAATAAATATAAAAACGGAGAAGATGGCGGCGATATATCAGTAAACGCTTTAGGCGAGAGCTATACACAGAACAAAATGCTCTGTAGCAGTCAGCTTAATATAAAAAAAAATTACAACAAAGGTCAGGAATCATTTAAATTAAAGGATTACATTTGAACAAAGAGCTTCACTGGCAAAACTCAATGGCTATTAATTAAACAGGCTCAAAACAGAGAATAAAATCGGTAATTTTCCTTATCGCAGAATAGCAGGAAAAAAGAAAAGCATCCAAAAGTCAACACAACCAAAACTGAA
>NC_044049.1:11053602-11063602 GCF_902167405.1 Gadus morhua | reverse complement strand
GTGTGTGTGTGTGTGTGTGTGTGTGTGTGTGTGTGTGTGTTGCTGTGTGTCTGTGTGTGCCCGTGTGTGTATGGGTGAGAATGAGTGTGTGTATGTGTGTATGTAGGTCTGTGTCTATATGTGAGAAAAAGGGAGAGAAAAATAGATACAGAGTGAGTTGCACTTGCATGAGTTTGTCTTGCCTAAACTGACAAGCTATTAATGTACACACACCTGCATACACACTCCACAATCGCTAGCTAGATAACGTAGCATTTCATTCTACAATTGTGCAGGACCACACACTCGATTTTGGGTTTAGTTTGGTAAAATGTACTAGTATCACCCATAGTGACAGTAATGGGCTCCTGACATTAAGCGATCTGTTTGTCGTGAATGATGATTGTGTGTCATGCTGTGTGAAATGACTAAATTATAGAACTGTCAGCCTTGTCTAAATGTGAGCTCAATTGAGTCTGCTGTCAAATAAAGTCGTCCGCAAGGTCTTAGAACCTGCGTCAGTCCTTTTTGTTATTGTTTGTATTTGTGAAACAAGCTTGTATCCTATTCCTTCCTTTCTCTCGATGCGCTTATTGGTCATTCACTAAGAGGGGCCATAATACCAGTCAGATAAGGCTGTTTCGACACATTTTTAGGTGGCATACGGTCAGCGGATTTGGATTAGTTATTATTTGGTTATGGGCATTGGCGATTTTGGGTCAGAATTATATATTATATATGTGTTTGTGGGAGGGGTAGGTAATGTGACAACCGAAGAAACGTAGTCGAGGCAACTGCGAAGGTGGGTTTTACTTGCATGTTCAGAGAAGATATAACATGCTTAATATTTATGTTTGCTGCAAAAAGTGTTGGATCAAACCACAATGCATTGTTTTGTGGTTGGCTTCCGAAAGTTGGTTAAGATCAATTCACACCTAAAGCGGAAAGTATTGAAGTTACCATTATACATCCAGGGGAGAACTTTAACAACTAAATGTTATCAAAACAACTACTTCAGCTCTTCTGGGGATTCTGTGTGGCTAGGATATAGAGAGTGTCTTCCCCACTGGAGAAAATACTGTCTGGAATAACAGGACTTGGGGGGGGGAGAGCAGAGCTCCACACTCCATTCATGTCAATCAAAGTTAGATTAAAGCGGTGAGATGAATGTCATCACTGGGGCCTCCTCACCCGATCCCTTCTGGAGGAATCTAATACTAGCCACCCTACAATGAGTGCAAACACACACACACACACACACACACACACACACACACACACACACACACGCACACACGCACACACACACACACACGCACATCCGCACACACACACACACACACACACACACACACACACACACACACACACACACACACACACATAAAGGCACACACACACACACACACACACACACACACACACACACACACACACACGCACACACACACACACACACACACACACACACACACACACACACACACACACACACACACACACACACACACAAACACACACATAAAGGCAAAGACACACACTCACACACACACACACACACACACACACACACACACACGTACACAGGCAGGCACATACTACTGCACATGCATAGACAGACGCACTTGCGCTATTCGCACTCTGGATCGGTTCTTCATTATACATTTATTACGCCTACAAACAACAAAGGAGAGCAAAACAATCGACAAATTCAGACGTTTTTAAACTGAGCTTGGTGTTGTAGATATATGGCTCATGTTATGTTAATATATTACAAATAAGTAATGGCACAAAAAGAAAGGAATACTCGTGAAAAATCGATGTGGGGCAAAGCCGTGAAACCCATAAACACTCTTGCTCTCCTTCACCAAAGGCGTTCATCCAAACACCACAGACTTCAAGACGAGGCGTCGATCACCGAGTGCCGAGCGGGAAATCAGCGCCCTTACCAAGACAAAGGATCCTCCCGGCCCTAAACTACCACGATGTCTTAATTGTTGTCTAAACGATTGGCCTTCACTGTTATGTTTGTTGCTTAGTCTAGGACTAGTTTTTCAGAAGTCAACCGTTTTTCTGTATTTGAACACTTTGTTAGTGTATTTGGAGTGTTGTTCCGTCAAGCTCATTAACTCTGGCTGCCGTTGGCAGCGGCAGAAAGACAGCATGAAGTGGCATTCAGTTTACAGCGTGTCCCGTTTCCGTAGCATGACACATTAAGCACTAAAAACATGCAAATGAGCACAAGTGGTGGGAGGTGATTTGCATATTTTGTTAAATTAGATGTTAAATAGTTGTAAAAAGTGCGTTAACAAGGTGAGAGGTCATTTTGGTAGCGTCATTGTGTTTTATGTTGGTTTTTTTATGCTTGTCGGTTGTCGGTTTATTTGTTTTATTGTTAAAACAACTTTTGTTTTTATTAGATTCGAAACAAATAGAGAAAAAACAATGAGAAAATCTTTGACAATTTCCTCGAAAATACTGCGCTTTTGTCCTATAATTTCTATCTGCCACATTCTTACCAGGTGGATTCGCATGTAAAGATTTGCTCTGACACTATTCCTCATAACATATTTGCAGGCTTCAATTTTCACCTGGATAATGAGAAATGCCACATTTACAAGCATACATTTTGCTCCTGTTCTTGACGCACACACACACACACACACACACACACACACACACACACACACACACACACACACACACACACACACACACACACACACACTTACATGCCATGCATTTGATTAACATCATTGCAATCAATCAGTCACTCTTTCATGGTCGTTGTGATATGCAATTCTTAGAGTTGCGCACAATCACACACACACACACACACACACACACACACACACACACACACACACACACACACACACACACACACACACACACACACACACACAGTGTTTGTCTGTGACACACTAAATTGAATCCCAACTGTCAAGGCTCATTCTGATTTACTGTGAAACTGATATATCAAACTCTGTGAATTCTCTCTCAATTCAATTCTCTCTCTCTTTTCTGTCCCTGTATCTCAGTTCAATTCTGTCTCTTTCTCTCTCAATCCCTCTCTAATAAATAATTTTTCCTTCCATTCTTCCTTCTCTATGTCACTCACTCACTCTCTCTCTCCCTCACATTCATGCTTTCAGTCTTTAAATTACCCATACCTCTTTTATGTGAAGCCTATGTATCGATATATGGTATCTCATTATCTGCCTTGTCTTTATTGTTAATAAAAATGGGCAGATTATCGCTGGTTGCTAAGGCGACTGTATAAATCTTAGCTAAGATATTAGATTAGATATTATAAGATTACGTTTCATAAATCCAGCAGGGATTTTCAGATACCCCTATGCATCACCCCCATTACTCGAGTAACAATCAATCTTTCTGACATCGGTCGTGCATATCATCCAAGGTGCTATTGAGGATCCGAGGGGTTAAAGTGCAAGAACACAGACCTTAACCTATCCACTGTTTAATAACTGGGAAGGAGTTCCTTCTCAAGGCTCTGTCTCCTGTGTGGAGAATATTCCATTGCTTCCTTCTTTGCCTCCTTCTTCGGAACCTAATTCTCCTTCCTTGCCACCTATGTATGTCAAACTGTGGAGGTTCAGGAGAAATCTATTTGACAATCCATGACTGAATCTGATCCAAACAATCGTAAAATGACGTAAAATGTTTATTACCGTTTTAATTGAATGTATGTAATTTTTTCTTTTGTGAAATAATTGCCACATCGCTTTTGTTTATTGTAGTGTCATGCTTTTTATTTTGTTTGGTGTTATTTGCGATGTTTGATTTATATTTTGAAACGTCTGAAATAAATGAAATCAATCAATCAATCAATCAATCCAATGGTCAGTTTACAGACGGTGTTATCCAAAGCGGCTTCAGATCGTGTCATACCTCCACAGCATCTTGTTAAAGGATGAGAACACGCTGCACAGGGCATCTATAACTTTCTGCTCGGAGTCAGAACACCCAAACCAACAGCTAGCCTGCCCCCTGGTAAGTTTTGACTTTTTAGCTTACCAAAAAAAAAGACAGGTAGCTTACTAACTCTATTTTATTATTTTCTTCCCCCTTCCCTATTGGAGCAGATGTATTTGGTTATGGGTCTATTATTAGCACCTGTGTTTCATTAGGTAACCAAAATAACAAGAACCGTCACATTCAAGGTAGCCTGGGGCTAACGCATAACAACAATGAGTGTCGGTTGGCACCCTTGGGAAACAACAGTGTGTGGAGCATGCAGAGACTATACAGAAAGCAAGAGTGAGGGGTTAGTGTGCAGATAGCCGGAGAGGGAGAGAGAAGAGAGGAGAGGAGACGCCATGGGTGCGAGAAGGTGCCTTTCTGTTTAATTAGCGATGGCAAATTAATTAGCAGCGGGACGTGAATTAATTAGCATGGAGACGGCAGTTAAAAGCCGACTCTCGCACAGGTCCCATAAGGCTCTGGTTTGTCCCGGACCCAAATGTTATCACATTATTTTCTAATTAAAATGTGTTCTTATGAGTGTGTATGTGCCCATGCATTGTCTCCCTTCATATCCTTCATTGCTGTCTATCTATTCATTTCTCTGTATTTACCGCTTCCTCCTGTGACTCCTGCTGCTCCGCTTTCTGCTCTGTCAGCTGTGTCAGATGTGTCAGATGTTTCTGTCACTGAGACTGAGACATATTGCCCCATAGTCTTGTTCTCTTTTTGTTGTTCTTGTCTTTCTAAACTGCTGTTTTCTTTACCCCCCCCCCTCCCCCCAAAACACACATGCACGCACGCACACACACACACACACACACACACACACACACACACACACACACACACACACACACACACACACACACACACACACACACACACACACACACACACACACACACACACACACACACACAAACACACCACTTCCAACTGCAAATAAATTTGACAAAGAAAAGGTGAAACATAGGATGTGATATATTTCTTCGGAATTGAGATTCAAGAGAATATGGAGCTATTTCAGGCTTTTGTCAATCTTTTCATTTCACGGCTCTTACTGGAACACAATTAGGTTTAAAGTGCATTCTCAACTGCACATTCAATGAATAAGCGAGCAGCAGCTTCTAATTGCAATGAAATGCTTGAATTTCAGGCATGCCCAATTTTTTAAGTAGAAGAAACACAATTTTTTTAATACAAAAAAAAAATCCCTATACCACCAATCGTTATTTGAAAATATGTGTACATATTTACCCTAAATATGTAAACATGGTGCATCTAGGAGTGCCATATGCAGTATTGGGGGCAGGATAGTATATTTGTTAGGGTAGTGGACTGGTTGAAAGGTGCTGACTTCGATCCCTAATGTCTTGCATCCTTGAGTAAAACCATACCTGCTCCTGAATGACATGTGTCTGGATTCACCATCTCACCACTCGATGAAAGCTATAATTCAAATAATTTAGAATACAAAACAGCCAAATTAGATCTAAATATTTCCTTCTTTGCAACATTTCGTCAGTTCGGTAAAACCGACATTTCAAACAGTTGGGCTGAACACACGGGTTAGAGCGGCAGGTAGCGGGGGAAACCAGAGAACTTAATCTCCGTTAGCAGTTGGTATTCAATGGGGGGGATGGCTGAAGCTAAGCTGCAGTGCAGGTGGTTATAATGAATGAGTTTCCACCAGGCTGTTTGTACCTGCATGTGTTGTAAGAGCAGCTGATGGATAAACCTCTGGGGGAGCGGGAGACACAGGCGCTGGAGTAGAATTAAGGCGGAAAAAAACGCATTAAAGGAGGGAATAGGAGCGTTTGAGTATTCATCAAAAGGGTTTTGGGCAATAATTGACGGCCTGGAAAATCTCTTAAAAATCACCTAACCGTATCTATTTTTTCACATCCCTGTGAAACATCGTGCTTCACAAAGGCAATTTAAAAAAAGAAATCTCACTATGGCTTTTCGGAAATCAAGCAGGGTCCTCGATGCCACTTGCAAAGTGAGAGGCGTCAGGTCAGCTCCATAACAAGCACCTCAGGGTCCCTCCGCACCCTAACACATTCCAACAGGACCACAGCCACCCATCACCATCACTGTTTATACGCCATTGTTTGGTTTGTCACAATTATTTTCCCTCCAACAGTGTTTGTTTCTTTTTGCACCACAGTAGGTAATGAAATCCGCTAACGGCTAATGTTGCGTTGCCGCCTCTTGTTCCGTGGAGCTCTATGAAGCTGTGGCCCGAAGCCTCCAGGGGCCACAGCCGTGGTATTTATTCATGTGTTTTATTTCACCCGTTTTGATGTTAATTCTGTCTGACCTCACTTGGCCCCACCCCATGGCCACACGTGTCCCATAGTGGCCAAGGCGACGAGTCACCAAACGGGTTACAGCCAGCTTGATTTGTCACTGTGCCATCTTGTTTTAGTCTTATTTTTGTGGTTAACGTTGATTCCCCCCACCCCCCTCAATCCTTCTGACTCAACCCTCTGACCTTCACACTAACCACGTGACCACCCTCTCCCAGGGAACCGTCGTACCGTGGTCTCCATGGAAACACAGAGGAGAGAAGGGAGCAGGGGGAAAAGGATATGGAGGTCAGGTACAGGTGAAAAGAGGGAAAGTAAAATTTAAGTATGCAGAATGAAGTATGACAGAAGGGGCAAAGATGAGGTGCGGGGAAACTGGAACCAAACTGTTAATCCGTACCTTAGTTTTCCCCTCTAACTTTCCTCCTTGCAGTTTTTCAGGGACAGTTCCATTCCATTGAAAATGCAAGTGTCTAGATATTCCAGAACAAATAAACGTTGGGTAGTTTGGGGGTCATTTAGCAGGAATTTGTTATTTAGAACAAGTGTTCAATCCCCCCCTATAATCATACACCAAATTCACCTGTGTTATCTAAAGGGGTTCATGATGTATTACAAGGATGCTTTGTATAGGAATTATTTGTCAGCTTACATTTGAATTGACTTTGATTAGCTTCTGACTAATCCTATACGACTACCTTTTTAAAAAAAAAAAAAAAGATGTAATTGAAATATTGTGTATATTATTTATTTATTATTTTTGGTTTATTTCCCCCACAGACATAATAGATAAAAAATGAATTAAAAAATACCCACGCGATTTATAATGACCAACGGCCAATCTGCAGACACGGGAGGAGGCTCTCTGTGTGACTGCTCTATCAGTGGCTTGATGCGTCTGACCTTCCCTTCAGGGCATCTCACCTCCCCGTGGGGGTGTGTGTGTGTGTGGGGGGGGATTAGCACAATGCCGGTATAAGAATACTCATTATCTTTATCAGGCTGCCCCTCTCTTCTTTTTGGTTCCTGATTTCTCTAGCATCCAACGGCTGCATTCACCACGGGTAGCCGTTGATCATTTTCTTGTTTGTTTGATAAATTAAAAGGAAAATAATCGTAAATAATCATGTGCCTGCAGAGAGGTATTAGAGATGTTTGTACCACAATTAAGCCATTTAAAAAATTGCATAAAGATAATTTTGCAGTGCGATTAATTGCAACCAATTATGTTGACAGGTCATTGATTCAGTTGGTTTTGCCCTGATATACGATCGTTTTGGTCATACATTTCTTAGCATGTCTTCTATGATTATCAATATAGTAATATACGTCATATGGTCACTGATGCAAAAATATTACCCTAATTCTGAAAAAAAACTGGTATCAATTCTAGATTTGTTTGTCTCCACCAACCAGTTTTTGAATGTTCTACTTTGCTCCGGACTACAGTAAAGTGATGTTTTTTTTCTTGATGTCAACAGACACATGCACACAAACGCACACACATGCAGTCATACACCCACGCGAAGACACATTTACACACATTTACACACACACACAGAATAATAAACATCTACACACACATACAGATCCAGACACGCATGCAGCAGCAAAAGCTGAAAGAGCAATATCTTACCAAGAAACAGATAGATCTTTGTTTGATTTACACTGCTCTGTCTCAGAAATAGGAACACAACATGTAATGGCTAAATATATATTTTGTGCGTCGAACAAAATGAAACAAAACAATACAAAGGATACATAGCTGCATAATTTGGCAAAGCAGCAAGGAATATTAATATGGAACTACTTTGTTTGGCTGTGTACATTACGTCAAGGAGAGTATCAAAATTCTTGATACATTATTGAATGCATCGGTCTCGCAAAACATTGAAAGCCTTTTTGGAGGAAAAAGCTAAATTGCCAAAATAATGCTTGCAGGTAAAAGAGTGCAGGTAGCAGGGACCTTAATCCTAGGATATGGGGAATAATTAGTCAAGATGTGTCAGTTTATCGTCGGCATTCCAGTGTTGTCAAATGAACTGTGTACCAGCATAGACATTAAGAACGCACTCTCTGTTTCCATCAAATGGGATTTTTGGAAGAGGTTGAGGGGGTGGTGGCGATGTTGGGGGTGGGTGGATGTAGAGGTGGGGGGGGACGGAGGTGGTGGAGGTGATCATGGAGGTGATAGTGGTGGATGTGGCGGTAGCAGCGAAGGTGGAGGTTTTGGTGGAGGAGGAGCTAGTGGTCGTTGTGGAGGGTGTGGTTTGCTGGGCCAGGGTGGTGGTGGTGGGGGTGGGGCAGTGGTTAATAACGTTGACGCTAGGCGGGCGATATATCATGATATGATAAGGTCGTTGCTGAATATTCATTGAGGCACATAACTCGTTGGCAGAATGCTGTATGGGAGGGCAGAAACAAACCCACAAACACCCACACAACAAACACACACCCACAACAAACACACAGGCATACGTCTAGGCACCCATGCTAAAGTTGACTAAAAGAGGAATACAAATTCATAAATTCCCTGAGGCAGGCAGATTTTTATTTTAAAGTTATTTCATGGATCCAGGATATTATGCATCCTGATGAACCTAGGCCTGTCACCTAGGCCTTTTGAATTAAAATAGCCCCACATCACCGCATTTACCCTTCACCATACCTTGAGATTGGCATATGGTTCTTTGCAGTTAGCCTAATAGCTGTTAGCTAGCCTAATGACTTCTCAATGCAAATCAAACCAGCTAATAGGTCATGCCAATGCCAATCTCTAGGTAGGGTGAAGGGTACGTGGTGATGCTATTTTAATTCCAAAGGCCTCGGTGACTTCATCAGGATGCATTGTATCCTGACTCCATGAGATAACTGGCTTTTAAAAATAAAAACCTGCCTGCCTCTATGGGAAATTAACATACGGGTGTCTATACTTATGCACCCTGTATTTTAATGGAGAACATTTATTTATTCACGATACATTATACATTCACAAAGCAAATCGGTGTCCTAAAATATTTATTATTTATTCATTTGTTTAATTGAGGTATTAAGATCAATTGCCCAAAGAGGATTTTTTTATTCCTCTCTTTATTCAACTTTAGCATGGGTGCCTACTGCCTACACTTATGCCTACCACTGTATATAATATATATATATATATATATATATATATATATATATATATATATATATTGTAGTGGGCCAGTGGGTGTGGGGTTTCCACGCTACCAAGTTGACTAGATGAAATGACAACACACAGAGCAGGTCCAAAGCCGAATAGTTTATTTGCCGAGTAAATCAAACCAGGGTGGGTAAAGGGTCATCCACCTCTTACATGATACAGTACAATACCTTCCACCTATCTCTTTCCCTCAGGCCGTTCTGTGTTTCCAGGCGATCACACAGATCCTGCCTGTCCTATCCTGTCCTGTCCTGTCCTGTCCTGTCCTGTCCTGTCCTGTCCTGTCCTGTCCTGTGCTAGCCCTAGCCCTAGCCCTAGCCCTAGCCCTAGCTCTAGCTCTAGCTCTAGCTCTAGCTCTAGCTCTAGATCCAACCTCTCCCTTAGCCTTTCTTCCCCTTCACGACTGTTTGCTCGCCCTCTTAAGCCCAAGCATCCCTGCCTAACGATCCCCAGGCTTGCCTCGTTAGAGGGAGGAAGTCCATATATGGCTTGGGGGTGGAGCCGGCAGGTGGCCAGACCTACCACTCCCCTCACT
>NC_044049.1:11048602-11051102 GCF_902167405.1 Gadus morhua | reverse complement strand
AGTGAGAGAATGCCAGCGAGAGAGAGAGAGATTACCTCAAACAGCAATGCACCATGGGAGCATGTTTGTTTGGACTCCAGCTGCGTGTATTTCACCCTGGATCACACTGCTGAAGGTGATATGTTTATATGGAGGTTTTCTTGTTTATTTCTTAAAAGACCAAAACTGATATGACGCTATATGAGCACATTTATCGTGTCACTCGGTTGAACACCTGCTGAATCGTAAAGCTTGGAATTTTATAAAGAATTTTCTTTTCCTGTTCAACAAGGAAAATAATGTTAAATGTTACCCCTACATGTATTTTGTTTAAGTTACAGCGCATTTGTTTACATAGGCAAGAATGTTTTTTTCTATTATGAAACTATTACTTAAAGCCCACACAAAAATGCAGTCATATAATGTTCAAGTTTTGGTTGCAGATCTGAGACCTGCTTCAGGTCTTCCCAGGTTCTCCTGACAGACCTAATTCACTCAATCGAGAACAACTGGGCCTCGGTATCAGCTGCGTTTCCCCCCATTGATTGTGATGGTTATCAGCATCATTATTGTGCAATAAGCGCTTTCTTTCCTCTCATTTGACTCAAGCCATTGACTTGCAGTATAACACCAGGTGGGTAATTGCTACTTTATTGCAAGTCTCACAAATCAGACTCTAGATTTATAATCTCATGTCTGAAAGCAGACTCTCGTTGGAGGCGGGGATCTGTAAAACCGAACACAGGCAATAAACGGACACCGGCAACCCACTGTCTTTAAGCGGACCAAAACTGGGTCTATCCTTCCATGACTACGGTAGTAGTAATTTGCTTTGCCAGTGTTTCCCTTGCATTAGCGAAGTTATCCAATAGCAAAAATACTGTTCATCATTGATATGAGCAATTCGTAACCCAAGGGTTTAAACACAAACAGGTGTGAATGCTTCTGAGACACACTGATATAATCTGAAAGCTATATTTGGCGGGTAGTGCCAGAAGCATATGATATGCCAAAGCATCCCCTGAACACGCGCACAGGCCAAGAATAGATACACTCATCCCCGTGGCAACGTTGTCGCCATGACACCGATCTCCCTCAACTTAATCACCAACCAAAGTTCGCGCGTTTGGGTTATTTTTCATAACCCAATTTCCTTGTATGCTCATTATGCTCACTAATGACTTGTACACAGCAAGACTAAATGACTGTAATCCAACGTCCAGGGCTGTCCAGATGTGTTCCAAAACAGAGGCAAGGACGAAGTGTTTTATATGATCGAGAGGGCACTCGAATGGAACTGAAGCACGTTGGTGAATTTATGAGACGGCTTATATTGATATTCCATATCCCGACTCTTTTCTACCCGGTCAATTAATCCTCCTCTCGCTTTGTTGAGATCCTCCACCATGCCTGGAGTGTGATACATAATTATTTTTTTATTTTATTATCTAGTGGTTGCCAGTGTTGAAATTAGGACTTACGACCTTAGTTACTCCTCTGCCCAGTCTCTCTGTAAATGGAGGATGTGTATATCCTCATTTATGTCTTCTAAGAAACTTTCTTAGTGTCTGTCTTTTTCTCACTGTCTTTTTATTTGTATTTATTTTACAACCTGTGTATGATTAGAAAGTGTGTGAGTATGATTTTTAAGCTATTATCTGTACTTGATAACCTGCTGCATAATAAATCTTCAGTCTCTCTCTTTCTCTGCAGGCAATCTGCATATATATCCCCATCTGTTTGTTCTAACACACATCATATCTTCCTCTTCCTCTTCCCCTTCATTCCTCCTTTACTTAGGGGTTATTGGGGGGGGGGGGGGTAGACCCTCAATCAGTCATTTAGATCAGAACGGACAGAGCCTAATCAGTTACCCATGTATCCCATTAGCAGAGATGCTGACCAAGCATAAAGCGGTCAATAAGTCAGCATGTGCGTCCATGTGTTTGTGTGAGCGAGTATTTATCTGTGTCTGCAGATTAAACAGTTCATCCATAGATTTCCAACTAACTGTAACCTATACACGTGGCCAATTAAGAGTGTGTGTGTGTGTGTGTGTGTGTGTGTGTGTGTGTGTGTGTGTGTGTGTGTGTGTGTGTGTGTGTGTGTGTGTGTGTGTGTGTGTGTGTGTGTGTGTGTGTGTGTGTGTGTGTGTTAGCTCTAGGTCACTACTACCGTACATCCATATAATTCCCTCTCTAGAACTAGGGCAATATTTCTTTGCTTGTGTGTGTGTGTGTGTGTGTGTGTGTGTGTGTGTGTGTGTGTGTGTGTGTGTGTGTGTGTGTGTGTGTGTGTGTGTGTGTGTGTGCGTGCGTGTGTGTGTGTGTGTGTGTGTGTGTGTGTGTGTGTGTGTGTGTGCGTTTATATGTGTGTGTGTGTGTGTGTGTGTGTGTGTGTGTGTGTGTGTGTGTGTGTGTGTGTGTGTGTGTGTGTGTGTGTGTGTGTGTGTGTGTGTGTCTTTTAGGGACCTCACACTAAAATCCTTATATTGGTGAACACAACATCTGACATGATACCG
>NC_044049.1:10826102-11038602 GCF_902167405.1 Gadus morhua | reverse complement strand
AGTCAGTGAAGGAAACAGTGGAGAGGCAGTGCAGGAGGAGAAAGCAGGAAGCTTTTAGTAGAACAGCCTCCTATGGGTTTACTTTTAAAAGTGAGTGCTCAACCAGGTGTCCATTCATCACTCACTCACGCACGCACACAGGTACTCACACACACACACGCGCGCGCGCGCACACACACGCACACACACACACACACACACACACACACACACACACACACACACACACACACACACACACACACAAAAACACACACAGACTAGCTGAAAAAGGGCTGATTTGATTTATTCCTTAACCCCCTCCAATTTGTCTTGTATTATCAGATTCCATTATCACATTACATTTTTTACTAATCAATTATGAACAATATGTAAAATTGCAGGACACTGTTCAGGTTTCAACAATAATTGTTTGGGGTGAAGGTTTTCTTTTTGGGTCAATTGATTTTGAAACATGATTTGGTGAAGCTTCTCAAATGTCATGTCTTTCGAACCTATTCATTCTCATATGAACAGGGCAGGCAAAGGGATCCCGTGCCTACCTGCGTCCACTAAACACACTAGGGGAAGCTCAAGCAACCTTGGGTAGTCCACTAGCTAGCCAGGGCCAGAGCCTTTAAGAAAGGCTCGAGATCTCGAGCCTACCCTGCGTAGTATGTGATATCCACTCATTGACCTATAAGAATTTTACTGTCAATCATTGCACCTCTCGAAAATGTTTATTTCAGCACTTGAAATTGTTGAAAAATGTAACTTAACTTCTGTTACTTTTTAGACCTCATATTTGATATATTGCAGGGTAGGCTGTGCTTGATAGACATCACTGATTGTATCATAATGTGTTGTTTGCAGGTCGTTGTTAAACCCAATGGAATGAGGCCTGCAAGCCTGTGTCTCTAGTCTAGAGCCACACCCCATTGTGTTATCTGAGTGTATGTGTCTGTGTGCATGCGTATGCGTGTGTGCATTTATGTATGCCTCAGTTGATGTAGGTTTGTCTTTGGGTTGTTATTGGATACCTATTCTGATCAGGCTGGGTTACATCACCACAAACTTTGTCTGGTTTGTGTGTTTCCGACCTTTTCCGACACCACCATCGTCCCCCACCATGTAAGAATAAGAGATTTTAGGCCATATATGCATATGAACTCTGTAGTGGGATGGTTTAAATAAAGTAAGAATGTAAATGGAAGAAAACAGAACCTCTTTTAAGATTCTTTACCTACTGAAAAACGATTTGCTGAAAAAACCAAACTAGTTTCCTTGAATAACCAAGATTGACAATGCGTGTCAACACCTTAGCCTGAAGGATCACTTTAATAAAATGTTTAATTAAACTGGGGAAAAAAAGGACATAGCAAACTTTCGCATTAAAATAGGGTGGAGGAGTGTTCTAAAAGGAAAAAAAAAGCTATTTCAAAGTGCAAGCTTCACGCTGTGGTTTTATTTCCCACTAGGACACCGTAAATAGCATTACCTCTCTTACGCTCTCTCTCTAAGTGTGCAGGCCCTGCGGTGTTGATTTGCCGTGCTACGTTTCTGGTTGGCCGTGTATACTGTGCTATAGAAATAACTAAGGCCGGCCAGGAAGCGCTCGTGACAATCTGCATTTCAGCGATTTTATCCAACATGTCGCGTTCTTCATTACCCCTTTGTCTCTTTGCTTCAGTTTTTTTTTAGGATTTTATGCACACACAAACACCCACATGCACACACACAAGAAACACCCACATACAAACACACAAACACTGTGAAACAGTGGGGGAGCCATGTAGGAGAGAGAGATAGAGAGGTGGTGGCGATACCAAACGATATACATTGAAAAGCCAGGAAAGACAAAAAAGCAATACGGCAAGTCTTTGTAGATAAAAGGGAGTGCACAACATGTCAGCACAGCCGACATAAGCATATTCCCAACTTCCTCTCTCCTAACTAAGGACAACCTTTAACTAGGAACAACAAAAGATCAAAGAATATTTTTGTGTTATTTATTTTAATCATTTCACTTTCGTTCCACTTTATTATTCAATGAATGCAAATATTGCTGCAAACAAATGCCTTACAAATTTGAGAAATGTCTTGTGTTTGAATCAATACAAACTTGTTTGAAGGAAATTGTACACTTACAGAAGGCTATGTATGTACATGAAGTGGCATAGCAAATTAGCAAGAACATCAACAAAATAGATTAAGGCAGAAAGCATCTTAAATTGAGTATTCCCAAAGTCAAACAAGGTTGAGTCAATGCCAACCTTTGAAGCGTTTGCTGGCCCATCACAGTGAATATGTGCTTGATATCTGCTGAATGGTTAAAACTAAAACTCACTTAAAGTAAAAGAAACGTCAGAGAAGAAAAAATCCTGAAGTTCAATCAACTTTAATTTGCTTACAGAGAGGCGTAGCACAATTACTATTTTTGAGTGTTCACATCCTGATAAGAGTGAGAGTGTGTTAGACTATGGCCCCTCGACTGCGAGCAACAGTGACCTTATCGAGCTGTTACTTGTTTAACTAAATTATCTTAGAATTTCTTTAACTTGTTGGCTTGCATCGAGTGCAATGTTGAGACAAAAAGGATAGAGAAAGAAAAAAGAAAAGAAAAAATCTTGCCAACTAGAAACGAGCATAGTTCCCTGGATAAGCTAGGTTGGTACAACATTAGCTGCATGAATTGGGCTCCGGCCAATAAGCCTTTGATGTAGAGGAGGAGCTAGAACCTAGATTTATACTTGAAAATGTTTGTGATTATTTTCAGTTCCATGAAACCCTGGTTTGTTCCAGAAAACGACCAACAACCTCAAATCCACCCATGTATGCATTTACAGATGATCCAAAACGGCATGTTTAACTTGGTGAGAGACACAACTTTGTATAGCACAGAAAATAGCAACAAACGATTATTTGTTTTTCACAGATTAGTCCTAAATACAATACATTATAGTATACCAATATTTCTACAGTGCATTTTCATCCATCTATATAGGCATCTACTCTCTATATAACACAATTCACAACCACAAGGATTTGTTTAAGTTTCGCAAACTCAGTGAGATTGCATCATGTAAGGCCATTGTGAGAGGATAGTCCATGGAGAACACATTGGCAAAAGTACTGATGCAGTACAAGAACAGACATTGTCTAGATTATTACAATACATACGAATTAAGTGTTTTACAAAAATACAGCATGGGTAAAACGCCATATATACCCTCCTTTGCTATCTCTATTTTTGTATGGGGTGTGTGTGGGCATGTCGTGTGTGTGTAACTTAATGACACATGCGTGCGCATGCACACACACACACACACACACACACACACACACACACACACACACACACACACACACACACACACACACGCACACACACACACACAGTGAAACCACAAATCTGGTGGTAAAAATAAGCAGCACCCTATCAACATAAAATATTTATTTGTATTTTACAGCATGCACCATTCTGTGTAAGATTTAAGTTCATGAACGAAAACCCTATTGTGCTATTTTTTCTTTATTTTTTTACATTCAGGAGAATTAAATTGCATAATCAGTAATAATTAAGTAAGACCATGAGCTTTAAATGATGGCATGCTAAAAATATATTCTGGCTGCAAAAGCTTGATGCTCATAAAACGAAATCCTTCTGCTTCACAAAGAATTAACTTTGCGGTCATTTTAATCATCGGGATAATTTACCAAAATGCAAACGAATAAGCATGAAAAAAACAAATGATACATATGATCAAAAGTTTTGCAGGTTAATAACTTAGTAAATGAATGTATCAAATTATAAAAGGTCTCTCGCTAAATTTGATTCCTTTCCATAATACGTTTGTAATTATGTATTGTTTGTGATACATTCACTGTTAATGAAGATAAAATACAACACAAGTTAAACACAGAGTTTTCCACTCTTATGGCTTATGGCTACATTGTAAAACTGCACTGGTGTGACTGTGGCAGCTATTTTCAACAACCCAGTATTGATACCCCATGAACCCATTGAGGACTTTGGTGTTCTCCTTTGTAAACTTTGTGTGTTAAAGCTGTTTGACGTCATTTGATTGACAGTGGGAGGAAAGTGCAAATAGGCTGAAATATATCAAGCCTCCACAACCAGTCCGTTAGGGAGCATTTGTGGATAACAAACCAACTGATAAGAGTCCTAAATGTAGATTATCAATCGATAGCTGAGTTAAACACGAAAATTGGACTTATAATCACACAGACCACACATCCTGTCTGCATTTAAAACTTGCCAAGGATAAGGCCTTGTCTTAGGCAATCATCAAGAGTGCTGACGCTGCTGCATTTCTAACAAGATGAGCTGTTTTTTCCTGAAAGGAAATTAGAAAAGGTTAATGGCGCTGTATTGAAATGTCTGAATGTGACCTGAAGTTTTGGGGCCCTTTCAAACTCCAACATGAATCATTTCTGTAAAGTCACTACTAATTAATCTGATTAAGGACCGTAGAACCTGCCTGAAAAGTATTGTCAGACATTGCATAATCGAGTGCATGATATTGCTTTACTGAAAGGTACAGACCAACTATTGTGATTCAACGTTTTATATTCTCCTGCATGTGTTCCTGTACAGAAGACCTGAAAAAGGACTGTCCATATATGGGCGGTACTCCATAAGTGATGGCAGTGGAACCATTCTGACTTCTGCTAGAAACAAACTAGTGAGATACGTTTACATAGAATGGTTGCATAGTTTTGCACTCCTCAATTTTGGGAATTAAGATTTACAGTTATAATAGGACAAGAAACAGGTCCAACTTGAACTTTATACAGTAGGAAAATATGTAATTTGACTTACTTTCTGTATGAGACACAAATCATTAACATTGATTGGCCGAGATGATTGACAACACAGCGAATCACAGGCCTTCTCCGAGGACCCCATTGACTGTTGCAAGTGCTGCTCCCTTACAAGCATGAATCCCATCCCATCTGCAGGTCTGAGATGTTGAGGAAATCTGCGGAGAAGACGCTTACGGGCGTGGGCGGGGCCAACGGAGCCAAGTCGGTTGGGAGCGTGTCCTCGCTAAGCCCCTCCCCCGTGCCCATTGTGAGATCCAGCCACTCCATCACGTCCACCATCTGACCCCCGGGGGCCTCGAAGCGAGTCGGGCCAGGGTGGGGGTCGGCCAGGCAGCCGTGCAGGTCAAAGGTGTCCATGGGGGAGGGCGGGTGCTCCAGGAGGCTGGAGGAGCTCAGCAGTTGGCTGTGGAGGTCGTCAATCAAGGTCAACGGGCTGCCAGGCTCCGCCCCCAGCAGGGGGGTCCCCGTGGCGCTCTCCAGGAAGTCCTCCAAGCGCCCGCTGCTGTGGAAGGCTCCCCGCACCTCCTCCTCCTCCTCCTCTTCTTCCACCAGTGTTTCCTCTTTGATGGTGATGGAGGAGGGGATGGGGGTTGTGTTAGAGGCCGGTCCAGGCACCTCTTGGGGACATAAGGTCGGATGTTGCCGAGTGTTAAGATAAGATAACACTTTGTTTATCGCATGTGGGAAATGAAGGTGGTCGAAGGGTGGTGTTGAGGCAGGTGAGGACAGCTCCCGCTGTAGGGGGGAGAGAGGAGGAGGAATAGGGGGAAGGGGGGGGCTGGTGTGCAGGCCATCCAGGGAGGGGTCTGGAGAGGGTTTGAAGGAGGATGATATTTCTGAAAAAATAAATTAATAATAATAAATAGCAAACAATATCCAGAATTAGACTTCACTTCTTTTTGTTTCGAGCTACAAAATTGTATTCACTCTCACCTCCGGTTTGAAACAGGATGTCGAAGAGGTCGTCTGGGTTTTCCTACAACGCAGGAATCAACGTGTGAGTGCGGGATACATGATAAAAGGTATGGGCTGGTAGGATCAGCAGAGAGATGGACACCTACTCTGTAACCAGGAGAGGAGGCTGGCGTCCTCAGAGAGGCTGGAGACAGAGGGCTGAACAGGAGGCTGTGGTCCAGGACTGAGAACACCTCCTCCTCCTCCTCCTGGAGGGGATCAGATCAGTGAGGACCAGACGAGACGAGAGGATACGAGAGGAGAGGAGTTTAGAGAAGATTATAGGAGAGGAGAGAAGATTAGAGGAAAGGCGAGGAGAGGCGAGGCGAGGAGAGGAGAGAATATGCGAGAAGGGGGGAGGAGAGGAGATTATAGGAGAGGGGGGTAGGGGAGGAGAGGAGAAGAGAGACGAGAGGAGAGGAGAGGAGAGGGTAGGGGAGGGGAGGAGAGGAGAGGAAAGGAGAGGGTAGGGGAGGGGAGGAGAGGAGAGGAGAGGGTAGGGGAGGAGAAAAGGAAAGGAAAGGAAAGGAGAGGAGAGACGATGACAGAAAACAGAGAGGAGACTAATCAAATAAGTAGAACAGCTGCTTTGAATATCAAACCATCCTGGTATGTAAGGCCTTTAAACAGTGTTTCCTCATTGTGGTAATCATTGTTTTTGGAACTGTGGAACGCATACCGTTTTTACCGAGGGTAACAACGCGTCTTTCTCCAAAGTCTCATTGTCAAAGAATGATGACAGGGAATGGATGCCCTCCTGCTGGGATTGGTCGATTGCAACTTCAGGTCCCACGTCCTATTTAAAACAAACCAATCATAACAGATAATGAGTTACAATACAAGGCAAAGTTACCTTGGAAGGAGCATATACAAGAAAGAGTTGTTTTCAGACAAAAGAAAAGTAATCAACCTTTCTGTTTGGTACTTTTAAGGACCCTGGGTATGTCCTGTCTTCTGATTGGTTGTGAGGACAATCTGGCTGAGGAGCTAACTGGCCAGGGAGCCAAGGTGTAGCTTGGAGTCCCTAAAAAAAGGATAAAAATTGCTGTAAGACAATCACCTCCCCAATTATATAAAAGTAAGTACACAAACAGTAAGTATGTGTACCTTTGGAGTGTTTTGTGTGGTTGCAATGTTTTCTGATGGGCTGGTCTTTTGTAACTCGGACACATGATTGGTCAGTGCAACCAGGAAGTGGTTTCCGTTGCCGTCGGTAAGCAGGGCCGGGGATACGACCGTATTCAGGTAGTCCAGGTTGAAGGAGGTGGCGGAGCCATTCTGCTGGTTGAGGAGAAGTTGAGAACCCTTGAGAGGAAACACAATTTTCTGTTACGGCATCCATGTTTCTCCAATATACACGATTTAAGCGTTGACGGTTGTCGTTCTCTTATCTTTGTTTTCGATAAATTAAATTATTGGGAAGGTAGGTTAAGTATCTTGTTCAAGGATGACTACAGGAATACTTTGGGGTACAGACCCAGAACCATTCTTCCAGTTTGGGAATTCAACACCCTAACCACTAGAATAGCCTGCTCCAAGTGTTAGAACAATACTCTCAAATCGACCACAGTCACAAAACCCGGGTAATGGATCTGTTTTTGAGGTGTGGGGGAGCCTCAGCGGACCTGATTCTCCTGCTGTGGTGTCTGTTGCACCAGCGTTTGCTGCTGCTTGGCGTGCAGCAACTGTTGAACCTTGGCCTGAATGGGGCTCTGGTGGCACCGCGGCGCCGCTGTCTGCTGCATCGGCTGCTGCTGCTGCTGCTGGGTGCAACTCTGCAGCCTCACTGACTGCTGCGGCCTCAGCGGCACCTGTTGCTTGGGCTGGGTTTGGCTCTGCCTGGGCTGTGGCTGCTGCTGCTGCTGCTGTGGCTGTGATTGAGAAAGTAGCTGTTGTTGTTGTTGTTGTTGTTGTTGTTGTTGCTGTTGTTTGAGCTGCTGCTTGTGGGACTTCTTCTTCCTCTGCTGGGAGCGTTGCTGGAGGTTCTGCTGGTTCTGTTGGCCGGGGCTCTGAAGCAAGTGCTGCTGGGTCTGTTGGTTCTTTGGCTGTAGGAGGAGCTTCTGAATAGCCCTCTGCTGGGCCAGCTGGAGCGCCGCCTGCTGCAGACGTGTCTGCTGCTCGGGCCCGTTGGCGTGGTTTCCCGACCCGTCCGGAGGGCCTCCAGGTCCCGGGGGACCCCCAGGACCCAGGGTGGGGAAGGCAGCGAGGGACGGCCCCCCCGCGGGACACGGCGGCAGCTGCGTCTCCATGACGTCCGTCGCCGCCGCGCTTTCCTGCTTGACCGCCACGCGGTGCGGCGTCGCGTGGGGAGGCCCCGACCTCAGGGGCTGGTGGTCTGGCGGGGAAGCGAGGCAGACTGGGGAGGTCTCGCCGGGCTCCTTCTTGATATGGAGGAGGACCTTGGCTTCTGGAACCTTTGCCCTACCGCCACCCCCACCACCACCTAGCCGGCCTCCTCGGTTGCCCTGCTCCAGCTGCATCCGGAGCAGCTCCACCAGCCTCTGCTTCTGGTTCAGCATCCGGGTCAGCATTTCAATCTGCCGGTCCTTGTCCCGCAGCATCCTGTCCCGGTCCCCGCAGGGCGAGGCGGTCGCCCCGCTCCCCGTCGCACTCTGAGCGCCCGCACCACTGCGGGCGCTCAGAGTAGGAGTGCTGATCGACGCGGGGATAGTGGCGGCCGCCATGGTACTGCTGGGAGGAGAGAACGCTGCATTGGAGTCGGTGGGGGAGTACACAAAGAGTTTCTGGGTGGAGTAGGCCGTAGGGAGACAGGAAGTGGGTTCTTCTTTGATGGTGGCGACGGGAGCATGGGTGTGGAGGCACCGCTGCACTGGAGGGGACCTCGACTAAAGGGGGGGGGGATGGCAAAGAGAGAGACAGAAGGGATTGGGAGGAAATAAAAGGGGGAGGAAATAAGATAGTTGGAAGTGATATGAGGGTCTAAAAGTCAGTTTCAATTCGGTTTGCAAGAGATGAAAATTTTAACTTTATTCATTCCTGAGGGGAACTCCAGGATGATGAAATAGAGGCCCACAGCTTTGTATGTGAGAGGTAAAATGTTAAGGAAATCTTATGCCCGTGCTTTGACAATTACAAGGAAAGACAAACGTCGACAGAGGATTCACTGGACCAGCATCTAAGCAAGATGTCAGTTTTGTTAAATGAGGTTGAAAATATGAACATGGAGGAGGATGAAGGGAAAATGACTTAATGGGCCATTCAGTTTAACAGGCTACACGCTGGTGTAAGTGTCTAATAATGACGTACCGACGCACTGATCCATGACTATGGAGTGAAATGAATCAAATGTCCTCTGTGTTGCAACGAAAAAAACTTAAAACTTAAAACACAAACACACAAGCACAAACTGCAAACACAAGTTTGGCACTGCAGTTGATTGATTGGACACCATTTTTCAAGTTCAAAAAGCTGATTTCACTCCATGCAATTTTTAATTGAATGGATGTATCTACCAGACCCAATATCCACTAACCATCTCGTCCAGCCCATTGGTGGTGGTGTTGGTGTAGTCGTTCTCTGGACTCATGGCAGACGGAGAGCCGGCGTGAGGTGATGGAGAAACAGGAGAGGAGGGGTGGAGGCAGCCAAAGGTCATGACTTGCTGTGGTGGTGGTGGTGGTGGTGGTGGTGGTGGTGGTGGTGGTAGTGGGGTCGCAGTGTGGCTGAGGGAGGGGCTGGTGCTAGAGCCTGGGACAGTCCAATGAGCTGGGTAAATGAGAACGTCATCAGAGCGTAACAACGGAGATAGCATGAAGCTAGCTAGCATGGCAATGGGTTGTACATTTGTTTGACTGCTGCATTTGGAGCTCAAGTTTTCTACAAAGTACATTTTGGACGGTAAATTCAAAAACATTATGTTACGTCCCTCCTGACGCAACCTTGTGTTTTGGGGTTAAGGTTTTTGGTACAAAAAAATAAATGTAAGTGTAAAGTAAAAAATGGAATTGCTATGCTTGATAGATAGGTGAACAGCACTATGGTCAGAGCAGAATCTCCTTCTAAACCAGCCTGGAAACATGTGATAACCAGGCCACCTCTCAAGCCATTATACTGCTGTGGTTATAACTCTGGTAAATGGTTTAACATTACAGAAGCAAAGATATTACAACTTAACCAAAAATATCAATTATAACTTAACCAGATAAGCAGGCCCATATCAGCACGGTTGGGTTTAATTGGATGATTACACTCGGGGAGAGTTACACGCACCAGGTAGCAACAATGTAATTAGACACCTAAATGAGGTCTAATCTTCTGCAATTATACCTGCAGCAGGAGATGGATGGATGTGTCCCTGCTGGGATGGGGGTGGTGGTGGTGTAGGGTTACCGAGAGCTCCTCCACCCACGCCCCGGGCCTCTGGCTCTGCGGCTCCCCCTGCTGGCAGGAGTGAGGAGGGGGAGGGGACGGTGAGGGTGATGGTGGCGGAGGGGGTGCCCGGGACAATGCCCCCGCCCATGCCTGCCGCGGCGTGCAGCTCCTGATAGGCCTTGAGACGCTCGATGAGGTCGCTCTTGGTGCCCGAGACGGTCAGGTGACGCTGCTTCAGCTCCGCTTTCAGCTCCGCCACCTGAGACAGAAAGACAGACAGACAGACAGACAGACAGAGAGACGGACAGACAGAAAGACAGACAGACAGAAAGAGAGAGAGAGAGAAAGATTTAGAGAGAGAGGAAATAAATAGCGAGAGAGGAAATAAAAGGAGGGAGAGAGGTGACGAGAGAGGGAGAGGGATGGAGAAAAAAAGGAGAAAGCGGGTTGAACACAAAGCATAGGCAACAATGGGTAAAGGGAAGTGGAGGAGGAGCGAATAAAAATATCTTTAAATACAGAAAGGAAGGAAAAGGAAGCAAACTCTAGGCAGAGCAACAACACAGATAATCCATCAACCTTTCCATGTGTCAGCTCTGGGTAGACAGGCCATTTCTCAATGTGCGCACAACTCAGTGGAGTGGCAGCTCTGGTATCAAACAGTCAAGTCCTAGCCACCAATGAAATAAAGGCAGGGTTCTAACCTCGCCCACTTATTAGAGCATTGAGATTTATATTCAGATGTATCAAGGGGAACAGATCCCTCTGACCCAATGAAATTTGTTGCCTCACAAATGTCCACAAGCAGCCATTCGATTTGCTTGGTGTCTGAATAATCCCCGCCATTGCGGAATTTAAGTCATCTTCAATCTCCCTGAGAGATATATCCTTTGTCATTAAGTATGACAACACCATGCGCTGTGTCTCTGCCATTTGAAATGCAGATCATCACCTCGAATATCAACAAGTCATCAACTGACAAGTCTGCACTCTGATGTTCGATTTCTGGAGAAAATCGATCTAGTAAAAAGCACTTCCATTTGGTTGCTCCAATATCAACAGTTTACTTTGATTGTCCTCAGCCTCATTTATAAATTGCTTTGGTTAAAATAATATGCTAAATTAAATCAAATGTCGAATGAAATAAATTGCATTTATAAATATAAATGTGCATTTCAGAGAGAGGACAGTCTGGCTGGATGATGTCATCTCACAAACTTTGGCAACACATAAGGAGAAAATGGCATAAAGACCGGTGGATAACTAGAGGAGAACTGCCGACCTTCATCTCATCCAGGTTGGAGGGCAGAGTCTGGGGCATGGTCTCCCCAGCCGAGGCAGCCCTCAGGTGGGTCAGAGTGCTCTGGCTGGCAGGGGGAGCACTGGGGTTTCTGGGTGGGGAGGAGGGGGCGGTAGCAGAGGTGGGGATGATGGCGGAGGAGGAAGAGGAGGAGGAAGAGGAGGTGGCCGGGGGTGACTGGTGATCCCTGCACGGAGACAGATTAAAGGGGAGACGATATTGTCAGTGCTTCTGTGCTATGACATATGTGTGCCCACACAGATACATAAACACCACCACCTGCCCTCCAAAAAAGGCATCCAGGTATCAAGAACATACCTGTACATCCCCAGTCCCCTGCACTCACTTTCCCTTCCACTTCAATCACCATTGAATACACTCCCCTTACCCCCTGCCATCCATCCCCTCACCCCAATCCACTCCACTCACCCTGCCATCCACTCCACTCACCCTGCCATCCACTCCTCTCACCCTGCCATCCACTCCTCTCACCCTGCCATCCACTCCTCTCACCCTGCCATCCACTCCACTCACCCTGCCATCCATTCTCCTCCTCCCTCATCGACTACCCTCGCCCAGCCATCCAATCCACTAGAAAGACTAATGCAGGATAGTGTAATGGCTCTGGTGTTGGACTCCAAGTCAAATTAGCTGGGTTTGCCCCCCCCCCCCCCCCCCCCATGTCTGAATTTACCTGTAAGAAGCCCCATCCCACCAAATTCTTGTTAATGACATGCATCTAAAACTGATACCCTAATGTGCGTCGCGTTGCATCACTTGTACGTCAACTTGCCTGTACATGCGCTTAAAATGATCAGACAGAAAATGACATCATCCTTTAGGAGGGAAAGTGTTTGCGATGGTGTTCGCTATTGAAATTTGATGCTGACTGATGTTTTGGTTTGGACAGAGAAAACTAAAAAAAAAAAAAGACAAAGACAAGTTTAGACGCATTAGACTTAGCCGAGGTCCCTTTGGATAGAACGGTGTCAATAACTCCATGGTAAATAACAAACTAGGGACTGACTTGGGCCTGGCAGGGAGGATGGTGGCGTAGTTGACGCTGTTGGTGTTATGGTTCTGCTGCTGCTGTAGTTTCTGCTGGAGCTTCTGCTGGCTGAGAATCTGCAGCTGTAGGAAGAGCTGCTGTTGCTGGAGCAGCTTGGCGTAGGACGAGTCCAGCTGGGGGGTAGCGGGGGGCTCCTTGCCGCCCCTCTGGTCCGGCGGGACGTACTGGTGGTACTTCAGCTTCCTGATCTGGAGACGAGTGAAGGTCAAATGAACGTCATTAATTCCGGATGGTACACTCAGGAGGTTTACAGAAGAGAACTTTAGTCGATTGTAAATCTTCCCCGACGGCGGACTTTGGTGGGGGGGGGGGGATATTTTGGGTGGTGGGGGAAGTTTTCTCTGTGTCTTATTGATTGGCATCTGGTCATGTTTTCTGAAGGATGAAAATGCCTATATTTTACTTTAGTCTATAAAATAAAGATGAAACATAGGGGACACAAGACTCCTAAGGCTCTTTATTGGCCCAGGCATTGGGAGACATGGAAGCGACCTTGGGCTGGTCCTTGAGCTTCTTGGGTCTGTAGGCCAAAGAGGTCATCTTATGCTGGGACTGGAGGAGAAGAGAGGGATGAAGACAATGGGTTTATTGCATCGTATTGATATCTGTCTTGCTATAAAAAGAACAGAACAACAGCCCTAGGTCCACAGCGCACACTTGCTGATTAAGCTTTGGCTACATTTGAAACGTGGTGCTTAAACTCTTGCAGCAAGGGAAATCATATTTTTGGAAACAAACCCAAGGCTATGGGTAGGTCATTCTGTCAAAATCTCATTAGAAACTCTTGACAGGCTTGCCATGATGTGATTGGATGGCTGACCTTCATTGATGTTGGACTGGGATCTCTGTGAGGAGGCAGCGCTGCCGTTTCATTGGTCAGATTCGTGGTGGAGGCGGGTTTGGTCGGGATAGAAGAGGCTGATGGCGGGACCTGATTGAGGAACTGGAAAGGACATTTTGGATGAATGGATCCAGAATGGATGAAGCCCACTTTAAATATTCAGTCTCACAAAATAAGCTCATCAATAAGAATAAAAAAGTAGTAGTATTAGAAGAGGCATTCTTAGTATTGCCAGTGGTAGTAAAAGTAGTAACAACTATAAATAGTATTATTAATAGTTATTAATATTATTAATAGTTATAAATAAAACAAAATAAACGCCCTATTGGGATCGTTCTGTGTCAAATTACCTCCACCCAGCATAACAAACTATGAGTGGCCTACATACTTGCTGCTGGCTAACAGTGGGCTCTAGCTCGGCCAGGGTGGTAGGCCTGTGTCTTGGCTGGCGGATGTGGTACCTGCGTGGGGGAGGGTGTAAGGCTTCCCAGGGGAGACAGCAGAGGTCCCGGAGCCTCGGGGAGTTCCTGGGAGCAGAGCGGCTCCGGGGAGAGACTGCCACTACTGTCCTCGTCGAAGGATGAGCTCTCGCCCGACGCCTTGGGGAAGTCTGTCCGCCATGGAGGAAGGAAGCAGCGGAGGGAGAGGAAGGAGAGGAAGGAGAGGAGGGAGAGGAAGGAGAGGACGGAGAGGAGGGAGAGGAAGGAGAGGAAGGAGAGGATGAGAGGTGGACAAAAGGTGAGGAACACTTTAACTCGTAGTCACAACATAAATGCATTTTTTTTAACCCTAAACTAGTGAGTACCCTCATGTATAACACCCACAAACGCACACGAACACCACACACACTGACACAAGCACAGACACACACACACACACAGACACACACACACACACACACACACACACACACAGACACACTTATCTTTATCTTTGTCATTACCAGGACACCTATAAGTTATTACCTGGATCTCTTTATCACTCACAACATGTCACTCATTACCTTTAGTAGTGATGATTACCATAACATTAAACCATCATTACTATTTTCCATTCACTATTTGATCGTTTACCAGACACTTTAATACAAAGCTGCTTGCCGTGAATCAAGATAAAAAGTCATTAAGGAACAGGTAAGGTTTTGGGAGCTCATGTTCCAAGGAAGCCTACAGGTAGACTGCGGACAAGGGGTAATTGAACACAGATCCTTTTTTGACTAGGAGTGTCAGTTGAACAACATGGCCACTGCCCCATCCCCTAACCCCTCCCTCCTCACAAGAACATCTAACGTTCATTAGCAGGACCTTCAGTCCCCCTGAGAGGAAACTATAGCAGCCACCTCACACATGAATTCCTGCCTTACCTGTGGAGTGTGAACTGTGGCACCTGTTTCTAGCATTTATTTCTGTATGTGTGTCTGTGTGAGTTACTGCTGGCCGGTAATCTGCCATCAGCAGGAGATGATGAACACACAACATGGGGCTGATTAAACATCCTCCCCACCCATAACGTGGAGCCGCTCCACCACTGAGCCAGGCCGCTCTGGGCCCCGGCCCACGTGTCAAGGTCTTAATTCTGTGTGTGCACACACACACACACACACACACACACACACACACACACACACACACACATTAGCCTTGCCTCTGTCGGGGTTTGCCTGCTTATCTATTTCTTAATTCTGCATAGTCAAACACACAAACACACACACACACACACACACATACACCTGCAAACACACACACTCGCACACCCCTCCAAAACACACACACAAATAAAAAGGGTTTTATATTTATTGTGCATGCAAACAGTTCAAAGCATGTGTACATTACAAGTCTGCATGGGTGTTATTTATACCTTTTTGACTTCCGGAAATAATATATTATTATTATTTGTATGTGTTGCCTACTATTGTATGCCTCTATGCCATGCCCGTGTTCATGCGTATAAATCTATATACATGTACATGTAAATATTTATAAACATACTATAAAAACACATATGAATATACAAACATATACATATATGTATACATTCATGTACATAAAAATATGCACACATGTATTGTATTGCCACTAGAGATCACACAGTGCCATAATGAATTCTCTGAGGCTTTAATGAAATTGCTGTTATTATTGTTGGCCAGGAAATGATCCTCCTCAGACACTGTACCTTTATTGAATCTGAGCTTTCACACCTCTACACATCAATCAAGCAGGCAGACCTCTTGTCTCTAAAGTCATAATCTTACATCTGAGGGGAAGGGGCGGCAAAAATAAACAAATCATTGTTCATGGTAAGATGACCACCAGGCTTGGTATTTTGCCAGTCTCTTCCTTAATCCTCTCCTTCCCCATCTCCCGCCCACTGCTTAGGGAAATATATTTTATCCATTTGACATTTGCCCGTTCATTTGAAGGACATAATGGGGTTTTAATGAAATTACAAGCACACATCCCCCGGTGAGGACGTGGGGGTCAATTCTAATATCTGGGTTATGAGGCCAACTGGCATTTCTACTAAAAGACACCTGAATATTTCAGAACTTGGTTCTCCATAGCAATTATTATCTAATCCTTTCGACACATTAAACCTTTATAATGTTTATGGTGTCAGTTCAGGATGTAAATGAGATCTAAGATGCAGTCAGAAGAAGCATATTGCACGACGTGAAATATTAAAACACTGCTTCTTGTTGCTGCAAGCTTGTTGTGGTGGCAATATCAAAAGGATTGACAACGCTAGCAATAACAATGTCAGCAGGAAGAGGATGATGTAGTGGGCTGGGGTTTTCGACTCCCAACCGAAACGTACTGGATTCAATAATCCAGGACAATAGTCTATCTGTAGGCATCCTTGAGAAAGATAACCCGAATGGCTGCTCCTAAATAATGTATATGACTTCAAAGCCTGCTTAAATGAATACAATAGCAGAATAGCAATAACAAAAATCAAAACACGCTCACATAGCGTGAAACAGTACGCTAACGGCTGTTAGCATTCCCCCAGGTTCCCCCATCTCCTCCGCCGGGGTGTCAGTACTCGCCTATGATGGCCCGCTTGATGCTGGAGTGGACGGGGAGGATGTTCTTGTGGATGAGCTCCATAGGCCCGGGACGGTGGGAGAGCTTGACGTTGAGGTCATCGGCCAGGCGCGCCCTTTTCAGCTGCAGCTGCGTGGCTTGCAGGCAGGGCTCCGCACGTGTCTCTGCATTGGAGAACATGGAGACGGCGGGCATGTTAAAGGGCCCCTCGTTTACCCTAGCAGGTGTGACGTTGAGCCATTTTGAACAGCTACGCTAGGCTGACGTCCCGCGTTGGGGTGTTACCTGTTTCACGGTTGAGGATGCCTGAAATTCAAGCTTTTCGGTCACTCATGACTGTGAGATGTCTACTCATCCTCTGAATCCCATGATCAATTTGAAAGCTATCCACCTAGAACAGCCTACACATTGGAACTGTCCATTAGCTAGGCTTGTCTATCCTACTGTTACGCCTGAGTAGACTCCCCCATGAGATCCCATGGGACCAGCAAAAGAAAGCGACTATGATATCTGTAGCTCTAAGTGGAGAGGGGAGTTGTGGCGTCATTTGGGATCGCTAATGAAGTGTTTAGCAGACACTTCTTTCCCAAGCGACTTACAGGCAAGGCTGAGAACAATTAAAAAGGCATACAATGGAGTATGAGATGCACATTGTCCAACGAAAGGGGTTGATGTAGTGGCCCATTGTGGAGGATAGAGGGCACTGTGTGTGCGTGCGCGTGTGCGCGCACGCGTGCGTGTGTGCGTGTGTGCGTGCATGCGTGCGTGTGTGTGTGTGTGTGTGTGTGTGTGCGTGTGTGTGAGACTTACGCTCCAGGATGTGCATCCTGATTAGCTCCGATCGCTCTGGACGGCAGCGGAACTTGGTCTTCAGGAAGTCCTCCGTCTGTTGACCAGATCCAGGATTGGCAGTTATCATTCGATATTCATTGCATCAAAAAGCAGTAAATTCAAACAGAATCTCAACGGGTCAGTAGAAAACAGATTCTGCAAATTCTGCAGTTTCAACGTCATTAACACATTTTATCACGATTTTGTGATGCATCTGTAAGCAAATACACACAAACACGCTTTTCCAGTCATGTGGGGAATCAGCATCATTCCCATGATGATGATAAAATGGTACACTAATGCCATACCAGGGCTTGTCCTATGCCAAGCCTACCAAACCCAGACCTTTTATGGATTCAAAATATGTTGTTGCAATAAATACCAACGCACTGAGACTCCTTGGAATCGGTTGGTTTAGTTCCATGAAATCTTTTGATCCACTGAGATGGTCAAGCATCTCATACATTAGTATGCCAATATCGTCAACGGCAAAAAAGGAAGCAATTTCCTGTTTCAAGGGGCGATTTCTGGCCACATTGAACTCACACATAATGACTTATATTATAAATGGCTTTATTTCAAAGATCTCTTCCATCCCGGCACTCTCGCTTTCATTATAAGATGTGAGAGATTAACATCTAAGATTTGTCTGCTGAAGAATATTAATGAAGAATATTGAAGAATATCTGAAGAAGGTATATATTATACCATATATGGATTGTTTGATTCCACACATGATATATGCTAAGAATGCACCATACATGTGTTACATGTTTGATGTCTTCTAATCATGGTTAATATTGGGGGGGGTGGGGGGAGATAGGTTTTGGGGGAGGTCGCTGGCGTGGTTAGAGTACTCACGCGGGCTCGCTCCAGGCTTCTCCTGTGATCATGGAAGGCTGCTGAACCTTTTAATGCTGGAAGACATGAAGTCGGAACACACTGAGGTTAAAATACAGAATATGATATTTTGATAGATGGTCCGATAGAGAGAGAGAGAGAGAGAGAGAGAGAGACAGAGACAGAGACAGAGACAGAGACAGAGACAGAGACAGAGACAGAGACAGAGACAGAGAGAGAGAGAGAGAGAGCGCGAGAGAGAGAGAGAGAGAGAGAGAGAGAGAGAGAGAGAGAGAGAGAGAGAGAGAGAGAGGACAGAGATGGAGAGTGAGAGATATTCAGAGGTCAGCAACACAAAATAAAACCGACCTCCCCTTAACGTTTGCATGTGTACGTGTGATTATGTGAACGAGTGTGTGGTAGGAGGGAAGGGGATAGGGGCTTCTGCACTCCAGCTTTCTGTATTCTAGCATAACAAAAAGACAAGCTAGTATTTGTTTGTTTGTGTGATTGTTGTGTTTTTTATGTGTTTTTTTGCGTGTATGACAGAACAAGACGGCTTGGAAAAACACTAGGAGCCAAGAGAGGGCTGAGGAGAGGAAATAAGGACACACTGGCATGATAAATGTGCTCCAATTAAACCTGCTGTCAGAGTGTATTTTTTGTTTCAGCCTGGCTGTATTTCCTTAGTGTCGTCCAGGTTCACACAAGGTCCCGTCATCGCTGGTCTCATTGTTCTCTCAGTGTTTGTTCCGGTCCCAGAGCTGTGAGGCCACAGGAACATCACTCACTCTCTGGATGTTGTCACTTCCTATTCATTTGCATAATGACAAACATCCCAATGTTCTTGCCTGCTTTGAATCATTCTATTGTCTATACTTTACACAACTCTGAATCCACAACCGAGGTGTGGATTGTCTGTCTGTCCGCGCTTCCCCCAAACTGTCTCAACTCATACCTTCTTTTATGTTCAGGTCCACTGATGTCTGGGTGACACGATAGTTATATGTCATCATTTTCAAAAATAGATGTTTTTCCCACCCCAAAGCAGCAACATCAGAAAGAAATGTCAGGGCACGGCCAGCAAAATGTATCATTGGTCTCTCACACACACAAGAATACATGTTGCAGTTGTCCTATATTCAATAGCTAGCCTGAGTGTTTGAAGTAAACTGGCATTCATAGCAAGGAATGAGGACTAGAGTTACCAGTTTTCACAAGCAAGAAATACATGCATACACATGTGGTTAAACCTATGTAACTTTTTCACTGCAGCTATGGTCTTTGTTCTAACTTATTTCCAAATAATTTCTAAAATAATAAGAATAAAACCAGTGCTTTGTTCACAATTAGTCAATTTGTTTTGTGGAATTCTCTCATTCAAATTTTGAATGAGAGATGTTAAAAATATGTTTAAAGCAGGTCTCTTTCAAATAGAGAGGCTCCATTATATGGTTGACAGACAGGGATATCTTTTTAACTTGCTCTGCTTTACGTCTCTGCTCTTGGTTGAGCTTCTACAACTGATTTAACACATAATTATCCTGGGGATTTGGGAGTTTAAGTGTCTTATTAACTGATTGGATCGCTCACTCCCTTGTTCAACAGTGCCGCTCTGTACTCAAAGCTTTGCTTATCACGGCGAATGGATATAAAGTGAACAGAAAGAAGTACATGGGGTTGAAGGGAAACAGCAGGATATTATTTTAGAACATTGCATTCAAATACACTCTTTCTATTTTAAGCTCTCTAATTTTCTCGTTCTCCCCATATCCAGATCTCTTTTCTGCCCATCTTCAAGCCCATGATTCAGATCAGTGTTGCGTTCCCATAAAAGGGGGACATTTCCAATTTTGGGTTTCCTCATTAAAAAGCCCTACAGTGTATAATCCATATTATAAATCCTAGTTGCAACAATACAAAGCTCTAGTCAATATCAACAACTTGTAAGCTATAAGGCTGGTAGAACATAGGTATTACAAGTTGCAAATCCATACTCTCTACTGGCTCTGAATGCAGCATTGCCAGTTGCCTGGAATATGAAGATCATTCTCTATCCAGCAGGCCTAAGGTTAACATACATTACTGATATCAATAGACAGCTCCTTCCCTTTAGCCTTGCACTGAAAGGAAAGAGCACATCTTTAGCTTACAATAAAGGTCATGCTTTAATCCTAAAGGATAGCAAGAGACTATAGCTCTGGCAAAGCAGAATAGGTAGCTTTAGCTTCAGTGACCTAGCACTGTTGGCATTAGTGGAGAACAAGACAAAGGCTGGGTATATGAATTGGGTTGCATTTTACGTCTATAAAATTAATTGTGCTTCTCAATAAATAATAATTGACTCAACATTTGACCAATACTGTTGAGTACTGAGTACTGTGATCCATGCATTAGCCCAAAAATAGAATAGTTCACTGTTTGAAGGTCAGGGTCAACAGGAAACAAGACCAGTGAGGGAATCAGACAACTCGTGTCTCATGTCAGAAAATCAACACCCTGTCAATAGATGCTTCTTGCTCCTTCATCAGCTTGGGGTAAGCCAGAAACTGATGAAATGGATGGAAAACCAATACGTCTTCATCATCTGTCAGTGTGTGTCAGAATGCTTAAAATATTTCTACCTGTATACCTCTGTAAATATACTATGGTTCTGAATTCAACTTAAAAATCTGTTTTTGAACAGTGTTATAGATAATGGCATTAGCTCTATCTATGTTTTCATGGGCTTTTATGCTATACTGGACAGGAACCTGTAGAGAAACAGCAAAGTGGGTCAAAATAGGTTCATTAAGATACTTTGCAAGGGACTTCCGGATGGAATCAAACCTGGGTTATTACAACAGATTTCCTACATGGTTAGCGCAGTACCGAGTTGAGCCACCGATTCGCACCCCCTGAATCTGTTTTCGATTTGAAGGATGCAAAATCTGCTTTATCTCTGCTTGGCCACAAATTGTGGTTTTGAGAATAGACGCGAGTACACATGCCAGAGTGACACATTTATTTACTAACAGCCTCGGTGCAAAACAGCTGAGACGTTGCGACCGCGGGGCTGAGAGCTGAGAAGCTGAGAGGGGGGAGGAGGAAGGACAGCAGAAGGCGATTCAGGAGCCAATGGGAGGAGGTGTTAAGAACAACAGGAGATGTCAGTTGCCCTAGTAATCAGAGCAGCAGAGTTTTCACAGTTACGGTTGTAACCATCAACCCTTATTGTTTTCATGGTGGCGAAGGACACATAAACACACACTCACAGAAACAGCTCATCTCAACATCCAATCTAATAAATATCACTTAGATTGGCTACATAATGGCAGCATAGTTGTAAAAGAGATACAATTCAGTTGAAGGACATTACAAGCGTCAAGCGTTTAAAAAAAAAAACGTCCCTCAAGCACAAACCAAATTCTAAAGAGACTTTACACGGCCAGTTTTGGTTAGGCTTTGCGGCTATAAAACTCTAGGCCAGTGGCGCTACAAGGTGATGGAAAAAATACAGTTGTGAGGCTATAGGGCTCTGAGGCCATAGGGCTATGGGGCTATAAGGCAATGGGGCTATATGGCTATGGGGCTGAGAGGCTATATGGCTGAGAGGCTATCAGGCTATGAAGCTATGGGGCTAGAGGATATTGGGCTAAGAGGCTAAAGGGCAATGGGTCTTATGGTGTCTACTTACGAGGCATGATCCCCTGGTTGATCAGCTCCTGTCTGGACCTCCTCTGCTGAAGCTTCAGCTGGAGGACTGTGGAGAAGAGAGAGGAGGGAGAGACATCAGGAGGGTGGAGGAGAGAGAGAGAGAGAGAGAGAGAGAGAGAGAGAGAGAGAGAGAGAGAGAGAGAGAGAGAGAGAGAGAGAGAGAGAGAGAGAGAGACATCAGGAGGTTGGACATAGAGAGATATCAAGAGGTTGGACATATCAGGAGGTTGGAGAGAACGAGAAATCAAATGGGTGGAGTGAGAGAGAGAGACATCAGGAGAGTAGAGTGAGAAAGAGAGACTTCAGGTGGGTGGAGAGAGAAAGAGAGACTTGAGGTGGGTGGAGAGAGAGACATCAGCAGGGAGGAGAGAGAGCCATCAGGAGGGAGGAGAGAGAGACATCAGGAGGGAGGAGAGAGAGACATCAGGAGGGAGGAGAGAGAGAAAGCAGGAGGGAGGAGAGAGAGACATCAGGAGGGAGGAGAGAGAGACATCAGGAGGGATGAGAGAGAGACATCAGGAGGGAGGAGAGAGAGACATCAGGAGGGAGGAGAGAGAGACATCAGGAGGGAGGAGAGACAGACATCAGGAGGGAGGAGAGAGAGACATCAGGAGGGAGGAGAGAGAGACATCAGGAGGGAGGAGAGAGAGACATCAGGAGGGAGGAGAGAGAGAGAAAACAGTGGATTGAGGCAGACATCAGGAGGTTAGTGTGTGAGAGAGAGATATTGAAACCACACGTCTTGTTTTTTACCAGCTCTGAGATCTTTTTCCCCTGAGCACAAGTCACACACTTTCACAGCCTCAAAAGTGAATGCTTGAAAACCTCCTCCAGTGAGATAATTCATACACATCCTAACAGACAGCCAACAGGAATGCTTTGCCGTACATTTCCATGCAACTGAATTGAAACCTTTTAATTAAAAAACTATTTGCAAAAAAGTCAAAAGTAGGCCTATTCTATGCAGGGGTTTCAATTATTTTCATACATTATACATTACAGTTTGCAAATAATCACCAAGGAATTGCTCCAAAGCTCTACTAAAGCTAAGAGTAATCAGTGACAGCTCACAGAGGGATTACACACACAAATAAACCAACATTTCTCAACAGTGTTATACTTTTAGAGCTAAATCAGAACCGGCTGAGAGAAGGAACAATTCTGTTGATGCCTTTTCCATTATGAAATACGAAAAGGTTCCAGGCGCCACCTACTGTTAACTATGGAGCATAGTAGGCGTAAAAATCTATTATTTTATGGTCAGTGTAGGGAAAAATAAAGTCTTGTTGATTACATTTCCCGTTTGTCCTAGTATCTCTTGTGGATTCTAACAAGGTAACAAAGATGAGATCTCACTTGATTGGAGAAAGAATACAAAAAATATAAACATTACCAGCGTTGTTTCGAAACAAATAATAATTAATAGCAGGGTGAATAATTTTAAAGGACCTACCAGAAGCTAAGAGAGAAAAAAAAAACGTAATATACATTATGCGGTTAGTAAGCTAACCGCATTTTCTCCAAAATAAAACAAATATTTAATTTTAATTTAATCATATTAATACAATCATATTGTGAAAATATCCGTACAACAGTAGGAGATTTTCTGGGCCATTGTGGCACAGAACCTAGGCCTGAAGTCTCCATACGAAAAGGGGCAAAATGACGCCTTCCTTCCTGTTTTGATTTGGAGAATTGAATTGAAGCTGTACCCTTGTCTACCGCAATAAAACACAATTTCCGTTCTCAAACTTTCTATGAGCTGTGGTTGGCCGTTAACAGTCCGGGAGTGAGAAGATTAACAACAAGACAAGGAAAACCACAACAAAGTCATGCATAATAATTATTTGTTTTATTTATGACAAAGAATTGGACAAAGTAATATCAAAAATATGTCATGGAGACAGATATCCCTCTACCAGAAGTCCCTCCCTTTCTCTCGTCCACCAAAACCAAGTGACTAAAACAGATATCGCTCACTCCGACCTCCCACCCTCTCTCGGCAATAATGCATATTGTGTGTGTATGTGTAACACTCCCAATTCAAAAAAATCTCTTTCTCTCTCTTGCCCTATCCGTCTCTGTCTCTCTCTCTCTCACTCTCTGCTGACATCTTGCTCTTTCGCCCTCTCTTGCCTGCTTCTATTTGTATCCATGCTGTAACAGTCTGGAACCCTATCCCTCTGGATCCCTCTGGAGTTATAGGAGGTACTACTGTAATAAACACACACAGGGCCACACTGGCACACACAAACACACACAGGGGCACCCATGCACTGTTCATGCACAAACATACATACACACACACACAAACACACACACACACTTAGATACACGTTTTCACAAACCCATACACACTCACTCACTCACACACACACACACACACACACACACACACACACACACACACACACACACACACACACACACACACACACACACACACACACACACACACACACACACACACACACCACCTTGTAATGAGATAATGTAATTTAAAGGAAAAAGATGATATAAAAACAAATCACTCACATACACATACTCAAAGACAAACCCACACTTGCACACAGACAGCAGCAATATACCATTTGATAATTTTCTAGGTTGCATTTACTGATCGCTTTATTCTATACTTCATATGAATTCAGCTGCTCTAAGAACAACGGCTGGGAAAAAAAAGGGTCAATAACTGATGTATGGCAGACAACAGTTGTCTGCCTATACTGGAGCATAGGCAGACAACTGTCGATAAGTGGATGGAAACAGACCAAAGACGATAGAATAATTTCCGCGGTGGACTGGTTTGTTTGGTTTGGCAAACTCAAACAAGTTGATTTGAGTTTTCCACTTGCAACGACTTCTAATCCATTACTGCAGTCAATACATTGCATGTGTAATATCTAACAAGCCTCTGTTTACAGTTGAAAAAGAAACAGAAACAGAAACGGAAACAGTAAACCACCAGTGAACCGCAAATCTGACTACAGTGGAGTCGTCATTCCGAGTTGATGTATGGTAATGAAGACTACCGTACCCAACATCCATAGGCTCCTACTCTGATAACACTATGTCTTGAATAGAGAGCTTCTACACATCATAAATTGTTCTAAAAAACAGCCAATCTAATCTACAGCCATCTAATGCCTTTATAGATATATTATAGTCAAACTACACAGTCAGACTCCAAAGGAAGACTCTATAGTCAAGTCAAACTCTAGTCAAACTCTACGGACAAACTAGTCAAATTATAAAGGCAAACTGCAAACAAACGGCAGACAAACTCTACAGTCAAATTCTACAGACAAACAACAGTCAAACCCTACAGCCAAACTCAACAATACACTCACTCTTGTCATGCTGGTTATTGGGTTCATGGGGGGGGTGTTGAGGACTGAGTGTGACCGTGGTAGACGCTGGCTAAGCTCCAGCCACTCTCCATCTGATATCCTGTAGGACCCCTTGGCCCAGAATAAACCAGACCTGGATGACATCCTGCATGGGAGGCCTAGAAAGACCCCAAAGAGCTGGGTATTTTTCTACCTTCATAAAGTGAACTAAATTCAAGGACTAATGTTAACTGACAATAAGTTGTCTGACATTTAGTTAGCAGATGTATTAATAACTTACAATTTGTACAAATGGATCAACATTAATTTGGCATTAAATGAGCTCTGTAAAAAAAAAGGACAGTGGATAGTGCAAATGCCATAGGAAAAAGTTGAATTCAATGCTTAACAACAATCAGAAAGACTATGACAGTGACCATACTTGTCCGTAAACACAATAAAGCTATTTCTGTTTTATGAGCAGAGAGAGAACTAAGAAATCACGCTGGATAATCGCTTTATTAACACACCCATGGGTGCTTGTTACTGAGAATATGGTTCTCTAGCGGGCCCTAATGGGGCGAGATGTACCAGAGTTTCCATAAACACCCAAAAGAAGGCTTTGAAGATATTACAATACATTGCTTAGCAATAAGAGTCTCATTAATTTCTTCCAGAGGGATATACTTCTATACAGTGGTTGTTCAGTTGCGCAAACAGTGGACATATACACCATGTTAATGTGGACATGGTGGGACCAATAAGAAGATCATCAAATCAATCCAACAAATGTTTTTGCTTCCCTTCCTTCATGACAATAAAATACCAATCAAACATGTGTAAAGGGAGGGTAAGAATCACATGGTAGAGAGGGTACTGTGCATGTTAAACTGGTTCCAACCTGGACTGTTTGGGAAAGAGGATTCCCAGGGCTTCCAATGGAGTCTTACAGGGGGAAATAAAGGAGGATGAGACGGAGGAACAGTTGTTGTGGCATTTAAAAACAAATGGTTGATTACAGCTTACGTGTGCTCAGGCTCTATGATTGACCCTCTATCTGTGTTCTACCCTCAATGTATACAAACTGTGTGCTTTAACTACTGTCTTTATCATCAAACCAACCGCTATTAAATACAATGTGATTGAGAATGTATATACTTTTTTACACTGTTTACAGTTTTAGAATTTACTTATATATTTTAATATCTATGCAAATTCATCTTTAGTAAACAGAAACACCTTAAACGTTTAGGAGAAGGTAAGAAGGCACGTCAAAGTACCATTCCCTCAGGACCTTTTTCACTATATTTAAGTCTAGTTGGATTGGGATGTATCTGGGTTTCCTGCCCCCGTTAATAAATTACTGATTTCACGGCACACTTGTATCAAGCATAACACAGGTATACATACAGGTGTCTCAAACCAAGAGTCTCACCTTGTCTGATGCTCTGACAGGCCTGCCGTATGGCTCGTTTATCCATACCGTTCCCCATTGGTTGAGCCCTAAAGGGGGCGGGGTCAACACAAAGGTGTGCTGGAGGCTCCAACATGGCGAACCGCAATCAGAGCTGATGAAGTGATTAAAGTTCTCAGAATTGGCAGCAATGGCTGATACAGATGAGAGAGGAGATGGCTATAAAGTCCCCTCAAAAAACATTACTCAATTGTAACTCGATTAAGTGTAGGCTTAATCGGAAAAATAACACCTCCCTCAGGTTCCACTTCACAAATACAGCCTGCCAAGTAAGAATTTGGTTGTTAAAAGTGGGTTTAAAAAAATTCTTTGTTCAAGGCTCAAACAGCAATTTAGTCCACCAGCCATAACAGCAATTGGAAAAAGCGGGTGGAAACACAGAAAAAAAAATTGAAATGTCTCACTGGTTTACATGGAAAGGAAAAGAGGACTGACGTACAACTCAGTAGGAACAGCTCTGATGCATCTACAGCAGAGAGAGAACTGGCTCCCCGGGAAATCTGTGTGTGTGTGTGTGTGTGTGTGTGTGTGTGTGTGTGTCTGTGTGTGTGTGTGTGTGTGTGTGTGTGTGTGTGTGTGTGTGTGTGTGTGTGTGTGTGTGTGTGTGTGTGTGTGTGTGTGTGTGTGTGTGAGTGTGTGTGTATGCTCATACGCCTGTGCGTGTCGGATGCCAACTAATACCTTGTTCAAGCAGTTTGTCGCAGCTGTTGCTGTGCTCAGTCATTTCTTCTGGTTGACGGACACAAGCATAGGGGGACATGCGCACACACACACAGACACACACAAACACACCGCTCGCTAGATTCCTCCCACTTTGCACCTATGATCTCAGCCCTGCTGGTGTCAAAAGGGTGCTGTTGCACCTGCAGGCGGACCTTACAGCTTTGAACCGTTAGCCTAGTTGCTAGGCTTACGGTGTGAGCTGTTGGGCCACCTTTAGCCTAGCGACTAGGTTAAAGGGGTTGGCTGGTAGGCCATCTAGCTTCTAAGCTAAAGGTGTGAAGTGGTTTGCCATCTTTAGCCTAGCAGCTAGGCTGAAGGGTTAAGATGGTATGAAAACTAGCTGCTAGGCTAAAGGTGTGAGCTGGTTGGCCAACTTTAGCTTAGTGGCCGGGCTAAAGGAGTGTGCTTGTGGACCACCTAGCTGCTAGTCTAAAGCTGTGCGATGCCGGGCCACCATTAGCCTAGGCTAATGGTGGGTTCGAGATGCATCGTACACCACCCGCACAAATTAGTAAGTGTAGTATCGCTACACAACGAGTTAGGTAAGAACAGTCATTGGCTAGACATTGTTATTGTTAGCTAAATTACCCACTTTAGCAAACCAGCTCGAAAACAAACAACAAAACTTGGCATTGTGTTGCAAAAACAGCAAAATGTGTGCAATGCATAAATTGGTGGCCAGATTAAAGCAGCAATGTAATGAAATGTGTAGGAGCATTTCAAATCGACATTAAAACGATCAACGTGATACAAATACAAAAACAACTCGTCACGATATTCGTTTGTCGAGTCGTACGGTCAACCTCACTGAACTCGTTGGACTCTCAGAAGGACGAGTGGGACAGGTAAAAAGGGGGCGTGCTTCGATGAAATTTCACATGAAAGCTGGGAGATTTCAGATTTCCCATCTGCCACTAGTGCGGGTGGTGTACGATGCATCTCGAACACACCATTAATGTGTGAGTCAGTATGCCAGGCTATGTATACACTAGGCCCTAGCACATACATAGCACCTGGCACATACATCATTTCCAACCAACATAATACATCCATCTGACATCTGTGTTGTGTACGTTGAACCGTTTTGAATCTGGCTATTCAGTATTTGTAGTATTTGTAGTAATTTTGTGCAGTCTAGTATTTATTATACCTCTTAACCCACATAATAAACACTTTATAGCAATGCAGTACATATATCAGATTCCACTGACGGTTTTTAATATTTGCAAAGCATTCCTACCTACAAATAAAATGTGGGTTCCCGTCGTAGACCTAAATGACAAATCTAAACTATTTCAGGATCAAATTACAATTCTGCATTGGTTTATTGCCTCATTGTTTTTGTAGGTCACACCACCTGTCTCTCTTCATCTACCGAGAAGCCGCACAATCTGTCTCTCTGTCTATCTGTCTGTCTATCCATCTATTCCTTTGGCATGATCCTGGCTTTAACATGACAACCTGCTCCAAATCGCTGACCATTTGCAGTCTCGTCCCCATGACCAGACATTCTGTCAGGGAGAGACAGAATAACATGATGTGAAAGAATAACAAAATAGGACATGGAACTATGCTCCTCTCCCTGTCCGTCAGCTATGTGTTGAGTATTGTGTTGACAGGGAAATGTGTGCGTGTGTGTGTGTGTGTGCGTGCGTGCGTGCGTGCGTGTTGTGTTTCGGGGGTACCAATAACGGAGCATAAATACTTTGTCATAATGCAGTTACTATTGATTATTTTCATAGTCCATTTATCAATTGATTCATCAGAATTAAAGCCTAAAATTATATTTAGACAAAGTGCTTGCATTTCAGAAACTATTAAACTATTAACAGGGAATGTTGTGTCATTTTACTAGATCAATTGCTAAAAACAATTGTTGCTATCTAAGAACATAGTCCTTTATCTGTAGATTGATTCAGCATTCCATATTTTAACGAATGATAATCTTCGTGATCTTGATACACATCTAAACCACCCTTTCTAATGGTTCTTAACCAAATTCATATCATTTCACACTTGACTTTATTTAGCCTCAGGACAGGAAACACTGCGGCGTATCCTTTCAACTTTCTGCAGAAGTTGAAGATCAGAGGTGTCTCTGTGTAGTTTTCATAGTACCCCTTAGAAGCCTGTCTCCATGGCTGTTGACAAAAGCAATAGCCCTGATGATGTCAGCCTAACTTATAGGCATCCTTAAGCAAGATGCCCTTTACCCCCTAACTGCTCCTTGAAGGGGAATCGTCACGCTTGCTACTTTCTAATTTAAGAGTGTTGCTTCAAGCGTGTTGTCCAAAGAAATCTGCAACATGAGTCTGAAATATCAACACCATTTTCTCTCAGGGATCATAGTAAAGTTGGACTATTGGTACCATTGGTCCAGAATATGCGTTCTCGATTGGTTTGATACAGAAAAATTACAGAAGATGTTGCAGTCTGACACATTTTCACAGCATGGGTAGAAAACGGTAGTGTCCTTTATTAGAAATTAGCAGAGGGTGAGGGTTCCCCTTTAATGAAATGTATCTGAATTCACTGTATGTATCTTTGGATAAAAGCATCTGCTCAACAACTAGTAAATAGTGTTATGCATATCATGTTCCATCTTGTTTAAAAAAAACATGCATACATGACAGGTTGCTACTGGGTTCAATCCTCCAAGTCCGCAATTTAAGGTCCCCCTGTAGGTATCCTATAGGGGGATTATTTGTTTATTAACACGGTGGATGCGCACGTAGAAAGATGGCAAAAATGGTTAATTTGCAGTTGCGGTGTTAATTAGCAATTTTGTCAGCTTACTGTTACATTAAACTGTAATCAGAAAACGCGGTTATAGACCCTATAGTATCTGTGGTATGAAGGCTGGAACGAATTTCGAATTATGAATATGTACACTTTATGTTGAAAGTATTGACCGTTGTGATTTCCATTGAAACAAATGGCGAGGTGATTATTCTTCAAACGAGAGCTGGTAAATTGTGAAAAATTAATTAAACTGTAATCAGACAACGTGGTTATATACTCTAGGCTGGGACGAATTTCGAATTATAAATATGTACAATCAATAACGTTAGCTCTCTGGCTCGTAGCTCAATGGACTAGGATACCTCCCGTTGCCAAGTCGTAGCTACGGTCCGTCCTATTTATGTGAAAAACATTATATTTGGATTGTAAGACGCATGAAAATATAAATGAATGATCTTAATTTCTTTTCCTTGGCAAGTGACCATGGTATAAGCGGGATAATGCCCTTCGAGGTGTCAAAAACATGTTTGATCGATCGCAATTAAAGGGGACTACTTTTTGAGGGAGATATACTCAGACAGAGTATACATTTAATAAGCATGCAATACGAATAAGGAAAAGCATTATTATTTATGTATTTTAATTGTTTTATTGTTGGCAAGCAAGAAGTAGAAAATGGGATAATCAGTCTTATTAAAAGAGTTTGTGCAACCAACCGCACAACAAGACATGATTGCGGCTCTTGTCGCTCTGGTCTCTTTCTGCCAACGACATGCGCGTAGAGCGGGGAGTGGCGTAGAGTGACGTAGACTGATTATCCCTCTATAGCAAGATGCCCTTACCCCTACCCGCTGCTTAATGTCATGTATCAGACTTTAAAGTAAGTCTTTCGATAACAACATCAACTTAATACATTCCAACAACATATAACTTTGAAAGAGTGGCAGGAGCGCTAAGGATAACACCACAGGTCAAAGGCCATTGTCAAAAACAGCAGCTGCTGTGTGTGTGTGTGTGTGTGTGTGTGTGTGTGTGTGTGTGTGTGTGTGTGTGTGTGTGTGTGTGTGTGTGTGTGTGTGTGTGTGTGTGTGTGTGTGTGTGTGTGTGTTTGAGCGAGAGACAGCATGTTTGGCCCTGCATTAGTAAAAAACCAGACTCAGCAACGTGACCTTGTCATTGGCTGATCGCACTGAGCTTAACCATTCAGTTCTGCATGTCAGTAGTCCTGCACTGGTGGAGATGGAAAATAAATAAGTAATAAAATAAATAATAATCCATCAAAGGCTTAATGTCTTACAAAGATTTGATGGGCCACTTGGTCATTAAAAGCTTTGATTTATGTGAAGACATCAGAATCCAAAATTGTCTTTGTGATGGTCGAATAAAATGAAAATACTTTGGCACAGGAAAAACATTTCGATTGATTCAAAGAAGATATAGAAGAAGACCAGTACTTAGTTTGAATGTTATATAAATTCTTTGACGGAGCTAGACCTTCCCTCAATTAAAGAAAACCTGAAATGAAAACACCTCTCTCTTCCTTGGTAGCTAAATGCCCTAGTCATTTTATGCATCTGTCTAAAAGCGCTGTTATTATTAGGCTGCATGTGATGCTCTGCTGACAGGTTACCATCTGAGCAGACTTCCCAGCCAGAAGCAATTGGCCTGCGGTTCATCACAGGTAGCCTAATACTCAATGGGCAGAAAATAGTGCAGAATTATCTGCGCCTGTATCTCATTTTGAATAAGCGCCTATCCGGAACACATTAGACATCTTTGGGAAGTAATTTAAAGTTTATTCCCCTCACATGAACAGGAACTAGGGAAACATATCTCTGCATGACAAAGGAAGTGGCTAACAGAAAGGAAATGCTAACCCAGCAACATCCCATATTCTGGATGCATAATGATGAATTTAGACTTGTCTGAATCTGAGATATCTTGGAATAGCCCATTAATTATCAACACATTGAGTCCAAATGGGGACAGACATAACATTCCAACAAATTATAATGCAATGTGCATGATTTCATCATCTGAGTCAACCGATGACCAAGTATCAAAAGGTCATAGCCTGGCCTGCCCAAAATTCAACGTCTTTAAAAAGTAACCTTGTGTCGTCGCCAACCATGGGTTTCCATGAACTGTTGTTCTGTTTCTAAATTAACTTCCCGGGCGCAGCCCCTTCTGTGCAGCACCTTCACCTCAATGTAGCCTCCCCCTCCTCTCCCTTCTATCCATCTTTTAATGTTAACTATTTAGGGGTAGGGGCATCTTGCTCAAAGGTTGCCTTCAGACAGACATTTGGGATCAAACCCAGTACCTTTCAGCTTGGACTCAAACACCCAGACAACTGCCCTCTCCTGATCCCTTCACCTGCTCCTTACACTGCAGATGATCTCAATCTAACTTTCCGGCTTTTGCCCTAGCAATCTTCGTCTTAGTAGTAGCTGCAACTCTAAACACGAGGTTTCACGCTGCACCTTTCACTTATACTAAAATATACTAACACCACTCACACACACACACACACACTACTCCCCTGCCCCCTAAGTCATAAAACTGATGGCATTTCAATACCCCTCCTCCTCTACAGTATTCCCTCCCTCTGGTTTAAATGGCAGACCCAGCTGGTCGCACGGCTAAATCTAGGACCTCCTCCCGGGTGCAAACTGGGGCTAAGGTTACTAGCAGCGGATAGCCTAGCCAGTAGAGACACACATTCACTCACACACACACACACACACACACACACACACACACACACACATATATAAAACACACACACACACACACACACACACACACACACACCCGCACACATACATATACACACAAACACACACTACCACACACACGCACACAAACACACATACATACAAACACACGCAAACACACAAACACATACAAACACACACACACACACGCGTGTACAAACACACACACACACTCACACACACACACACACACACACACACAGACACACACACACACACACACACACACACACACACACAAACACACACACACACACATACACAAACACACGCTACCACACACACACCCGCACACATACATATACACAAAAACACACACACACACACTACCACACACACAAACAAATAAAACAAAATAAATAACTTAATAAGGAATAATAAGGAATTTGTTAAATTCATGAATGAGCTAAGCTAGCCAGCCACGCTAGCTTGTTCCCTAATTAACACCTGATCCATCTGCCTTTGGTCTTAACTAGCAATGAGCCAAACACCTGCTGGTATTAGGTATCAGTCGACTAGTCACCAAATTAGTGTCTGTGTGACTATCCCAGAAACAAATCATGGCATCCCCCTTTATTTATTATTATTGTTCACAGAATTATTGTTATGATTATTATTCAATATATTCAAGATGGAATTCATATTTAGTTTAGTTTTGAAACACTGACTGTATGTGTTGAGAAAGCGTTTATAATTATCATTTTTCTGAATGTCCATGAATAGCTACTGTTCAAACAACTACTGTATACTACATCTATGTTATATTTGCATTGTACATTGTATTCTATTGTAATTGTATAATTGTAAGTACTGACTTTTATTCTTAAATCAATACTTTTTCTCTGCGTCTTTATTACGGAGGCATGTTGCGATGCTCACATCGGCCAAAGGGTGGCGGCAAACCTCTGGTGAAATCAACGTTAACAGCTTGTCAAATTATTTAATTTAATACCCTTGTTATAACGTTAAAATACGCTCTTTGAGTTGTGATGCTTAATCGTTAATATCAGGTACAATTTCAATGGGATGTTACAAGTAATTGTTTGGTTTGAAAACCTTTTGATTTGTTAATGGACTGCGATAAGACACAGAAAAGGCACATAGCGACCCACGTTTATCTCACTGAACAATGAAAACATTCACACCTGCTCACAAAGAAGCCCCAATTTGGTCCATTTCAAGGGCAGCTGTACTGTAAAGTTTCTCTCCCTAAAGAGACTACTTGGTTCATTATACACATTCAATTGACATGCTTACCACACACACACACACACACACACACACACACACACACACACACACACACACACACACACACACACACACACACACACACACACACACACACACACACATGATGAACACTCAGACACACAGGCCCTGAGTCATCTTTGTCATTTAACCAGCTGTTCAATAAACCCTGAAAAGTGAAGTGTTTACAATAACATACAGACTGTATGCCTTAGAGTTTGGTATGTTTGAGAGTGAGATCTAGAGAAAGACAGTTGCTTAAGTGCTACTACAAAAGATACACACACACACGCACACACCTATTTATCCGTTGGCACTATTTGTAATTCGCTGATAGCAAGGTCCACCTGGTAAGTAACACAGTGCTCATGTATTTGTGTGACAGTCTTTTCTGCTGAGCATGAGGTAATGCAGGGAGCAGTCGAGGTATGCCTGCTATGTAAACACAATGTGATGGCCATGGTACTATGACAACCCACTGGTTGTAAACACCTATTCTCTCTGTCTACGTCTCTCTCTTTCTTTCTCCCTCTCATTTCTTCCGCAGGAAGAGATGTAGAGAAAAACAAAACACACATGTCCTCCAATGAAATAGACTCATTTCCATTGGACGTTTGTCGTGGGTTTTATTTGCATGTGCTCTACGATAATTATCTCACAGATAATAAACGGTTCACACCTAATTTTATCAACACTGTATCCAATGTTTAACCAAATGTCTGTCATGTTTGAAACGTTTGTAAAGTGTGTAACGTGTGCTCGACACCAAAACAACCCGATTTTTCACACGGTTCTGCAGCTGTATCTTTCCCAGCACGGGTGAGGAGTATAATTGCTAGAGTTAATGCTAGCCTGCACTGCTTTGCTTCAAATTCAACATAGTAGAGTTTGAAAATAATAATAAATAAACAACAAACCAAATTGAGAACTGCACAACTGTCAACAAATTCATGACAGCATCATCTATTTGATCTTTAAAGTGTGGAAAAGGTAAAAATATTTCTAAAATTGTCAAAACAAATTCCAGGGATTTATCTGAATTTCATTTTAATTCATAGAATTTCAATGTGGGCTGTCACTCACTGTTCTTCCTCTCTCTGATTGGCAGAAGCTTGTTTGCAGGTTGAAGGGTCAACTCCTGCAGTTCATTGACTACTGCCTCGCTCTTCGGGCTTGCAACTCCAGCCCCTGAGGTGGTCATCGCCATGGTTACAGACACAGAGTCAGAACTATAGAAGAGCAAAACACACACACAATTACTTTATTTAACTTTAAATAAAGTATATACAATGTAGAATATAAATAATAGCATAAATGGAACTATGTTTAAAATATATTATGCCTGCTATCCCCTTCCCTCCGAAACATTACCCTAAGAACGGAATGTAGGTTTTTAGTTAGTTAAAATCGTTATCTGCAAAGTAGAGGAGGGTGAGTGAGCTGACAGAGAAAACATGCATTGGGCTGTTGTAGAGGTATGTGTGTTTGGAGGGGTTATTCGGTCATTGATGGGTCGATCTCAAAGCAGTCCATTTCTGACCCATGCGTTCTCTGCAGCCTTTCACTCTCTCTCAAGTGACACACTGCAGAACAGTCACAGGCCTCTACATAAAGTCAATTACATGCAGAGAAGGAGTTTGTGAAGTAAAATAATATACTTTTTCCATGGTTGGAAGTTCCTGGAAGAGTGGAGTCTTCATATGTTTTTTGTAACATGGAATGGTTAAAAAATGACAAAGGTGTAGCTTGACCTGTTTGTCAACCCCATTTGTTATATCAATGCCAAGACAACAGCAGGAAAAGATAAATTATAGAAACGCTTCAAAGTAATTGAAAACAATATCTTAATTGAAAACAACGCTTCAAAGTAGGGATGTCCGATATTGGCTTTTTTGCCGATATCCGATATGCGATATTGTCCAACTCTAAATTTTCGATTCCGATATCAGCCGATACCGATGTCGATATTTGGGTTATTTATTTTTCCTCAAACCTAATTTAGGTAACATTACATATCTCCTGTTGTGGAATTAACACAACATGCTTAATGTTATTGTGATGCCCCACTGGATGCATTCTTGAATGCAACAAGGCTTTCCAAATGTTAACATTGTCTGTGCAAAATAAGAAAAATACTTCAACTTAATTTAAGGGAAAAGTGCCATGTTTATTTTTATTTTTTTAATGGTCTCAGACAACAGTTTGGATTACACTCTCCCTGAGATAATCTTGACAATGCCCACAACAAATAGGGCAAACTTGACTTCACAAATGATAAAACATTGTACCTGAACAACTATGTGCAACATAGCAGTATGTTTCTTTAACTAAAACTCAATAACCTTAATTGAATAAATGCACAAATATGAGTCAATTACAATGTGCACTGTACTGCACAATTTTGAAAACATTTATTTGAGCTATAAATAAAAAAAAAAAAAAAAAAAAAAAAAAAAAAAATCGGTTTTAAGGCAAAAAAAATCCAATACCGATATTGACCGATATTACATTTTTATGCTAATATCGGGCCGATAATATCGGTGGGCCGATAATATCGGACATCTCTACTTCGAAGTAATTGAAAACAAACAAAGTAATGATTCAACATGCTCTGTTGAATTAGGTTGGCTCCTCTATAATAACTTTCCCTAAGACTATTTGGATTCTCCAAGGGATGATGTCATTGCTGCCAGACACAATGTCATCATGGCACCATCACAAGAGGCATTAACGTGCAAAAATATGACAGCAATTTGATTAATCACATGCCAACAACTTTCGGACCATGTAGCATTGAGGGATTGGACCACTTCTGAGGGTGGTGAGGTTAAATCAAGGCCCCTTTACACAGAAAAGTTATTTTTAGGCACTGGTCTAAGCCAATGCTAATATTTAAAAATAAATAGCAACGTAGTTTGCAGTGCATGAGGAATGGGAAACATCTCTTTATTTATGGCTGAGAAAGTATCCAAGGAAAACGGCTTTGTCTATATTAACATTACGGTTTTCCCTTTTGGATGGGACCTAATATACAAAGAGTAAAAGAGTAATTTATTTTAGGACACTAAGGTTAATTTTGACATGAACTCCTTTGAGCATGAGTCATGTAATGTTTGAAGAAAACCCTCCCAGATAAATAGGGTAAAAGTTTATTTTATGTATCAACAAAACCACAGTGGAAAATTAGTGATGAATTTCTGGATAACCACTAAAGGTTAACAAACTCCTATGCATTTCCTTTTACTATTTACTACTATCATTTACACTTTAATCTAAAGCAAATTACAGAGAATTCTGATGCATGTGTTGCATGGAAAGGTTAGGGCATCCAAGAAGGTATACAGGTTAAGGTTAGGATGCAGATGTTGGAGATCCAACCACCTTAGGGGTAGGAGTTGAACCGCATACCACACAATGTAAAACAACAACTAACTCATTTAGCTTTCCAGATATGGTCAATTCCATCCTAAACTTAGACCACCCCAATTTTCTACTGCTATCAACAGATCCTTTATGTATGACCTTAGATCGAATCGCCTAAGCAATCCGTGTTTGGCAGTGTTAAAGTAAATGAATGTACCGTTTTAATCGAGCTCTATGATTTTTCATTTTTTTCTATATTTATTAACTCTCAATTCAATATATTCAGTGAATGAACTTCTTGGTTAATCGTTGTGTATAAGAATTAGCATAACTGATGCTTAAACTAAGTTATCCTCGACTTATAATAGCCATCAAGTAGGCCCTATTACTATTGTTTCATATAATAAAGATGCTTTTGTAGTTTTCTTCTCGACATGGTCTGTTATGTATGCTGTAAGGGTCTATCTACCTATTAACTACCTATCTGAAAAATACTTATTTGGGAATTAATCCAGATATCTGGTTCACACATTTAACTAACGTTAACCACTTTTCTTGGACTCAACGGGAATTCACACAGTATCAAACCGGAGAAAAATCCTACGATGAAGAAGGAAAATAAACGTTATAGGCCTACCTTATTATGCCGTTGCCCACTTGATGTCGTGATCAAAACCAATTCCTATTCATTGTTAACAACTAAACACGAGTTTACTGGTCCTTTATATATTTTGACAGCCCGCTTTGCCAACGGTCGCTTCGCCTTCTTCGACCCTGCCATTTATCAATCGGTAAACTCCCTGCAGTTTCCAGCTTTACCTTGTGTTGGTAACACCATTTTATGCCATTATTATTTGAACGATAGTGTCCGTTCCAATGCATGGCAGCGGAACTTCAATCACCTGGGTGCTGATCAGTGACGGACTGGGATAAAAAAACGGCCATGGCATTTGTACCCGCGGGGCGCGCGCGCAACTCGCAGTAGCAGATACAACCTTTCACGAACGGAAATAGAAACGCACTTTTGATAGTCCCAGTGATGGTGACCTTCACTTGAGCATAAACAATGCACCAACTGCATAAAAAATGAATAGATCATCAGAGCCAGCTGCTCCATAATAAAAACATGTCTTACCGTCATGCAGTTAAAGTACAAATGAGCTCGCTCTTCTCCGCAACCCTGTCTATCACGTCAATAGAATCCAAGTTAACACGGACCTCTTTCTCTGTCGCCATCACTGATGGCGACAGAGTATAGCTTCCAACTTCCAAAGTAGGCCTATAGCTTCAAACTTCCAACAACCCCAAACACGCAGAGGCGGTCTATCCTACTCGATTCGGTCTTGAAATCCCCACAAGTCATTGCTTCATTTAAACTTTTGCAAACAAATAATCAAGGTTTCAGGGACTTGGAGAAATGTGGCTTTCAGATGGCCATAGAAAATTATTGTCGCTTGAAAGTGGGCCGAGATGTTATGGGGCCGCCGATTGCGATGAAGGGGCCGCAAGGCTGTGACAATAATGCCGCTCTCTGATTGGCCGACCGACTCAAACGGCCCACGAGGGCCCACGAGAGCCCGCGGCCCCCCCGGCATTCGCCAGAATAAAGAACAGACCGCAAGAACGTCAGTGGTGCTGATACCGTCTAGTTCTTTCGTGTCGGGACTCTCCACGTTTGCGTGGAGTCGTACACATTACAATTGCTTCCTTCTATAGAAAATTGTAGAGCGACTAACTCGGTCACTCGTACAAGCTTTTTCATGCAAATAAAGCACATTTGCATTTGAGAAGGAGAAAAGAGACACTTGTTCACTTGTAAACAATACTTGAATCACCTTTTATTAAGACTGCTTTTCCTGCAAATAAAGCTAATTTAAATGAATATTTCAGCGAGAGAATGTCATTGATACACTACAGAAAGGTACACCATACATAATTATTACAGTCCTGGTCAAAGATTTACAACAGATGAAATATATAAAATGTTTTACAATGTTTGAATACCGTTCTGAATTATGAGTTCAACCAATGTGAACCTTTCTATTCTGTCATACACTCATCTCCATCTTTATTTTTACGCTGATACTCTTCGCCTTCTTCTTCTTCTTCTTCCTCCTCCTCCTCTTCTTCTTCCTCCTCACCATCATCATAGTCATCATCAAAGTACTTCTCCTCTGCATCTCTGCTCACTATGTCCAGGTTGTCATAGTCTGGGTTCTCGTCCACTTCACTGTAATGGGTAAGGAACATGCGTTTGCACCAGTACACATATGTGTGTACACACACACACACGCACGCACGCACGCACGCACGCACGCACACACACACACACACACACACACACACACACACACACACACACACACACACACACACACACACACACACACACACACACACACACACACACACACACACACACACACACACACACCAATTAAATTGTTTGGGGCAAAAACGCCCTATCAATGTACGTCCTCTAAAGGTTTTTGTCACTGACCACTTAGATTATAACATTCTGGAAAGGATCCCGACAGAGAAATACAACTTTTCTATAACAAACACACCGGGATCTAGTGATAGGTAACGAAAAGGCATCTTTTCAATAATGTTAGAATATATTCTGAGCCTTTCCGTGGCAAAGCAAGCACTTTGAGAGGAAATACATTGACAAGGCACTATTTCCTCAAAGGATTACATTACAGCTCGTTTTCCGCGGATAACGGCTGCACCCTTCTCGCTCAATATTTGTCGTCTGCATTAGACCCTAAATGATGGTAAAAGAGAGTCCATTTGGTAAATGTTTTCCTTTAATGCCATGTTTTCCCTGTTGAGCCAGACAGGATCCATTTTGAGACCATAGCAAAAATACTAACACCAATTCATCTGCAGACGGGCTCAGTCTGACCTGTAGTTGAAGTCCTTGTCTTGGCCGGATAGGAAGCGCTGGTGCATCTGTCCGATGAACTCCTCGCGGAGCAGGGCTTTCTCCTCCTGCGAGGGCCCTCCCTGCCGCTCCTCCTGCCCAGCGTCTGGATGGAGACAGAGACGTTGGTTTACTCGGTTACCGATATCCATGCCACACAGCATTTGTAGTTAGATTCATCTACATGAATCCCTTCCTGTTTGGATGTGATCCGGCATTCTGTATGCTCTACACCTGTTTTTTGTTTTTTTCAGAGTCAAATAGCAGCAGGGAAGTGGATTGCAAATTGGCCTGGCCACAATATGTATATAATACACACATTTCTTGTCTGTTTCATATGATTATTAGATGATGTTCAAAAGCATTTGCTTGTCCGAATTAGTAAATCTAATGTGTTTGTGTCTATACAATTTGATGGTAACTATACAAAAATATATATAAAAAAAAAAATAGAAAATTTGTTGTTTTTTCCGCATGGAATTTTAATTGCATACGTTTTCGTATCATGATATCGTGTTTGAAGTTTTATCGCCCTTTGAACAGCATGTGTGAGTGTGACGTATTTACCGTTGAGGTCTTCATCATCCTTACGTTCATCGTCTTCCTCCTCCTCTTCCTTGGCGCCGTCCTCCTTCTCCTGCTCCTCCTCCAGACGGCTCTGAAGGAGTCGCTCTTGGTAGGAGTTGAGGAGGATGTGGGCCAGCCCCCCGGAAGCACACCCCTCTGGCCCGTCCGACCTTCCCTGAGCAGCACCGTCCTGCATCAACTCCTGGGATCGCTCCAGTATCTACGCCGGCGGTGATGGCTTCAGATTACATTCAACACTAAAACATGCACTGTGTGACCCTTTGGTGTCACTGCAAGCAGACAGCATTTATTGATACAATTTCAAACCAGAGTGTCTAAAATAATTAAAGTCATACACGCTTCAGAAAATTCTGTCTTTGAACCCTGATGTTCATCATCTACCCGCAGACATCATTGGGACATCCTCATAAAGACCCCAGCAGGTAAGTTGCTTCGGATAAAAGAGTTTGCTAATTTACTAAATAGCTCAGTAGTACGTAGTAGTAGTAGTAGTAGTATACGAGGCTAATGAAGTTAAATTTAAGACCCTGACAAGCTGTGGCACCCTGGTCTCACCTCATCATCTGTCAGGTACTGGCCGATGTACTGCTCATACAGTAGCAGCTCCCTGTTTCTCATCTGCTCCTCGCTGAAGTACTGACCCTCTGGAGAACCGACACCAAACACACAAATAAAAGGGTACACAATAGAGTTTACTGCCAATGACTTTGCTGGGATTAGATCAACTTTCATTTTAGTCAGTCGCTTTGAGTCTATAAAAGCATCTGCAAAATAGTTAATAGGACGGAAGGAACGTATATGGACACAGAGCAACTTTCAAAGATATGTAACAGATTAACTAAACTGATTTCCACTTAACAGCAGGACAAATAAGTTTACCTCTCTGCAGGGCTCTAAGGGCCGCATAGCGATGATTTCGAACCCTCGTCCTGTCGGCATGCCCTCCAGGCCTTCTTTGTATCACCCGGCAGTAGTGCTTGGCCCTTGGGTCAGAACCGAGGTGGGAGAACGCAGCCAGATGCTGAGGCTTCAGATGGGCCTTGGAATAAGAGGATGTCAAAACAACTATGAACGCAATAATAGCGGTTACAGCAATGAGCAGTCAATTTGGAATAACATGATTATGTCATGTGAATGGTTATGCCGTGTGAGTAATGCACTGGCAGTTTCGATGACAACAATGTCTGCCAAAAATGACAAATCCTTTGACGATGAACGACTAAAAAATTACACAAAAAACATTACGACTAACAGAATAAATAACATTCCATTGCTCCTCAATGCTTCCACAATGGAGGCGGCCATTGCGAGGTCACGGTGGCATCCCACGCCTATCATTTAAGCATCTTTCAGCAAGATGCTTAACCCCTACTTGCTCCTTAATTACATGAATCCGAAGTTGACATGTTTATAGAGTCTGCTAAATGACCCCATGATGTAAAGTTAATTTAAACAGGCATTGGTTTATGCCGAATCACGCAACAGAAACATATCTTATATCTTATGGAGAAAAACGACGACAGCAAAGGCTTACCTGGTACCTTTCAAGGAAAACAAGCGGTTTGCTCTTGTACTGTTGTAACAGCTCCTCTCGACGCTGATCTAGAGTCAGGTCTGCTTCTCCTATTTGCTGGCTCTTGACCGGGCTCCCACTCAAAGCGACAGCCTCCAACATGGCATTCACACTGGGGGATAAGACCTGAAAATCCTTTATGGTAGAATAAAATAGGTAGAGGTATAAGTAAGCCAAGCATCACTTGTAAGAAGAAAAAATTGTCGAACAGAAGAAGTTCATAAAATGTATGGATCCGAACCTGTTTGTCCTGCGGGCTATCTTTGGGGCTCGTTGGCTTTTTCAACACAAATGCAGGGAACATTTGAGTCTCCAAATCCATGCGTGTGTTGTCAGGTGTTTCAGTTCTGTCATTTTTCTCAGAAGGACCTGGAATGGGTTTTGTTAATGGAGGATCTATTTCCCCCCACATGACGAATTAAAAAAATAGTTATAGATGTCCAGCAGATGTTTGTTTGTTAACAAGAGGTTTGCTGACCCGGGAAAAGGCAGATAGCACTTTACTCATGAAGTATATTTATTAATAACAATGTAATTCCGATGGAATAGAATAGTTTCTTGTTTCGGTATGGCATTTGCATTGAATTCAAACAAGACCGCCATATTGGTCCGTCATTGTTATTGGTCCCCTCCAGCATCAGACGAATATTCATTCCGTGTTCGTGCTTTGGTTTTCTCCAGGCCCCCAGGATAGGCGCATACTTCCGCAATCCACCAGTGCTCAGAGGCCAAGCCTGGTATTGCAACTGTTTGGGCTGGCTGTGGATGGGGGTCCGTCCTTTCATGTGGCCCAGAAGTAGATATCGCCGTCCACTCCAATACAAGTGGGGAACAGGATTGTGTCTCCGCAAAAAATCTCTGGATATCAATCAAAGGCTCATAATTATATTTCTACCCTGTTCTAAAAAAAAATAAGTTTTCTTCTTTTCAAAACGCCTCCTCACGCGTTTTATTAGCAGTTTATGTTGGGTGGGCAGCTGAAAGGAGTCGTACTGAAACAAACGGCTCCTTGCTATGGACCTATTTTGAAGTGCACGGCTCCATTAACTTCCGAATTAAATTAAATTCAGTCTGAGATTTGTCCTTTTACTTAACATGAATGGCGTATAACACGGATATATAACACACATATCATTGAAATAGCTGTAACAGGCACGGACGTATTGATTACCTGAATGATTATGGGTGACCTTCATCATTTGTGTAGGCTACTCCAACTTCGTTGCTGGTCGATATGTAAACATTTACTTTTATATAAATTATTGATTGCATTTTTCGTAAATAGTTAGTTGGAAGGAATCTGTTTCTTAAGCAATAACATTGAACTAAATTTGTTAGGCCTACATACGTTTACTATGTTACTATATGGAGCAATCTCACATATTTATGAAGTTTCCAGATCAATAAAGTTCTATCTCTTTTTATTTGAACTGCCTGTATGTCCTCTTGATTATAGTATTACAGTGTGTACCTTGGTTATCAGCTATCATAGAATGGTGTCAATGTGGTATTGGCATATATATTCCAGAATTTGAAAAAGGATATGGATATAGAGTGGGTGACTTTATGAGTATACTCAATCGAGATGGCCACAATAATAACCGCTCTTAGATGGGTTGTAGATACTAAGTTGGTGACAATGTGGTATTGGCATATATATTCCAGAATTTGAAAAAGGATACGAATATAGAGTGGGTGACTTTATCAGTATACTCAATCAAGATGGCCACAATAATAACCGCTCTTAGATGGGTTGTAGATACTAAGTTTTATAACAGATAATTCAATACGTGAAGATTTGGTGATAGAGGTAAAGCATCTTCTTTTAAATATTATAAGCCTTGGTTTAGTTATTCAGTTCTGTTGGATTCCAGCCCACCATGGAATATATGGCAATGCAATTGCTGATAAATTAGCTAAAAGATACTAACCTAATTAGAAGAATTTAACCTTAAGTATATATATATATATTATTTATTATTTATTTTTATTTATTCATTTCTTTTGTTAGTTTGTTTTATTTTGTTTATTTTGTTTCGTTAGTTTGGTTTTTTCTTTGAATTTATTTTTATGATTTAAAGTATCATTTGCCAACGTCCTTGTCACAAACTCCTGTATAGTAGTCCAGTAGGTGGGGGTATATGGGGAAAAACTATGATCCTCCACTAAACTAGAAGAAGAAGATCTCTGCATCCGGTACGTCACGGACTAGGCCCCATAACCTCCTTTACTATGTCCATGGTTTTCTCTCACTGGCATTTTTCATTATTTTTGTTCAGTATTTCCTCTGTAATTTAAGAAGCCCATCCGCCTGTAAAATAAAAAACGTAGCCTTGTTAATAAAAAATGTTTTTGTTAAATTACAATTATGAGATAATCCTATAAAGCCAGAATTATGAGATACAGTCAATATTTTTCTATGATAAAGTTTAATTTTGATTTTGTTTAATTGTGGATGTATGGGCTTACATATAATGCAAGTCTTGTGTTTGTGAAAACTCTTTCTTAAACTGCACTTTTGTCCTTATCCTTAATTTAATATTTTAACTTTCAACTTTGCTAGTATTCATGCCTATCAAGCACTTATTCCACTTCTTGAACTAAAATGATGCTCCTTGGATGAAAATATGCCTTCCCTTGGCTCATTCCTTGCAACAGATCCTAGGATAAAGCAGGACAAAGAATACATAGATAACACGAAAGCTTTGGGGCCTGTTGCTGCCTTCACATATATGGAAAAGATGATCCTTTCCATTTGTGCACTGGAAATTATGAGTGTGTTGTGTTCGAGTGCCTTTGTTGTTGTACTGAAATGAAACATGGCGGACCCACAGATCCTGAGCTGTTACTTGGGTAAAACAATTTTAGGCCCCGTTTACACGAAGGGAAAACGCTGATATTTCCAGGCGGTTTGGCCTCTCCTTTACAAAAAAACGCTGTTTTTGTCACAGAAAACTATCATTGCTAAAAACTCCGGCCAAAGTGGAGATTTCTGAAAACGCCGGTTATGAGTTGTCGTGTCAACGGGGAGAAACAGGGTTTTAGGTTCTGAAGCGTTACATTATGCGCCAGGAAATGCTTAACGTCATATGAGCGCCCTATGTTTACAGTTTGTTTGTTACAGGAAGACGCTCGTGTTATTCGTTGTTGTTGATTCTGAGGATTCTGATTGGCTTGCACGGCTTTATCCTTCACTCTACTTGAGTTTAGATTCTCTGCCCGAGATAATACATAGGTTATACACTATCCTCGGGCCGGGCCTTTGATCAAGGTTTTTTTTTGTTTGTTTTTTAGTCATTGGTTTATTGGCCTGATCTGAGGAAAAATCTATGCCATAAACAGAAATTTTATATGCCTTTATTACACGGGTCTTCTCGATGCCGTGGAACGCTCCGTTCATTTGCATGGGTAGTAGTCCGGTGACTTGTCAAGCCCAGCGTCTTCCGTTGCTAAGCGACGTCACCGTCTTTGCGGACAAATTATTTCTCTACTGATCAACACTAAGAATGGTGGTAACGAATAAATTGTAAAAAGACCATGTGAAGTTATTTTTTCGTTTTGGCAAGTAGCCGTGTAATAAGCGGGATAATGCATAGAACGTCGCCGGTTATTGTCGAAAATAAGCCCCTTCAGGGCGAAGCAAGACAACTTCGCTGCGCGACGGTCGGTGTACTGTTCGCCCTGTCGGGGCTTATTTTCCCGATAATGACCGGCGTTCTATGCATTATCCCTTACATATATATTTAGCAGAGTAGGCCTAGTAACAAATGTGTACAAAGTTACATGTGTATTAAAAAAAAAAGTTGGGTTGAAATCGGGCTCGGGCTCATAATTACGGTTAATGTGTCGGGTCGGTCCGGGCTCGGGCCCGGGCTCGTTTTGATGTAAACTACAACTTTGTTAAAAACGATGCTGTGTGCACAATGTTATTTTGGAAAACGGAGGGGGGGAAATATTTGTTTCTATAAATACCCTGCTACATATAAACGTGGCCTTAGACTGTCTATTTACGGCCACACCACCATAAACACGCCTGATCCCGTTCAGGTGCGCAATCAGGAAGTTGATGAGCAGAGAGAGCAGGTGGAGAGAGCAGGTGGACTTTTTTGTTTGTTGGTCAGTCTGTTTTTTTGTTTGGTTTTCAACATTTTGTATTGTGTCCCCCAATAGTATCTTACTGGTGGGGGGACGTACTTCCTTTTATTTTCGGGTTTGTCCCGTGTATGGACATTATGGCGAGACAAAGCCTCGGCAATGGTCTGAGAAAAAGGCAGTTGAACAAGGGACAGGAGGGAGACGGGATGGTGAAAGAAGGAAGAGAAAAAAAGGAGTTGAGTCTCATCGTCGAAATGGTTGGAGAGGAGAAGATATCGGCAATGGAGCTGATGAGAAATATTAAAGAAATGTGCGGAGCTCCTGGCGTGCCGTAGCGTCGGTGACAGGTCGTATGAGATCACAAGGAGTGTGCCTAGCGGGAAGGAAAAGGTGATGGATGGATTTACAATTAGGGAAGTGAGTATCATGGGGAAATAACAATCCAATGATGAGGTGAGGGTGTCATTTATGGGGCTACCGACTTACACCACGGAGGAGGAGATTAATGCAAAGCTTAATTTGTGGGGAGACTTGGCTGTATCGCCATTCAAAAGGAGGATGTGGCCGGGCACTCAAATTGCGGATGGGACGAGGTTTTTCAAGGTGAAATTCAATAATGCCGTGCAATCGTTACCCTACTCCACCCAATTTAATACTGTTACAGGGCCGGAGTACTTTCGGGTTATCCACGACAGACGGGTGAGAGTGTGCAGATTGTGCATTCAGCCCGGCCATATCCTGCGAGATTGCCCCGAGTTCACCTGCTTCAAAGGCCTTAAGCAGGGACATTATGCTAGGGAGTGCGTCAGGGGAGATTGAAGAGGAAGAGAGGAAGGTGGAGACGGGAGGGAGGATGACAGAGAGGCGGCGTGCGGTGACGAGCGGAGTGGCGGAAATTACGACGTGAGGGTTATTCATGTGCAACTTTCACGTCGGCTTTTGGTATTTACCATTATTTCCATGTGTTGCTAATGTGGAATTGTGATGCCCAAAGAGTTATGGCGCGCTCAGATCACCGAGAATTATGGAGAAAACATTTTCGCAACCTCGGAAAGTTCTCGTGAAAGACATCCCATGATGCTCTGATGATTCTAATTCCTTTCAGCAACTCGGACCAGATTTTGAGAGTTGCCCAGTTGGTGACATATTGTTTACCAGTGACTTGTATGAACATGGACATGAACATGGAAGTTTTACTCAATATAAAATAATCAACCATCATATCACATACTTTACTATTGATTGTTGTTAAACGTTGTGTACCAACCTTCCATACAGTGGCAATAGTATTGCCAATGTATGGAACATGGAGCACAGCACATTGTATTGCCACAATTCTCATAAATAAAAGCAAAAGGATAGTAGGTTATAGGCTACAAGGAAATAAAGTTGTGCAAACTTGAAACTGATCCTACTAAGTTCTGTTTAGTTCGGATTGTTTTTATCGGATAAAAAACCCTGCTGTGAAGAACTTTAAGATATCGAACGCAGTGCACATGGACGGTTGCTGTCGGGACACCCGTAAGCATTAGCGTCATCATTGACGAGGTGTCTCGTTATTACCAGGACACATGAATGTGACATTAGTATGGGCCTAGGAGGCTAACAAAAAAGTTAAAAAATAAATAAATAAATGCAACTAAAGTGAATATAAAATGTGCATAGAACACGTAATAGATAAATATAGACAACAGCTACCATCTCATTACACATATTTATCGATATTTTATTTAAGTGTAAAAACATATGCCGCATAACAGGCTGATTATATGAGAGGCTGCTAAATGATATAAAACGATGTCTACATTATTCTTGACCAAATGTCAAGGGTGGAGGGCGATGCTATCCTGTCAAATATCTTATTTTTCACCTTGTCCAAATTCTCATTTTAATCAGGCCTACAAAGGCGACCGCGGCTATTTCTGCGAGGAACCGCACAGCATAACTACCAAGTAGGATAGTCAAGACCTGGAGAAATACAACCATCCAAATTAATGACTTAATTAAGTAAGGTACGATAATGCATACAACACTGATAAGAAACAATGTTTATAATATATTGGGTATATCATTAAATAGAACCACAGTTACCCATATCATGTTATATTATAAGTTTTCTTTGCCGAAATTTATTTGAGGACTCAACTGAAGTTGTGGAAGAAAACCTTATTCCATGTGTAAATTAGGCCATACTATTTGGCCATAAACTGAGGCATTTGAAGTTTGAAATTCATGTGCATCTGTCTCATCGGAGACTGCATGACGCGCTGTCAAAATATCAACTCGTCAGATTCAAATGCGCTCATGGCTCTTAAAGGCCCACTATGCAACTTTTTTAGCCAAAATTACATTAAGTATGCAGGTTGAGAGTTATGCTGATGGTTCTGCATCCATTTCTGGGTCGATTGGTGGGTGTGTCATTTTCCCATGTGGCCTCTACAGTGAAAAAGCGCATATGCAACTTGATGTGTTCGGACCGAGCGCTTCCGGATGTGACGCGGAGGAAGTATCCTCGAAAATGTAGTCAGATTGTAGTTTCGAAAATGCTTTACGGCACAGACACACACCCAAACATGGCACCGGCTAGATATAAACAGCCTGTTGCGAGGCAATTTGGCTTGATTTACCTTAATATAACAGGCTAGGAGTCATTGCGATGGTTCCATTATACATTTTTGTTCGATTGTTCGTTGTTTCAACTCCCCGTTGCGCATCTTGGCGGAGAAAATGAATATGTTTCTGCCGGCGACCCGCCGCCCACTCTCGCGGGAGTCTCGGGTCTCGCGAAGTAACGAATTGCTTTGCGGCACAGACCCCGAAACACGGAACCGGCTCGATATAAACACAAGTAACTAAGGGATTGTTACATTCATCATCGATCAGCCGACTAAAAAGAGTCAGAGAAACCCAATGTCGGAGGAACAGAAGAAGAGAAAGGGGAGACTGACCGACAGAGAGGCCAGACACGAGTAAACGTTGGGCAAGCTTTTCAGGAATAGCGTGAACTGAAAGAAAAAGAAGACTTCAAATCAGACTCCGACTTGGCCGTGTTGCTTTTGAAATTGAAAGTACCCTTTGGTGAACTTTGTCCTCGTGGTATTCTTGATGTTGATAGTCTCTGTACAAATGTGTTTGCTCAACCATTTTGTTGTGAGCCCTGTAAAAATTGTTTTCTCGACCGTTTTGTTGTGAGCCCTGGATGTTTCTAGCTTGCTTGGTTGCAGCCATATAAACACCTTTGTTTCCATTGGTGTTTTGCTGTTCGTCTGTCTCGTCCCCCAGATACAGACTGAATCCCCGAATCCAGGTTCTTGTTTATTTTGATTATTATGTTGGCCAACACTCTCACACTGATTGTTCTGTTCAACCTAAGATAAAACAATTATAATCTAGGATATAAATTCTCCCCGTCAACTATAAAAAGGATGGCTTTGTGTTTATTGCAATACAAATACACCATTTTAAAAATGTATAACCTTGCCTACACTTTATGAACATTTACTTCGGACATGGCTCCACGCATTCGCCGGCTTCTTTGAAAACAAATGCACATGGCTCGCGTAGAAGTGCATGGGGAAGGGTCGTCAACGAGTTGTTACGACAGTGTTGTAAAATATCTACTACGAAGCTGTAGGGGGCGCTGTGTAGAGAAATGTGCGTGCCAAAACCAAGAAGACAGCGAAGAAATTCCCGAAGTTGCATAGTGGGCCTTTAAAGGAGATGGCACTCTCATTGGTTTATTGCACGTTACGCCCAAACCACACCTACGGGTAATTAGGCTACTTCAGACCAACCCTTTTTAGATTTGCGCCGTGCGCAACAGTCATTTTTTGCGCCGGTAAAATAGCGACATCGCCATCGAACCGCCCACAAAGCTACTTGCGCTTGGCGCTTCTCACTTGCGTTTCAGACCGTTAAAATAGGGCCCAAGATGTGTTGTCCTTAACTAAACACATGGATGCGTCAAGAATATGTTGTTTCCAACACATCCTTTTTGAGAGTGAAGCAATGTATAACTGTGAGGGGTATCCTCAGGGATTAAAGTGAAAAAAAATCTTCTGACTGAAATTTTATTCGCGCTACAGCCAAGTCACGTGCAGTGTGTGAAACATGTTCCAGGTTAGGTTACTTGACACCTGCTTAAGAAATACAAATGTATAAGACGTCAGCACCAAATGCAGCCATCACCTTTAAATGCTCGACCAATACTGTTTTACAGGAGGAGGATTTTAAACAGCTGTTCTTTTGCATCTATTGCAATTTTTTTGTTGTCTTTTCAATTAGACTAAGATTTTTTTTTTGCAAAGCTTGTCTCATATTTTACCCTCTAAAAAAGGCTTGCCATCGTTCCCCGTTTCCGTCAGCCATGCCCATCTCCATTTATTTTTTTGTGTTTTATCAATATCCGATACATCAGAGCCGTCAATCATTATAAGGGAGTTCATACTAGCTTAACTTTCGCTCTGACACTCAACACTAACACAACAAAGAGACGTAAGATGTGGCGCGAAAATGGTGTGTATATATATACATTTGTATATAATATATTTAATATATATTTAATATATAATCGGGATGTACATTAAAATGCTTGTGTTTTCAGTCAATTTTAACGGTAGACCTTTTAAATACTCGCTATATAATTTGACAATTTTACCGGCGTTGACGTATGACGACATAATACACGCGTGTGCGTTTTAATATCCATCCTTCTCGGAGCTCCGAGGACGTTGCCTAGCGACACGCACAAACACGCCCCTTTTCCTCGGAAGTCGATCTCGCCATCTCGTTTGAACTCAGCGGTGACCGAGCGAGGCTTCCGAGATAGAATTGAAGATGGATGCGCCCAGTGTGACATTCAGTGAACTGTTTTCATTGTGTTTGGACCGCTTTGGTGGTTTAAATCGCAATTTCAATCACTCGTATTGCTGTAATAACTTACATATGCAGAAGATGCATTGAAACATGAAATTAAGTGAAAATTGTAGAAGTTCAAATGGCTGCGTTTTCGTACGGTGAAAACGCACCGTTTCATTTATATTATTTCGTAGTCCTGAAATAATATAAATGACAATAGTAGTAGTAGTCGGCCAATGCTACCGCAACAATAGCTTTCCGGGTGGTGTCCATGTTTTTCTCCGACGACCTACGCTCAAAACATAATAAAACGATTTTAGTGTGGGCGTGGCGTCCGATCCGAGATCCGAGTCGGCTCGCAGAGTATACTCGAACGCACCGTCCATGTTCGAAACTGCATACTACCGTACTGCCGACTACATACTGCGCGGTATGTACTGTATACTGCATACTGAATGTGGGATTCAGTATGCAGTATACAGCAGACCGACTGCACCGCAGTATACAGTATGCAAGTTTCCCAGAATGCATTTCGCGGCAGCGGTAAAGCTGCTAAAAGCTGTTTTAATTCTCGCTTCAGTGCTGTTAATACATCACTTTCTTAAGTTTTAATATTTTTTTATGCGAGAAAGTACCTATTTAGATCCTTAATATGCGATTAGTTTATCCAAATGACGCCTGTTTGTAAATTTGTCCCGACGTTATCGGAGATGTGAAGTGGCCTCTGTGAACTCCAAATGACGGAAATCCGTCGTAGCGACGGAGAACTTTAATCCATGGGTATCCTAGAAGCCAATTCATTCTATGATATCACATTTAGCACCCCCATCCTACCAATGGAATGTCCTCACAATTATCCTGGTAAATTATCAGACTATTAACTTGATGTTGACTGAGGCCCGTTCACACGAAGCCGATTTCATGGCGAAACCGCGAAGGTCTTGTAGGTGGTTTCAAATCTACCCGGTTTCGTTTTGGATTCGTATGTATGCCTGAAACCAACTGAAACCGCAAACCATGACGTCATCGGCCCACCCCTCGACCTCCTAGCCAATGGCTCTTAAGCCCGCGGAGTCTCAGAAATCACATGCGAGCATGCGCATAAGGGCAGCCTTTATGCGCATGCTCGCCTCTTCTTATTTAATTTCTTCTGGATTTCTGTACCAGAAGCAGCGCCCCTTATGGGCCTGGAATGGTTACTACAGCGTTTCTACAGATCTACCCGGTTTCGCTTGGCTTCGTCTTTACGGAGATACTTCGAAACCGGATAGTTCGAAACCGTAACGGTTTCGCCCGTTTCGGCTTCGTGTGAACGGGGCCTAAATATCTTCATCCTGAGATGTTGAAAATCTCCATTAGTTATGTTTATACTTTGGCTGTGATTTTTGCTTACAATTCCCAAATCTGTGGCGCTACTTAAGTGAACTTCACTTGTAGTAACTGTTGGTTTACAATTGTACTAGGTAACTTCCCGTTTACAATTCCCAAATTTGTTGTGTTCTATAAGTTTCATATTCAACCCACACTGAGTCAATAAAACCCCCTCAAAATCACTTGGTCTAGTTTTTATTTATGAAGTATATTTTGTATTAATGATAATGTGTCATTCCATTTGATAATATTTGACAGCCCTATTTCTATACATTAAAGACCAGAACATTATAAAAAAGTTATTTTAGGTTAAAGTAAGGAATGTTATGCCTTTCACACAGACGAGTACCCGTTCTTATTGCTAAACTGCCTTGTTCCTTAACGTGGTAAACGCAGCACGGTGACAAATCCACGCATTTAATTCTAGCATGTCCAAGGTCCATCAGCACGTTGCATTTTTCTGCTACTGCCTGCGAAAAACCTTTTCCACAAATTGTTCATAGACCTCTTTCAGCTTGATTCCCATGTCCCGGAACTCTGGTTTATTCTGAAAAAACAAAACAAATCTATTAAACATTACCAAAGAACTTTAACATGCATGGCAAAAATAACAAATGAAAAAAAACAATGACTTGTCTAGCTCACATATCTAACTCGCACGGCCGGTGGTAATGCCGTGTTCGGGATGCATCGTACACCTCCTGCCCGAGCTACAAAGTGGATAATCTACCAGCTTTCTTTCGACTTTTCAGAGGCCTTTTGGTCGTAATATAACCTGTCCCACTCGAAGTCCTGAGAGTCCACCAAGTTCAGCGAGGTTAACTGTACGACTGGTTTGCTAAAGAGGCTAATGTAGCTAACAATAAAAATGAATAGCCAATGACTGTTCTTCCCCGATTGCCCACAAAGAGAAACGGGAATGCTATAAGTGCTACAAGCCAGGAAATTATATCAGAAGAGCAACTCAGGCGGGTGGTGTACGATGCATCTCGAACGCAGCATTATTTGTGAGCCGGGAGGGAGGAGTCCTACTCACTAACCTGGTTAAATGTATCGCAGTTGGAGAAAATGAGTTGGATATCGGTTAATAACATTCCGATGGTGTACTGCTGGTCTAGGAGCTGCTCTGTGATCTTGTCCAGCCACATAGGAGTCACGATATGAGAGCTGTATCCCCTCACCTGAAGTGAGGGAGGGGGGAGATAAAGTGAGAGCGAGAGAGAAACTGAAAATCTTTCTGATTTGGTCACAATTGCCAGTATGTTTGTTTATATCTGTCTGCTAGAGAGTTAAGGAGGGAGGGAGGGAGGAATGGAAGCAGGGAAGGAGGGAGGGACAGAGAGATCGTGCAAGATCACATACATACACAATAGAGAATAATGTTGAAAACAGTGATACTTACATCGATGCATGGATCTTTTGCAAAAATGTGATCCTTGTCTGCATGGTACAGAGACAGGAGCAGGTAGTGGCACGGCTGTTAGGGCACAAAGGCAGCTTTTATATTACCAATTACGATATGAATACTGTATGTTGCTATTTCGGAAATGCAATGTTACCATGAGCTGTGTCACAGCTAAAAAAAACCACACTTTTATTTTAAACCTTGGGATGCAGCAAATGGTTCTATTTTCCTTATAGCCAAATACGTTAATTAAAGGAGACATATCATGGTGTTTTCCAAACAAGTAAACATAGTATTTGAGTTCCAGAAAACATGTTTCTGAAGCTGTTTGGTGGAAATAGCTTTTAGGAAAAGAAATATCGTCTACCGCTAATCCCCTGTTTCAGTCCCTTCAGAATGCGCTGTTTCTGGTGTCTGTAGCATTGATGCAAATGAGCTGCTGCCCATTGACCAATGAGCTGTCAGACTGAACCACAGCATGGAGGAGAAGGGATTGTTGCCGTTTGCTGACTCCTGGAGCTCTATATAATATAACATAATCATAATATAAACGGGTATTTATATAATCCATCTAATATCACGGCCAAAAGCAATGTTCGCCTCGGATGATATTATGAATAATAAAGACTGTCTGACGTCTCTGGTACTTCCACAAGTAAAGACTCATAGTTGGGGATATCTCTGCCATGGTTGAGAAGAATTGGGGGGAAGGAACTTTGGCATTGACTTTCTGAAGTCCATGAACCGCGACATGGAGAAGAAAAGGATTGTACTCCGGGAGCTGAGCTGCCGGACTGCCTCCTAAATGAGCTCCCCGCGCCGGAGCTGCCGGCCACCGTTGAAGCCGTCCGGCCGCAGTCCGGCAGCTCCGGCGGTGTACTCCGGGAGCAGAACTGGCGCCGAAGCTAGGTGGCAGCTCCAGCGGACTAGCAGCTCTGGCTGTGGTAGCTCGGCCTAGTCCGGCAGCTCAGCTCCGGGAGTACAATCCCTTTCTACTCCATGTCTCCTCCTACCGGCTTCCCCTCAGCGGCAGCTCCGGCGGGGTGAGCTCGGCGCCAGAGTAAGGGATTGTACTCCCGGAGCTTAGCTGCAGGGCTAGCGCCGAGTTCCCCCCCGCCGGAGCTGCTCGTCCACTGGTCGCAAAATCTTAGCGATGCTATGATTGGAGGGGAGTGGGGAAGTGGGAGTTAATATTCAAATGTGCCCCCTTCCTACGTAGGAGGGGGCGCTGAAACTGACTCGCTCGTTTGGTAGCTGGAGACGGGCTGCTTCCAGAAATGCGTATCTCACTCAAAAAACCATGTACAGACTTATTTCAAAGTTGGTATGCGTGTGGGAGCACCATCTACCCACAACAACACCCCAAATCACAGGAAAAGTGCTGTTTTCATAATATGTCCCCTTTAAATATGCTGTTACTTTACTGTTTTATGTATGGATTTGAGACAGAGTTGTTGACCCTATTTGCCAATCATTTTCTTTTCCATATTGCCAGGGACAAAAAAAGGCCCCTGCCAAACCTTAATCCTGGGTGGCACTGGCCACATGTCTTTAGCACCAAAAAATAGGCTACACTAGCAGGGAGCGCTAGTAGGACGATCTGGCCGAAGAGCTAGCACTTGATATTCAAGGACTTAGTGTGAAGAGTTAGCATGGGAGCTAGAAGAGAGTTAGCATGGAAGCTAGTGTGTGAGGTAGGATGAAGGCTAGCAAGAGAGTTAGATAAATGACCAGGGTGGTTACCAGCATGTGGTTGGAGACAGGAATCATGAGGGTCTCTTCGTACGTCGTTCGAGGGAGATACTCATTCCTATTCCAGATGCAGAATGTACACATCCATTTACTGTCGTCCCTTTTCTCACACACAAAAACACACAGGCAAACATGCACACACACAAGGTTAGGATGTTTTACTTTTTGGGGGAGGCAATGTTTGTGTGCCTGTGTATATGTGTCAGTCCGTGCGTCGTGTGCTTTTGTGTGTTTGTGTAAATACCAAATGTGTACCTAGGTGTCCCTGTGTGTGTGTGTGTGTGGCTGTGGGTTTGTGTGCACATGCATGTTGTGTGTGTGCTTGCACCACATCGTATGAACAGTGATATCTTAGCGTGTGTGTGTGTGTGTGTGTGTGTGTGTGTGTGAGAGTGCTCACTCCACTATATAGGGGTCCAGCTGGGGCAGGTGACACTTATGGTGGAAGGAGCGTGGACAGTGGTCACACATCACCAGGTCACCCAGTCCCCCACACGAGAAAAAGCAATCATCATCGTTCTTCTGTTCCTTCTGCACACACACACAGTGGTAAGTGATATAGTTTGAACCTATGTCTAGTACCGTAATTTTCGGACTATAAGCCGCGCCTTTTTCCCCATTTTTCGAGTCTGCGGCTTATATAACGGTGCGGCTAATCTATGGATTTTACAGGTTACAGACGAGTCCACCGACTTTAACTCTATGGGCTCTATGACCGGTCCGCGCCCCGCCACCAGTGGCGGGCTCCAGCAGGAAACGCTGGAAGTAGTAGTGGGGACAGAAAATGCAGCTGCAATAGTTTGCTGACCTGCAATAGGTTTCATCTTTTTCTTTGGTGGCATTTTTGCGTTCTCTCTTCTCTGCCTGTTTCTCGAGAAAAACGGGATCTTGTTGGAAGCGCGATGTATGCGCAGGCGCCGTTTGGGCATAACAATATGGCGGCTGCCGTTCAATGTAGTTTTCATCACCACCACCGGATTATGTTTCATTTATTTCATTACAGCACGTCCCCTAAACGTTACAACATAATCGACATGAATGAGCACAGCATCGAGCAGTGGAAACGTGGGTTTATTTACTATGAAGTTTGTATTTTTAATTGTTGAAATGAAATCAGCGGTGACGAGCTGTTGTTTTGGTAGCGGCTAAATTAGCATGTCGCGATACTTTGTACAGGGGATCACGTCTGCGCCGAGTAGATGCGCAGAGGGTTGAAACAGCGCTTGTCCGGTCTGCTCACAATAAGGTTTCTTTGGCCAGTTACTGTGATTAAACACGAGTTGTTTAATGTTCACAATGTATCGTTTTTCATGGGGAAAATGAGATGCGTCCCCGGGACGCATGGATAGTGAGTTTAGTGCGTCCTTTCAGATTTTAATGCGTCAGGGACGCAGGACGCGTACCTAGCAACATCACTGCACCCGCGGCTTATAGTCCAGTGCGGCTTATCTATGTACACATCATTCAATTTAGCTGCTGCGGCTTATACTCAGGTGCGCCTTATAGTGCGGAAAATACGGTAGCATGATTAGCATTAGTTTAGTAGTAGTATAAGGATGATAAGTAAGCCTAACAGAAGTAATACGTGTATAATGCATAATAGTATCGGAATGATTCCTTATAAGTACTAGTATAAGTAAAGGTACTACAAGTATGAATCATAGTAGTATTGCTATGATACCTTATTAGTATTTTAAGTATTAGTAGTAGAATTAGTACTACGGTAGTCTGATAGATAGTAGCATTGGTATGAAAACTTACAAGTAGTAGCATTTGTCTGATAAATAGTAGAAGTAGTACTAGTAAGATACATAGAAGTATTGGTTTGAAAACGTATAAGTAGTAATATAAGTATGATAAGTAGCATTTAAATGAGCGGAAATAGAATAATATTAGTATTTTGTATGATAAATAGAAGTAATGGTATGATAAGTAGTCCTGAACAGCCTTCCCAGCTGTTTAGGATCTTTTCTTTGACCAATCAAACATGTTGCAACTATCTCCAACAGACAGAGGGACTCACCAGGGCTTGAGGGTCTGGATGGCACAGTCCACAAAAACACTGCTCAGGGTGTAAGTGCAACATCTTCCTCTGGAAGGATCAAGAACACACGCTCTCAGAAATATGTAAAGGGTATGAATGATACTAACGTGAACTCTCACATAAACCCACACCTATTCCATATTTTATATATTTTGCTGTACACACAAACACACACACTTACATAGGGCTGGGAAAAATCGATATAGGAGCAACTACATAAAAAGTTGTTTGTGGCCCTGAGCAGCTTGCAGCCACGGTACCATGCGCTCTGTTTACATTGGATGTATCGCAACGGCGAGGCGCACACAGCCTTTTAGCCGCGTTCTGTAGGTATTCTAGAACACACGGGAGTCCTGGAGCTCTATATATAAATAATATCATATTATACATAGATATCTATGTCATATAATATTATCACGGCCAAAGCTGTGTTAGCCTCCACGATATTATGAATCTCAAACGGCCGCGTCGGGTTCTCCAACGTCTCTGGTTCTTCCATGTCCACATCAATCTGAAGTAGACTGAACCACGACATGGAGAACAAAGGGATTTTTGCCCGCGATTATTGACAGCGGTTGTCTCCCGCCGGAGCCTCGCCGCCTCGGCAGCGGTCAGCGCTTAGGCACCACCGCGGTCCCTCGGCAGCGGGAAGCGGGGCTCAAGCGGGAGTCATTTGCGGCCAACAATCCCTTTCTCCTCCATGCCGTGGTTCATGTACTTCAGGGAGTCAAAGCCAAAGTTCCTTTCCCCCAATTCCTTCTCAACCATGGCTGAGATAACCCCAACGACAGTCTCGCTGTAGAAATACAAGATACGTCAAAGAACCGGCTTGTTATGCGCCATAACACCAACAGTAAACACTTGCGTTACAGTGGCGCTCGCAAGGTCGTGTCTCATTGGCGGACCAAATTCTCTGGTCGGGCAAGGCAGAGAAACGGGAGGAGCTTAGATCCTTTATGACGACATATGGGACCACATTCCAAATCAGTAAAAAAAAAATATGGCATAGGTGTGGGTGTGAGTTCACATTAGTATCATTCACGCACACACAGAAAGTGTGTTACCTCAATGAGACTGTCGAGCGGCTGTCCTTCCCATTGGATGTCCCTCCTCCAGAGGGCGTTAGCCATTGCTGAACCCTGCGCCACGAACTCCGCTGGACTCATCCAACGGTCCTCCGTCCGAATACTGTTCCCACACCTCCCTGGAGAAAGAGGACCTTCAGCCATCCGACCACGCCTGACCAGACCATAACTCCCCTCACTTTCCTACAGCGTTCATAATGCCACGCAACATTTAACAAATGCTGTTCTTGATGCCATGATCATAATCGATGTGTATGCATTTGCCATGTCTTTTTTAAATAAGTTCATCTAAGTTCATTAAATTAGCTATATTTTGGTCCAGGAAGACAATTGGCAGTCAGGAATAGGTAGACAGATAGACCCTGATACCTGAGGCAAAGCGGCTCTTGTGCAGCATCCCACTCAGAGCTCCACATATCACTCTGAACTCATTCTGGCCGACCCTGGGCCTCTCGTCTGTCACTTCCTCCAGATTATCTCCTTGGTCTGGATATATATATATATATATACACATACAACATTTGAATGAATAATTAAGTCAACAATGCTAATAATTCCATTGCTCAAAATGCTAATTCTAGTATAGGGTTGCTGCAGGTCTCAACAAGATAAATTTAAGACCTGTTGAAGACTTATGAATGCAATTTAAGACTTATTTAACCTACATACTGGCAAAAAAGTATAAAGGATATGAAGGAAAATCAAAGTACCATAATTACTTGCAAAGTAAATAAATGTATTTGCATTCAAAATTACAAGACTACACAGAACTGTGTGTACGTAAGAGTATAATATGCAATGCTACATTCAACAAAAACATAGATCCCAGACATAAAATGTCTGCATATGGTGGTTAATCTAACTGATTAGCCACATACAGTGAGTCACATAATATATCAGAGAGCGTGATTCATATAATCGCGTGTTATAGGTGCCTATAATGTAGTACTCTATAAGACATATCTGTTTACAATTAGGAGATACGATAGATACAAACCAAAGTTAGGTTTGTGGAATTTCGCCGAATATGCTGACGTGAGCTATGCCTCATTTAGGTAAATATGCTTGTGTCTGCCACATACAACCGTTTGTGAACCATTAGAGTTAGAGTTTGCCGATGGCTTTTAACAGCGGTTTTATTTTTTTCTGACTTCCCATGCGACTCTAATGCCGTTATACCAAAAGTTCCTAATTTTGAGTTTTCTTGCACAAGGTACAGAGCTGTTAAAGTTGCACTTAGCCATAGTAGATGAAATTAATGTTAACGCAAACATGTATCCATTTTTTGGACGAGAGGAGACGCCACTAGGCCCTGCAACACACTGTTTTGGGGCACATGACGCTGGATGTGCTCTGATAAATTCTAACCTGATTGAAGCGTTTTACTGGCATTACTGGTTATTGGTTCCAATACATTTTGGAACCAATAACCATACATACATACGTCATAATCGTATCTAAAGAGCCAGTGAACTTGAAACCACTTTGTTTTAAACGTGGTTGTTTGTCTTATATGATCATCAACATAATAATCAATGTAATTTTATCACTGTTACTGGAAAAAAGCAAAACATTCGACGTCAGACTACTTTTTCCGAGGTAGTCTGATGTCACGATGAAGGGGCTCCGGCGGCGCGCTGTGTGTGGATTTGTGGAGCTCTGTCTGGGAAGCGGTTGACTGTGGTGTCGCAAGAAAGTTGGGCTTTTCAGAGACTCATAGCAGATTGACACGATGTGTGTGGCTGGTGAAGCTCCATCTGAGCAGCAATGTATTCATATCTGAAGATAAGGCTTCCCGGACACATACAGCATAACGCTACTGTGTATGTTAGGGCTGGGTAAAAATATAGATTCATCAATGCATTGCAAATTATTTGTTCTCGATTCAATTTCGATTCCGATTTTCTTTTAAATCGATTATATTTTTATTATATTTTCATCCGTTCTTTTTTTCAATATGTTGCTGTGAGCTATTATTTTTTTTATTTTGAACATTGAGCCCCCTTTCTGGTTTGTCTAGGATGAAATAGAGTGGTTGAATCAAGTATCGTAGGGAAATACAGTTTCTATCGTGTTTTATTGCACATTTAGCGCATATTGTAAATCCCATTGATTTCTTTTGGAAGACTCATTGCTCGTTGGCCGGAAATGGAAAGGGGGGGTGTTCACGTTTGGTTGTAGTCTTTTTGCTCGGTTCTAGCCCTACTGTTAAGACGGAGAACCGAGCGAAAAGACTACAACCAAACGTAAACAGAGAAAATGCGGTAAAAATACCTAAACTTTACAAGTAAAATGTCAAATAAATTAAATAGAATAACCGCAACAAACCGGTGTTTGAGCTGCAGGGGAGCGTTGATTTCTTAGCCTAGACATGAGAACAAACGAGCAGAAGGAGGACAAACAGCCAAGCATGAATCCTGAGAAAACACAAACCAGCAATCCAAATAATTTTTGATTTTTTTGGATTAATCAATAATTGATTTATGGAAAGTTACCTTGCTCTTATTATATCCCGGGCATGTCAGGTGTCCGTCCTGCAACGGGGTTGCACAACACACACGCACGCACGCACGCACGCACGCACACACACACACACACACACACACACACACACACACACACACACACACACACACACACACACACACACACACACACACACACACACATTAAGCTACTGGAAAAAGGTTCCCCATATTAGGATATAAACTCCCCTATGTCTTACCAGGCTGGGCTGATTGTCGGTGTGTTTAGCCTTTTGTGTTAACAGATAAGTTATTAAATCTAGATTCAAACACGGTTGTAGAATTTAGATATTTTAAACAGAACCAAAGTGATTGATCACTAGTAGTTTGCTCATGCAGGCATGAACTTTCAAACCTTACACCCAACTCTCTTGCCCCTAACACCCTGTTTGACCTTGTCCCTGCCCACAACCAAAATTGTGAAACATGCCGTCTCACAGACACCTTTTTAAGTGGTGGCTTTATTACTGTTCAGGCATAGGTGTCTGCACTTTCTACTCGAGTCGTGATTCCATACATAAATTAGTATTTTAATATTATATCATATATTTATTATATGAATTATCCTATGTTTTGAAAACTTTATGCATTAATGTCAAGATTTAGAGATCCTAAGATATAGATATTCCTAACATCACTTCTGTCATCTGATAGATTTAACGATTTTTTGCATGAAGTGGTAATAATTTTAGTTTTGGGGTAGGGTTCTACTCCTTTATGGTTTTCCCTGCAGTAAGATTTTAAGCAGGACACATAGATGTCAGATACATAATACCAACATTTGACAACAGGGGGCACTAAACAAATCCTCCATGTGGTACCTCAGATATCTCAACATTATCATTGTGGTGATGTATAATACACAGCAGAACCAAAGCAGGTGGAGGCTGGGTTTGTGGTGGGCCAAAGCCATCACAGCCCACTTTACCTTGAGTGTGTGGGAGGTGAAAGCTCTTAAATCTGTGGATGTGTGCTTGACTGGACCAAGTCTGCCATCAATTGATAACGCGGCTAATGACTAGCGGGTCCTTCAGTTCGTCCCCTATAATAATTGTTTTTAGGGTTTGGTTCTCCTTTTAAATACCTTCAATAGCTTTTCTAACGTGGTGTCGTTGCAACGGATACTCTTCTTCCAGTTACTGCGGCTGCCCTTGCCGCTAAGCTTCTGAAACGCGCGGGGTGTGTACCACTCATTGTTCCTCAGGATGCACGCCTCTCCTGAAACCACAGAGACAGTCATAAGGTAAAGACTGCTTGAAGGAGGAAAATAGGTTTAAAAAATAAACTAAATCTCTGCTCAAGCCCACTCTGTTTAACCTGAAGAGACAAATAAAAACCCCATCTTGTTTGGTTTTTCCCTTTCCTCCAGTTGGTTACTGTTTCCAGTGTAACCAATGTCTTTTAAATTTTAAATTTTATATATTTATTTATTTTCAAATGCAATACCTGGTTTGATTTTCAACATTTCCAATGAAAACCATAATAATTAATCTTTAATGTTAATAATACAGAAAGTTGAATCATGAATCCCCGGGCCTAAACCAAGGAGTAAATCAGGCTTTTACTCCTTTATGGCTCATTTTGTAGGCTTAATAGTTCATTACCTCAAACGCCAAACTGAAAACGTCATTACCAATTCCTTCACATAAATAACAAAACATAAATTCCGTCGCTGTGTTTCTGTACACAACTTTGTATAAACTCAACCCTTGGAACAGGAATAAATTGATCACCGATTCCAGCCTCTAATCAGGCTATTACCGGCTCACCTTTTGCCAGTTTGTCGCGGTAGAGCGTCCCCTGCTCGTCACCACAGGTAACAGGCAGCTGGTGCCTGTACTTATCCAACGTCCCGATCTCCACATTTTCCCCCTTCGGCAGAGAGCCTAGGCTCAGGAATATAACACAAACCATATTAATATATTCAGGGTGAAGATTAATTCAATGATACATTATAATGTACCACTGTCTTTCTGGTACTTTATATCAAAGAGACAACCCTGGCTGAATGAAATACATAATTTCAGTCAATAACTCAAGAGAGGCGAGTGGCTTGAACTATACCTAATACCGGATTCAAGGTATTTCAACCAATCAGGACACAGTATTAAGCAATGCATCACAATGCCTGGCTCGTTTATGTTTCAGAGGGGATTTATTTTCTTGAACACCGTGTTGTGAATGGTCCAAAATACCTTGGTTCTGGTTATGGATTTCTGGACTGCTTACTCAAAGTTTACCCAAAGTACACCTAAAGTACATATGTGTAGGCTTGAACTTTTAAAACAAATGTGCAAGCCACTCCGTCTGGACTAGCCTCACTGGATGTATATCTGGATTAAAGGGTTTCGCTTTTTTCCCTGTGTTGGTTTCGACCAATCATGTTGCTGGAGACAGGGATCTGTAAGCGCATAATAACCCAGAACTCGGCTAGCATTAGTAAACGGTAAAGTGTCAATAAATATTCCCTTTAGACTAGCCACTGTAGAAATCCCCTAATATATATCTCCCTAATGAGGCATAACTTGCTTGTTCTGCCATATCACAGAAGGACTGCAGATTCCAACATTAGGGCTGAGACGGTGGTTGTTTCTTTATAACATGTGGCCTCACTCTCACCTATTCACACACACAAAGGACAGTGGGGGACAATGTCTACTCTAAATTAACGGGGTAGTTCGGAATTTTGGACATAGGGCCTGATTCCCAAGTGAACATTGGTATTCTATATCACTGGAGACAGTTTTCAACACATTTCATTCAGTCCTTCTAGTTCATTGGTTCTCAAAGTGCGGCCCGCGGGCCAATGGCGGCCCGTGGAATCATTCCTGGAAGCCCGCAATGACATACATAATTATGTAAGTTAGATTAAAAAAAAAAAGAAAAAAAAAAAGAAAAACTTTTTTTTTGTATTATTATGTCAATATTAATTTAAAGAAAAATAAATGATTATAAAGAGAAAAGAGAAAAGGGACTTGACCTCACTCCCAGAGGTCCACGGTGCAACGTTTTTTTTTACCACTGGGATGCTGGCGGCGTTTCCCGCCAATTTTTTTTTCCTTTGGCGGCCCTCAGTCAAATTTTGGGTTCCTAAATTGGCCCTCAGTTGTCAAAACTTTGAGAACCCCTGTTCTAGTTGCAGAGTTCGCTCGTGCTAGGCTAGCGCACGGCAACGGGCAATGCTAGCCTGCTATTAAAAACAGTCTTACCCACTCCACAGTACACCCGAGGTAAATCAATTATAACGCCAGACTATAGATTTAAATGTCTGTGTTGATAGAATAATGTTAGAAATAAAACTAACCTTGCATCGCATGAATCAACGAGGGACTACTTTCTCAGCAGAAGCGGAATTTTACTATGCGCTGGTTAGGTTTGTAACCGAATCACGACAGAAGAACGTAAACAGAGAAGCGTGGGACAGAAGCGCAATTGAACGACTAGGCAACATGATGGTTCAGTGTGCTTTTAGAAATTGTAGAAATAAACGGTACAGATGGGCACCACAAAGTTTCCACCAATTTCCAGTGCGAGATCCAGAAAGGACTCAACTGTGGCTTGTTGCGGCTGGCTTGGACATCAAAACACCGGCTCATACATGTACGGTTCGTTGGATACAACAAATTCCTCATAATCGTCTTCAAAAGCAGATACATCGCTAACTCCTCCAAACGTGGGCATATCTTGTTAATTGAATACGCTTATAGAATTCCTTCGTTCACTGTACTCTGCGTTTGCGGCAATGACAGCGGCAGGTAACCTAGGTATCAGTCCGCTGCTGCCGTAGCCTACGTACAGGAATATAAACACTGCTGCTGAGACCCCGCAATTCCCTCAAAATGCAATGCAATGCAAGGTTGGTTTTATTTCTAACATTATTCTATAAACAGACATTTCGATTTATAGTCTGTCGTTATAATTGATTTACCTCAGGTGTACTGTGGAGTGGGTAAGACTGTTTTTAATAGCAGGCTAGCATTGCCCGTTGACGTGCGCTAGCCTAGCACGAGCGAACTCTGCAACTAGAAGGACTGTATGAAATGTGTTGAAAACGGTCTCCAGTGATATAGAATACCAATGCTCACTTGGGAATCAGGCCCTATGTCCAAAATTCCGAACTACCCCTTTAATGACATTATGATCAGAGAATCAGGGTATATATTCCTATTTGCAATGAACACTGATCAGCAGGTGATCTCTTTCGTACTTAATCCCTCCCTCAACCCAAACACCATGCACAATTGTTTGAACATCAAACAAATATAAATCAAAGCACCATAATTGTACTGTAAAGTACAGTTCGCAATTTATGCCAGTCATGATTACTGATATTTTGTGTTCCTAATATACTGCTCCATAATAACGTAGGCCTATTTGTAGTTAAACTTCATTGGTGCTAGGTTTATGCCACGAACATCCCATTCTTAATTCTCACTGCAAGTTGTTCCTCGCCCCTCTATAATTTGGGTTAAGATCGATTTACAGTACTACTTTTCGATATAGTTCTACATTTTTATATCTGTCGGTTTTCTCAAGGCAGTATATTAGGGCTATACAAACAGGGACTTGACTTAATAAGGGATTTCACAACATCAACCAGGCATAGCACCCCTGGTGGTGAAGGACAGTATACCGAAGGTTGGCTTCCTCTTCCTTGGAGAAGCCTGAGAAGAAGAGTGTCCCTGCTGCTCGTCCCGGTCACAGAAACTCCCAAGTTTATCTCTCCCCCCTCTCTCTTTCCCTATGGACTTGTCTTCCGAGAGTCCTTCCCTTGCATGTTCGCCACTGCTCTCCTCATCAGAAAGTGGGAAGGAGCCTAGAACAGTGAGAAACGCAAAGCCATTTAGTTCTAAATTTTCTTGGAAGCACTCTTAAAAAAAATTCTACTTTAAGAAGAGTACATCCCTTTAGCATATTTAGGGATCCACCGATTCCACTTTTGCTCAGACCATTACAAGTACAAGTTCTTACATTTGGGTATTCGCAGATATATACAGAGTACCGATACGAGAACTTAAAAATAACATTACAGTTTAAAGAACCAATGAACTCACTATTTCACCGGGAAATCTAAAACTTTGAGGTCTTGAAAAATGTGTTTTATGTTGAGAGTTCTAGGAGAGGGGCATGTTATCGCCTTGGTTACGGCCCAGGGCAACATTGTGACACTTCTTTAGTGCCGTCGTTTTGTATGAGAGTTATAATGACCTGTTTTTCAAATGACATGCGCCACACCGTAGCGTTATACTATATCGGTCCGGGAAGCCTAACCTTCGGACACGGGTATTAAATAAAACGATGCTCCGATGGAGCTTCACTATCCAACACACTGTACCGGTATACAATAAGTTTCCTGAAAAGCTCAGCTTTCTCTAGGATGCCGCAGTCAACCACTGCCCAGGCAGAGCTGCAGAAGTCCACACAAACCATGCCGCTGGTGCCCCTTAATCGTGACGCCACCTGCAAAACATTGTATTTTTCCCCCTTTCCTTGACTTATAAATTCAATTCATCAATGCATTGCAAATTATTTGTTCTCGATTCAATTTCGATTCCGATTTTCTTTTAAATCGATTATATTTTTTATTATATTTCCATCCGTTCTTTTTTTCATTATGTTGCTGTGAGCTATTATTTTTTTTATTTTGAACATTGAGCCCCCTTTCTGGTTTGTATAGGTTGAGATAGAGTGGTTGAATCAAGTATCGTAGCGAAATACAGTTTCTATCATGTTTTATTGCACATTTAGCGCATTTTGTAAATCCCATGGATTTCTGTTGGAAGAGTCATTGCTCGTTGGCCGGAAACGTAAAGGGGGGGTGTCCACATTTGGTTGTAGTCTTTTTGCTCGGTTCTAGCCCTACTGTTAAGACGGAGAACCGAGCGAAAAGACTACAACCAAACGTAAACAGCCCCCCTTTCCGTTTCCGGCCAACAAGCAATGATTCTAGGAGGTATTCTAGTCTGCTGATCGAGCCAGAGAGCTAATGTAATGGATTGTACATATTTATAATTTGAAATTCGTCCCAGCCTTTATACCAGATACTATAGGGTCTATAGTAGGGGCGGGAAAAATTATCGATTCTTCGATGCATCGCGATTCTCGCTAGAACGATTCTGTCTCGATGCAGATACATTAATAATCAGATTATTATTATTTTTTGCCTGCTGCAACATTATGTTCGTCAGAGAGGGATAATTTTTGTAATTTTTGAAATTATTGAATTTATCTTCAGTGTGTATTGGCCAATCTGATTTGTCTTGACACGATTGCGATTCAGCCTACGCATAGCATGCGCGCAAACTCACAGCCAGACACAGGAACTCCTTCTAATTCAAGAGCAGCTTTTCCTTTAATGACATAGAAAAGATTAGAAATAAAATAAAACTGAAACCTATTTTTTGCATGCTTCCATATTGTGTTATTATAACGCAAGCTGCATTGATCATTGCATTGTTCATAGAGTCATATTTGTGACAAAAGCGTTCTCTCTTATGAAATATTAGATAAGTTAATTCATCTGTTGATGTCTTTAATGATCATCACAAAAGTAGGAAGTGATTAGCAAACTGAGTAGCAAACCCAGATGTATATATACATTTTTGAAAATCACAAATGGAAATGTACATAAAAAGAATTGTTGCATCGAGATGCATCGAGATGCATCGATAATCGCTTCAGAATCGAATCGTTGATCTCATAATCGGAATCGAATCGTGAGGTGCCAAGAGATTCCCACCCCTAGTCTATAGCATATAACCGCGTTTTCTGATTACAGTTTAATGTAACAGTAAGCTGACAGCACCGCAACTGCAAATGAACCACACGGAGACACTTAATACAGTACGTTCAGTTCACGTTCGCCCAAAATATGAACGAGTAACATATCACTGGCTAACCGCACCGCTCAATGGAATTGGCCATTTAAATTGGCATGGGTCGTAACCATGTGGATAACATGCCCCCTCTTTCCAAAAACTCCTTAAAACACATTTGAAGGCTTAAAATTCTGATAATGGACTTTAGCCTGTAATAGCTAATAATCCTTATAATATAAATTAATACTACAATAGTGGTAATACATTTTAATGTGTCCATATGTGGCACTGTCTCATGTACCTGTATCGGAACGCTGGGTAGAGCTGTCATTCCCCTGCAGTTCCACTTCGTCCTCAATGCTGACCTCCTCTTCATCCGGGTTGGCCTGCAGCTCCTCCTCCTCCCCCTCCTCTTCCTCCATCTCTTCTTCGCTTTCAGAGATAGCTGAAACTGACAATAGAAAAAATGGTCATGTAAATGTTTGATTTTAATTTGAAGACCAATTCATTATCATCTCTGGTCATATTGATTGCATGCTTTGACTGTTCTCAGCCTCACCTGTTCAGTCACTTAAGAGATAAATGCGGTAAAAATACCTAAACTTTACAAGTAAAATGTCAAATAAATGAAGCAGAATAACCGCAACAAACCGGTATTTGAGCTGCAGGGGAGCGTTGATTTCTTAGCCTAGACATGAGAAAAAACGAGCAGAAGGAGGATAAACAGCCAGCATTAATCCTGAGAAAACTCAAACCAGCAATCCAAATAATTTTTGATTTATTTAATCAATAATTGATTTATTGAAAGTTACCTTGCTCTTATTATATCCCGGGCATGTCAGGTGTCCGTGCTGCAACGGGGTTGCACAACACACACACACACACACACACACACACACACACACACACACACACACACACACACACACACACACACACACACACACACACACACACACACACACACACACACACACATTAAGCTACTGGAAAAAGGTTCCTCATATAGGATATAAGCTCCCCTATGTCTAAACAGGCTGGGCTGATTGTGAGTGTGTTTAGCCTTTTGTGTTAACAGATAAGTTATTAAATCTAGATTCAAACACGGTTGTAGAATCTAGATATTTTAAACATAGCCAAAGTGATTGATCACTAGTAGTTTGCTCATGCAGGCATGAACTTTCAAACCTTACACCCAACTCTCTTGCCTCCAACTCCCTGCCCACAACCAAAAGTTACATTTATATTTGTCTTTAAAGAGCCCATGCCATTAAAATCACATTTTTCCTATTGTTTGTTAAATAACATAGGTCAGAATAAGTTTGTGACCTGTGGTAAATTTGAAATCTATGCAGTTTGTCTGCTGTATGCAATAGCCAATGAAAGGAAAAAGGCAGAAGAAATTAGCCAATCTGGATAAGGTGACACTGCTACGTAGCGTTGTCAAATTATTAATCATGGCCCTGCCCACTTGGTTGGTTCGTAACCACTAGGGCTGTCAATCCTCCCCTCAAATCATATTCGAATTTCTAATGCTTCTTATGTTGAATATTCGAATAATATTCGAATATTTTAATGTTTTTTTATTTTATTTTTATTATATCATTATATACACCGATACCATCTTATTATTAGGCCTACGTCCCGCGTCCACTAGAGGGCGCGTCAACCAAATCTGTTATGTAACATTTACAACAAGTTTTACCAAATCAATACAAAACTTATGTTCAATCATTCAAATACACACACACACTGCTATTTTACGATGTTATTCTTGGCTGTTTTGACCGTGGCTCTTCCTCAGCCGCTAACTGTTCTGCGTACTCCGAGTAATGCACTGAATGGAGGTGTGCGCTCATGTTGCTCGTAGTCGAGTGGTACTTTAACGATTTACAGCATAATTTGCAAATGACGGTTTCTCTGGACGTAATCTTCCCGTTTCTCGATGGAAATCCGAAAGTTATGCTTTCCATCTCTGTGTCTGCTCGCGCGCTGCTTCCCACCATCTTGTAAGCATACAATGCCGAACGTCACGACGCACGACGTTGACTTTGATTTGCGTCGTTGCTAGGCAAAAGTTGAATGTAATTCTTGAGTTCGAACGTTAGTTGCCGCACTCGAATGTTCTCCTTTTTTAAAAATTCGAATTATATTCGAATAGCGAAGTTCGTTTTGACAGCCCTAGTAACCACCCACAGAAATTCTGAAGGAGTCGTGATTGAGCTAGTGCTAAATGCTAATACGTGTACGGTAGTTGCTAACTTCGTAGTAACAGGCTAGTTACAGAATTTTGAATGCAATGGCAGAACGACATCGAAGTGCATGAACTGCGACATGCTGCCTGCTGCCGGTTGCCGCGAGGCACCGCCGCCGCGAGGCACCGCCGCCGCGAAGCACCACCGCCCGACAGAGGGCAGCCGGGTATGGCAAGCCATCCCCGCCAGAAAGCGGCATCATTTAGACGTGTATCACCTTCATTACGCCGTAAAATACGCCGTAAAATGTAGAAAAACTGCGTATTTTACGCCGTCATGCGCAAAAAAGCGCCGCTTTTTACGCCGCAATTAAGCCTTTCAAGAGCGCGCGTAAAATACGCGCGTTTTGGACACCAAAACGCGCGTAAAATACGCGTGTTTTGAACATCAAAACGCGCGTAAAATACGGCGTCCCTCTAGTATGCTAATAATCTCCGCCTTCTTTTCTCTCAGCCAATGCATTTGAAGTGTTTGCGCCCAATCGCTGACCAAGACAAGCAGACCAAATCAGTTCAGCACAGATCTGCTTTGAGAATTTCTCCTCTCATTTGGCGTTAGTTGTAGCGTCATTTAGATATATATATTAGTAAATGCAATTGCAACTGTGTGGTTCCCGTGGCCCATTTGATAGAGACGCTTGACCTGTAGGCAGGAGATTGTCGGATCGAATCCATTTATTACCATATTTCTGCTTTTTGTCAGATGGTCACGCTTTTATGATCGCAATGCTTTTTCGTCGGCAAGCCAGACCTCCTGTGTTATAAGTTCCAAAGACAGTGCCTTTTTAGTCAGCCAGCCAGATCATCTTGGTGTCTTGTAACACGCTTTATAAGTTAATTATATTTAAATTATTATAGCCATCGAGCCTTTATTTTCGTGGAGTTATCGTTACATCCTCTCGTTCAATCGATATAAATACACAGTGGAAAGGAGTGAGAGGGAGCCACAGTTACAAAAGTGGCAAACAAGCTGTCCTCTAAAACACCATTTCCCTAGGCCTATATGTTTTCATGCCGACAAATGGTTGAAATAAAGTAACGTTGTGACCCGGCGTATATTAGACTTGTTAAATGCAGAAATGCTTGCTGGCAGTGTCTATTCAGTTTCAACACTCCAATTCCAAAATTATGTTTTCATGTCGTCAAATGCGCGAAATAAAGTCAGGTTGTGACTCGACATCTACTTGACTTATACACCTCAACGCAGGTCGAGGAAATGTTTGCTGGTTGGCGTGCCACTGCTTGGATAGGGAAAAACCTACCTTTGCCATACGACTACTACATTGCTGTTACAACTGACTCGTTAGCCCCTAACCCCTAAGAAGTTAGAAAGCATTTATATTAAGATTTAATTATTAACTACAGTGATATGTCAATTAAATATGATTTGTGTTAAAACTCGGTACATTAATGAAGTGAAATAGCACCATAGACCACCATCTAGAGTTCTAAATTAAAGCACATTACTTTAACTTCTGCCACATTGCACTCTCTCCCTACAAGCTTTAAACTTGGTGTGACTCATTCCCATGGATAGGGGTACTGATTGATAGAGGTTTTGGTATAGGCCTACTATGTTATGTTTCCAAGCTGATATTCACTTTGAAAACTGGTTCTCTTTAGGTAGAGATTTATTTTTTTATGTTCTAGTTGGCAAGACCAGCAGCATGAGGAGGGGCAAGGCCAGCAGCATGACACCCTCACTCAATCCACTCTGAACTTCACCCTTAACGTTGACGGCTCCACCATCACCCCCTCCACCAAAATCCGTAACCTTGGAGTTATCCTGGACCCCACTCTCTCCTTCCTCCCCCATGTTAACCATATTACCAAAACTGCCTTTTTCCACCTTCGAAACATCGCCCGCCTCCGCCCCAACCTGTCAACTACCGCTGCTGTGACACTCATCCACGCTTTCATTTCATCCAGGCTTGACTACTGCAATGGTCTTCTCTACGGCACCACCAACAAAGTCCTCAAAAAACTTCAATATGTCCAGAACTCAGCTGCACGCCTCCTCACTGGTACTCGCTCCAGAGAACACATCACACCTGTCCTCCGTGAACTCCATTGGCTTCCAATTAAACACAGAATCGACTACAACATCTTACTCATCACCTACAAGGCCCTCAACAGCCTAGCCCCCCCCTACCTTGCCGACCTCCTTCATCACCACGCCCCCTCCCGATTCCTCAGGTCCATCTCTGCCAACCTGCTACAAGTTCCACGGACTGAGCGACGGACTTGGGGTGATCGGGCCTTCTCAGTTGCTGCCCCCAACCTTTGGAATTCACTCCCCTCCCACATCAAAGTCTCTCCAACCCTCTCTTCTTTCAAATCTGCCCTCAAAACACACCTTTTCACACTAGCCTTCCCCACCTAACTACCAGCTTATTCTTCATGTTTAACCTCTGTTTTTCTTTTATTCCTAGTCTATTTCTCTTGATAGGGCAATATGTAAAGCGTCTTAGAGTACCATATTAAGCGCTATATCAATTTAATTTATTATTATTTATTATTAACATTTAAGTAAGATGTACCTTGGGGTCTCTTATCCATCAAAGGGGCTCGCAAAGGACGCATACGCTTCCACCTGTGGCTCCAGCCCTACAGGAAATGACTCAGCAAGTGCTCCATCTCGTTGCACCTGCACCCAGCGGCTCGCTTGTAAGATTTTGGCCTGAAGTTCTTCCCAGACCTACACCCTAGCCATCCAACACGCATATCTGAGAATCAGGCTTCTCTTTAATAATGACAAAAAGTTATTAGAGAAATACACATTAACTTTTTGTTATCTCATAAGCGGCGTGGTGCCGGCTCCTTTTGACCTTTTGACCCCAGACTTCAAAAACGTGGCCACAGGCCAGCTGTGTCTACACACCTTAAGCCACAAATGTACACCTCCATCCCACAAAAAATGGGGACTAGAAACTAACCTCTGTCTTATGTACATTTACTGTACTGTTGGAGGTCATGCCCCTTTTCCGGCCTTTTCGAGATAGCTAGGGATGCTAAAATGTTTACACACATTTCCCGGGGCCCCGAGAACGACATATCCGAGATTTGGAGTTCTAGCCCTTAGAGAAAAAAAGTTTTCCCAAATGGACTGTCATTTGGACCAAGCCCCTCAGAAGTGTTACCTGCAAGACCTAATGGTTCAGAATGTGGTGGAAAAACAGTTTTTGAGATAGGAAGGTCCTACCGCCCTGAAATTTGAATACCTTATTCTAAGGCCTTACTGGGACCCCCGCACCGAAACTTGGCCCGGTCGGACCCCGAGTGCAGGAAGGGGGGGCCTGGACTTTCATAAACCTCGCTCGGTGACTGTAAAGGATGTTTGGTCGGATGTTATGACGAAGAATCATAATGTGAATGGGAATATTCTATAAATGTCTTGATATCATCTTTCGTCTCAACACTTCTGCTGCAGCCGCTTAAAGTCTCACTCCGAGAACCTTAAAATATGAATCAATCCATTAGAAGTATGAAAATATCTTCCCGGTTGCGTAACGGGGCAAACAAGGTGTCCTTTGACATCTACGTTTCGAGGCGATTGCAACAGTGCCACACATGATCATATTTGAATATGTTTCGGGGTAGTAATTAGCTGTCGATTTTGGAGGCCTTTATCAATAATGACCAGCTATAGATTTGCTTCCCGATGGAGATTTCTGACAAATTACATGTTATTTAGCATCTACACGTTAAGCTCTCTTACGCCACCGGGAAGATATTTACATGCTTCTGATTGACTAATGAATTGATTCAGCTATTCCCCCAGAAGTCTGGGGTCAAAAGGTAAAAAGGAGCCGGCACCACGCCGCTTATGAGATAACAAAAAGTTAATGTGTATTTCTCTAATAACTTTTTGTCATTATTAAAGAGAAGCCTGATTCTCAGATATGTGTGTTGGATGGCTAGGGTGTAGGTCTGGGAAGAACTTCAGACCAAAATCTTGCAAGCGAGCCGCTGGGTGCAGGTGCAACGAGATGGAGCACTTGCTGAGTCATTTCCTGTAGGGCTGGAGCCACAGGTGGAAGCGTATGCGTCCTTTGCGAGCCCCTTTGATGGATAAGAGACCCCAAGGTACATCTTACTTAAATGATAATAATAAATAATAATAAATTAAATTGATATAGCGCTTAATATGGTACTCTAAGACGCTTTACATATTGCCCTATCAAAACTATGTAAGACAGACTAGGAATAAAAGAAAAACAGAGGTTAAACATGAAGAATAAGGTGGTAGTTAGGTGGGGAAGGCTAGTGTGAAAAGGTGTGTTTTGAGGGCAGATTTGAAAGAAGAGAGGGTTGGAGAGACTTTGATGTGGGAGGGGAGTGAATTCCAAAGGGTGGGGGCAGCAACTGAGAAGGCCCGATCACCCCAGGTCCGTCGCTCAGTCCGTGGAACTTGTAGCAGGTTGGCAGAGATGGACCTGAGGAATCGGGAGGGGGCGTGGTGATGGAGGAGGTCGGCAAGGTAGGGGGGGGCTAGGCTGTTGAGGGCCTTGTAGGTGATGAGTAAGATTTTGCAGTTGATTCTGTGTTTAATTGGAAGCCAATGGAGTTCACGGAGGACAGGTGTGATGTGTTCTCTGGAGCGAGTACCAGTGAGGAGGCGTGCAGCTGAGTTCTGGACATATTGAAGTTTTTTGAGGACTTTGTTGGTGGTGCCGTAGAGAAGACCATTGCAGTAGTCAAGCCTGGATGAAATGAAAGCGTGGATGAGTGTCACAGCAGCGGTAGTTGACAGGTTGGGGCGGAGGCGGGCGATGTTTCGAAGGTGGAAAAAGGCAGTTTTGGTAATATGGTTAACATGGGGGAGGAAGGAGAGAGTGGGGTCCAGGATAACTCCAAGGTTACGGATTTTGGTGGAGGGGGTGATGGTGGAGCCGTCAATGTTAAGGGTGAAGTTCAGAGTGGATTGAGTGAGGGTGTCATGCTGCTGGCCTTGCCCCTCCTCATGCTGCTGGTCTTGCCAACTAGAACATAAAAAAATAAATCTCTACCTAAAGAGAACCAGTTTTCAAAGTGAATATCAGCTTGGAAACATAACATAGTAGGCCTATACCAAAACCTCTATCAATCAGTACCCCTATCCATGGGAATGAGTCACACCAAGTTTAAAGCTTGTAGGGAGAGAGTGCAATGTGGCAGAAGTTAAAGTAATGTGCTTTAATTTAGAACTCTAGATGGTGGTCTATGGTGCTATTTCACTTCATTAATGTACCGATTAATGTACCGTCAAAACGACCTAAGTCACCAGAACACATTAAGACTCAAAAAAAGCCAAGGATGTGTAAAACACAACAGCTTAATAAAAAACTAATTCCTCCTAGATCAAGCAAGGCAATGATCAAGGGAAAAAAGTGAGTCTGTAAAGACTCCGGCTCCAATCCGTGCTTCATGGAACCCATGAAAAGGAAAGGAAAAACCAGAGCAACACGGTTTCCATTAGGTCCGCTACTACCGGGGGCGGAGCCATAGAATCCGACTCTCCAATAAGGGGACTCTCTCGGCCGTTTTTTTTTTTTTTTTTTGAAGAAACAACGGCGGGATTGCCACACTGGTAAACAAAACCACCAGACGATTGGCGAGCCAATAGAAAACCCTCATAGCCTGTTTTTCATTTGAAAAAAGGTGGAAGAGTAAGACTGGTAATCAAGTCCAAATCGCCAGCCGGCGAGAGGAAATCCAACCACGGCGCTTTAAAGAACATGTTTATATTCTTAAGCCGTATAAGGGGTCCCGGACTCCAGCACAGAGTTGCCGAGTGAGCCCCTGGACATGTCTAACATGTAAAAACGGACAAAGGGGCCGGGGGAAGACCATGACGCAGTCGCGCAGATGTCTTCCACCGAAACGCCCTTGAGTAGAGCCGTTGAAGCGGCCACGCTCCGTGTGGAGTGAGCTTTAACACCCAACGGTGGCGCCAAGCCCTGCCGAGAGTAGGCTAAGCGAACACCCTCACATACCCAGCGAGAAAACCGCTGCTTAGAGAGAGCGCGGCCCCTGCTAGCGTCGCTATAACACACAAACAACTGTTGTGTGGAGCGGAACGCGGCCGAGCGATTCACGTACATAGCCAACGCCCGAACCGGGCACAGGAGATGCAACTCCGCCTCCGCCTCACTAGAATGAGGCGGGGGGTGAAAAGCCTTAAGCACAATATCCCTCGACCGAAAAGAACTATTAATGTTCTTCGGGAGGAACGCAGGATTAGGTCTGAGCAACGCGAAGGAGCTGTCCTCGATTAGCAACAAGCAACTCGGGCTGACAGACAGAGCGGTTAGCTCACCGGCCCGCTTGGCAGAGACCAAGGCCAACAAGAGCGCCGTCTTAAATGACAGGGCATCCAAAGGGGCCTGAGAAAGAGGCTCGAAAGGATCCCTGGACAATCCGCGCAACACGGTGGGGAGATCCCAGCGTGGTGTAAGCACGCGTGAAACAGGCCTAACCCGTCTAGCCCCACGCAAGAATCTCTTGACCAGTGGATGGCTGAAGATCGGTCCACCATCACAGCCTGCATGGCCAGCCGAAACGGCTGCCGCATAGACCTTGATAGTGGAGAAGGCCAAACCTTTTTCCAATAAGTTTTGCAGAAACGAAAGCACGCTTCCCACCTCGCATTGAGAAGGGACAGCGTGGTTCTTCACACACCAATTAGAGAAGGCGCACCACTTCGCCGCATAGAGGGAAGAAGTAGAAGGCGCACGAGCGCTCTGAATAGTGTTGATAACCGTCTCAGGTAAACCTTTGCCCTGCAGGATCAACCTCTCAGGAGCCAAACCAACAGCCGTCCCGAGACATCGGGCGGGTGGTGCACCGTCCCGTGGGCCTGTGAAAGCGCATCCGGCCTGAACGGTACTGGCCACGGTGCTGACCGTGAGAGCGCCGCCAGCTCTGGAAACCACAGAGCTGAACGGTTCTCCGGGGCCACTAATATCAGGGACAGACCCTCCTGTCTGACCCGTTCCAGAAGAGGAAGGATCAGCTGGAGCGGGGGAAACGCATACAAAAGAGCCCGCGGCCAAGGTGTGTGTGCCAACGCATCTACCCCCAACGGGGGAAGATCCCGAGGGCTGAGGGAGAACCACCACCTGCAGTGCGTGTTCTCCCTGGACACGAAGAGGTCCACCTGCGCTGTCCCGAACCTCTGCCAGATCAGTCTGACAATGTCGGGATGTAACCGCCACTCGTCTCGGCGGGGACCGCCTCGAGACATGAGGTCCGCACCAAAGTTCTGGGCGCCCGCGATATGCAGGGCTCTCAGACTGAGGAGATACTGATGAGCCCAAAGCCAGAGCTCGACCGCCTTTCGGTGGAGAGCAGGGGAGCGGACTCCCCCCTGTCTGTTGATGTACGCCGCCGCCGACACGCTGTCTGTCCTGATCAGAACGTGGCGGTCGCGCACCAGGTGAAAGAAATGCAACAGCACTTTCCTCACAGCGTCGAGCTCCAACACATTTATGTGTGCTGTAGGGGGCGTGTGCCACTCGTCTCCGACCGAGTGAGAGAGGCACGTTCCTCCCCAACCCGTCAACGAGGCGTCCGTGAAGACCACTACGTAGGACGCCACCCTGCCAAGGGGAACACCCTTGAGAAGGGCGGAGGGTCCTTTCCAATATTCCAGGTCTGGCGACACCGAACGGGGAACGAGGAGCACCCTGAGCTTGTGTCGCCTGGGGTCCAACCGTTGGCGAGCAAACCACCGCTGGAGTCTGCGCATAAAAAGCAGACCCAGGGGGACCACGGGGTGGGCAGCTGCCATCAGCCCCAACAGGCGCATGGTGGACAGTGCGGTCACGTTTCTGCGAACGTGAAAACGGGAGAGCGCAGACAGGATGGCGTCTCGCCGAGGAGGCGAAAGCATCGCAGTCATGGTGGCTGAGTCTAGGCAAAGCCCCAAGTAGACTGTCTGCCGGCTGGGGAGCGGGGAGCTTTTCTCCCAGTTGATGGCAAAACCCAGGAAGGAGAGATGGTTTATCACCAGCATGGTGTCCCTTCTCGCGGTCTCTTCTGAGTTGCTCAGAATAAGCAGATCGTCTAGGTAGAAGAGAATCCTCTTTCCCTGACGCCTGAGCGGTTCCAACGCCGTCTCCACACACTTCGAGAAGGTGCGCGGAGCCAGGGAATAGCCGAACGGCAGACACTGGTACTCGTACGCCATCCCCATAAAGGCAAAGCGGAGAAACTTCCTGTGCGCCTGCCGAACAGGGACGTGGAAGTAAGCATCCTTGAGATCCAGGGATGTGAACCAATCGCCCTCTCTCACACACCGGAACAATGCTCCGACCGTGAGCATTCTGAACTTCCTCGTGGCAACGAATCTGTTGAACACGCGAAGATCCAGAATAGGTCTCATTCCCCCTGACTTCTTGGAAACCAGGAAGTAGCGGGAATAAAAACCTAGGTGAGACTCGTGGGGGGGAACGACAGTGATGGCTCCCTTTACCAAGAGACGTGCCACCTCTGCTGCCAGAGCCGTGCTCGCAGCCGGGTCCCGTAGCGTGGTCTCCACCAACCCCATAAAGGGTGGGGGACGACGCTTGAACTGTATGGGATGGCCCCATCTCAACGTGGTGTCCAACCACGATGGCAGAACGCACCGCTCTTGCCAACACGCATAGCGGTTGGAGAGAGGGCGAGCCGACAGCTGAGGAAGACCGTCCAGGAATAACCCGTATTCCTCTGCCCCTACCGCCTCCACACTGCGTGTGAACCAAGGGGGGCTTCCCATGAAAGGGAGGAGGCTCAGCGAGCGTAGGAGACGTACCAGAACCAGCCGCTGTAAAAACAACGAGCTGTCTAGACGTTGCACTCGTGACCGCTGAACAGGGAGCGAGCCGTCCGGCCGCCGCACCTATGCGAATGCGCTGTCCGCAGGCTGTAGCCACAGCGCGCGGACCTGTCTCCTCACCTTTAATGTGGGGAACCAGGGGATCGGTACAAGCGGCCGCATCCACGGGCTCGTGCAACGAGTCTCTGATCCGTCCACGAGGCTCCAAGGATCGCCGCTTCTTAGAAGCAGGTGAACCAGAGGCCATGTGAACACGCCGTCCGACCGCCACCCTACAGCCACCGGGCTGAGGGGGGGAAAGAGGCAACATGGAGGGACGCGCCACAAGCGTAGGACGCAGGTGGCCTAAGGAATATCGCTCTTTGGGTACCATGTACTGCCGTTCAGTCGAACGGTCTTTATTTTTTTCTTTATTGGGGAAGGAAAAAGTCGGAGCCAGCTTCCGGAACTTCCCGGTCCGTGGCGCTGCTCCACCCGTCCGCGGTGGCGGCGGCCGCGGCTGCTGCTGCGGCACCGGGGCTGGAGTCGGAGGCGGTCCCCTGGAACGCTGGGCCCGGCCTGGACCCCGCTTCCTCCCGGCCTGCTGGTGGGAGGAGCCCGTGAGAATCGCCCCGAACCGGGAACGATTCTCACGGACAGACTGCTGGTGCGCGAGAACCTCGGAAAACCGGGGTCCAAATAGGCCATCCGGCGCTAGTGGACCCTGGACCAGGCTGGCCCGCTCCCGTTCCGGCACCGCAGTGTGGGAGAGCCATATGATTCGCAGAATCATGGTTGCCCACGCCATATGCCGGACGGCCGAAACGGTTATCGGCTGGCATAGCTGGAGGATGGCGCTGGAAAAGCGGGAAACCGCCAGCCATCTTGCGGCTTCCTCTGGGCCGTAGGCCTCCCGGTCAGCCGACAAGGAGACCATGGCGGAGGAGAGCATGGCGATGTTGTTGACCGCCGCCGCAGATTGAGAGGCACAAACGAACACCCTGTCCGTTAGGCCGACAATCTGTTTCTGGAGGCGGTCGGGGGGCAGCGGCTTTTCGTTAGGGCGCTATCCGGCGCCCGGACAGAGAAGCGCTGCCAGGGGAGGCTCCAGGCGAGGGATCCCCCTCGCCTGAGTGTCCACCCTTCCACGTTGGTGAAGTCCGTGTAGGACTTCACCGGGGCCTTCAGTGTAGAAGGGTCCCCACCGGCAGCACTAAAAAAGTGCTGCACAGGCGGGAACAAGGGGCACTGGGTAACCCTTCGGGAAGACGATGGGGTGCGAAAGCACTCGCCCTGCATATCATCCGATATGGGGGCGAGAGGCGGGGCCGGCATAGGAATCCCTTTGATGGCCGCCGCCTCAGCCATGATCTCCCCGAAGAGATCGGTCATCCGGCGCGGTCTCTCTCGTTCCACGGCGGTGACGGTTGAAACCCGGGAGTGGGAAACACCGGACGCCGAGTCGTCGAAGACGTCGTCCATTGAGACAGCGTCGCCGTCGGTGACGCCATCGTGGTAGTCCGGGCTGGCCCTGAACAGGTCAATGGCGTCAGCCAGGTCCACCGCCGGGGAGAAGTAGAGGTGCCTGGAGAGGATCCCTTCTTCAGACAGCTCCCGGCATGAGACACAGGTGTCGGAGGGCGCCATAGCAGCCGCGGCGTGGTCGGCGCCGAGGCACCGAAAACACGCCACGTGCCCGTCACCCGGTGCCAGGGAGGCGGGACAGGAGGCGCAAAGGAGTCCTGCGAAGGACTTAGCCCCAGGAGCGCTCTTAGGTGGCCCTGAAAAGGGCCGTTTGTCCGAGGCCTCTCCCGGGCCGCTGCCACCGGCCTGGGAGATCCGTTGTTCCGTTGAATACATCTTAGGTAGTTCTCTAATCTGCTGACAAGCACAAGTGCTGAAAGAAAAGGGAGGATGAGCGACGGTATGCACCGTGCTATATACACGATACCGTGGGAAATGTGGGCGGTGCCCACGCTGATAGGTGCACAGTTTGAATTTTCAGCGCGCACGCACGCGCACGGGACAAGCCCATAAGGCGAAGCCTAGACGGCGTAGCCTACATGAAATAGAACACGTCAGACTCTCGTCTCTGGTATTTCCACAACGAGACTCGTAGTGGGGGTTATCTCAGCCATGGTTGAGAATGAATTGGGGGAAAGGAACTTTGGCTTTGACTCCCTGAAGTAGGCATGAACCACGACATCAGGAGAAAGGGATTGTTGACCGCGGTCGTCTCCCACCGGAGCCTCGCTGCCGATGGACCACCGCCTCGGCTGCAGGAGGCGGTGATTAGCGCTGACCGCTGCCGAGGCGGCGGGAAGCAGGGCTCAAGCGGGATACATTCGCGGGATACATTCGCGGCCAACAATCCCTTTCTCCTCCATGTCTTGGTTCATGTACTTCAGGGAGTCAAAGCCAAAGTTCCTTTCCCCCAATTCATTCTCAACCATGGCTGAGATAACTCCCACTACGAGTCTCGTTGTAGAAATACCAGAGACGAGAGTCCGACGTGTTATGCGCCATCACACCAACAGCAGAACGGTTATCCAAATAACAAGGAAGTGTACAACACTTGCGTTACAGTCCTGGAGCTCTATATCTAAATAATATCATATAATACATAGATATCTATATCAAATAATACATATTATCACGGCCAAAAGCTGTGTGCACGTCCAGACGATATAATGAATCACAAAGGACTTCGTCGGGTTCTCCGACGTCTCTGGTTCTTCCACTTCCACATCAATCTGAAGTAGACGCGGCCGTTTGAGATTCATAATAGCCTATCATCTGGAGGCTCACACAGCTTTTGGCCGTGATAATATATATTATATATTATATGATATAGATATCTATGCATAATATGGGTTTCTAAGAGCCACTGCGATACATCCACCGTAAACAGAGCGCATGGTACCGTGGCTACAAGCTGCTCAGAGCCAGGTGATAATATATATTATATATTATATGATATAGATATCTATGTATAATATGGGTTTCTACGAGCCATTGCGATACATCCACCGTAAACAGAGCGCATGGTACTGTGGCTACAAGCTGCTCAGGGCCACACCCCCACCCCCCTCCTTGACACGCCCACCGAAACAGCGCATTTGGGGGAAGCTCAATGTGCGACTGGTTCAGAGTGGCTGTAACTCTGCACCACGGCTGAATTTCGGGAACGTCTTTGAATACTGTGTTTGTGGCCCACTAATACCTATATTAAAGCATCCATAAAATAGCATGGCATGGGATCTTTAAGAAGGTTGTGTCATATCTGGCTGTAGGTGAGTCTTGAAACTAAGAACTCTAGTGTTTAGCATTACAATTGGTTGTACTAACTTTAACCCTATTGCCGCTGTGTTAGTTTTGGCTGCCGTCGTTGTTTTTTACTAAGAGGTCGTTGAGACTAGTTTCAGTCACAAGGTGACAACAATAGGCTTGCATGGTGGGCGGAGCTACGGCTGCCTGAGCTACCTTGTGCATTTAAAGGCTAGCTATTACACCCTATTGTAGCTATGTGTCGTACTTTACTCATCGTCAGGACTTCCACTCATAGACGACGCCACCATAGATCCTCTGCTCAGCACAGCAACCCATCCAATCTGTGCCATCCACCGACCCTTGCCTACACTGACCTTGAAGTGATGGGAGGACTCTGGAACTGCCAATCAGCGGTCAAGAAGGCAGACGCCATTTCGGCCTACGCGTCCTTCATGACCCTCCACTTCCTGGCCTTGACAGACCTGGATCACTCCAGAGAACTCTGCTACTCCTGCTGCCCTCTCCACCGTCTACTCATTCTCACACACCCCAAGACCATCAGGGCGAGGAGGACGGACCGGACTCCTCATCTCGCCGATTTAGTCCTACCAGGTCCTTCCCCTAGAACACTTCTGGGGAAGGATCTGCATTTGAACTCCACGCTGTCACTGTCACCCTTCCTATCAAGCTCTTCATTTTGGTGATCTACCGTCCCTCCAGGTCCCCTTCATGAACCAACTTGACCTGATATTCACAAGGTCCTGCGGCACCTCTGCTCTCTCTGTTACCCCGCTCCCCGTGTCTGACCCTGACTTTATTGCTTTTTCTCTCCCCTTGAAGTCCTCTCCCCTCCCCTGCAATCAAGCATCAGAATGCGGCAGCGCGCCTTGTGTACAACCTACCGAGGTTTTCCCATGTGACCCCCCTCTTCCGGGACCTCCACTGGCTCCCTGTAGTAGCTCGCATCAGATTCAAGATGATGGTACTGGCATACAAGGCAGTCGATTGGAACTGCCCCTGCCTACCTCCAAGCATTGGTAAAGCCACACATCCCAGCTCGATCCCTCCGCTCAACTACCTCAGCTCGACGTCTGGTACCGTCAAGCAAATGTCGATCAACAAAGTCACAACTTTTCTCTGTTTTGGTACCTCAGTGGTGGAACGAGCTCCCTGCCGATGTCAGGATCACAGAGTCGCTCACCAGCTTCCGCAAAAGACTCAAAACTCACCTGTTCAGAGTTCACCTCGACTCTGCATAGCTACCCAGCCCCTTCCGGCCACCATTGTATGTTGTACGTCCTGGCACTTAATGTACGCACTTATTGTACGCACTTATTCATAGTACTTAATTGTGTAACATCTGCAATAGCTGCTAGCATTGCTGTACACGGGGAACGGGTTAGCCTAGCGATTGTTAGTACTTGCACTTGGCTCTATGAACATCTTTACTGTACTGACAGCGATATATTGTTTCACTTCTTATGACAAATGTACTTATTGCAAGTCGCTTCGGATAAAAGTGTCTGCTAAATGCCCTAAATGTAAACGTAAATGTAAAATTGTGAAACATGCCGTCTCACAGACACTTTTTTTTTTAATTAGGGGTGGCTTTATTGCTGTTCAGGCATAGGTGTCTTCACTTTTTACTTGAGTCGTGAGTCCATATATGAATTAGTATTTTAATACATTATTATTATATTAATTATCCTTTTATGTCAAGATTTCGAGATCCATATACTTAACATCACTTCTGTCATCTGATAGATTTAACAATTTTTTGCATGAAATAGTAATAATTTTAGTTTTGGGGTAGGCTTCTACTCCTTTATGGTTTTCCCTGCAGTACGACTTTAAGCAGGACATAAATGTCGAATACATAATACCAACATTTGACAACTGGGGGCACTAAACAAATCCTCCATGTGGTACATCAGATATCTCAACATTATCATTGTGGTACCAAAGCAGGTGGAGGCTGGGTTTGTGGTGGGCCAAAGCCATCACAGCCCACTTTACATTGAGTGTGTGGGAGGAGAAAGGTCTTAAATGTGTGCTTGACTGGACCAAGTCTGCCATCAATTAATAACGTGGCACAAGACTAGAGGGTCCTTCGTCCCCTACAATCATTTGTTTTAGGGTTTGGCTTTCCTTTTAAATACCTCCAATAGCTCTTTTAACGGGGGGCCCTGGAAATGGATACTCTGCTTCCAGTTCCTTGAGCTCTCCTTGCCGCCCAGCTTCTCAAACTCTATGGGTGTGTACCACTCGTTGTTGCTCCGGATGCACGGCTCCCCTGAAACCACAGACAGTCATAAGGTAAAAACTGCTTGAAGGTGGAAAATAGGTTTAAAAAATAAACTACAACTTAACTTTGCATTTCTTTTAGGGATGCACCGAAATGAAAATTCTTGGCCAAAACCGAAACCGAATATACTGAAACAGTTGGCCGAAGGCCGAAGCCGAATACCGAATGTGTCTTTTAATGTTTTTCATTCATTTTGCTTTAATTTTTCACCATTGCATAAATCTAACAATTAAATGTCCTTTATAAACTTTTTTGTCTTGCTTTTCTATAAAAAAAATCGATTACAAAATTGATACAAAATATTAATTTAATACTGAACGTTTTCTAACATTCCAGCAGACATTATTAAGTATTTAAGAACAATGTACCTTTTTACTTTTAACTCCTTTTTACTCCTTCGGCCAAAACCGAACATTACGTTTTGGGCCATTTTCGTCCGAACTTGTTCGGTGGCCGAATATTCGGTGCATCCCTAATTTCTTTGTTTTTCAAACCCCTGTAAACTGCGTTTAAATCTCTGGTCAAGCCCACTCTGTTTAACCTGAAGAGACAAATAAGAACCCCATCTTGTTTGGTTTTTCCATTTCCTCCAGTTGGTTACTGTTTCCAGTGTAACCAATGTCTTTTCATTTTTTAATGTTATAGATTTTTTTATTTTCAAATGCAATACCTGGTTTGATTTTCAACATTTCCAATGAAAACCATAATAATTAATCTTTATTGTTAATAATACAGAAAGTTGACTCATGAATCCCCTAAAACAAGGAGGAAAACAGTCTTTTACTCCTTTATGGCTAATTTTGTAGTCTTATTAGTTCATTAACTCAAACACCACACTGAAAACTTCAAGACTAGTTCCTTCACATAAATAACAAAACATAAATTCCATTGCTGTGTTTCTGGACACAACTTTGTATAAACTAAACCCTTGGAACAGGAATAAAATGATCACACATTCCAGCCCCTAATCAGGCTGTTACCGGCTCACCTTTTGCCAGTTTGTCGCGGTCGAGCGTCCCCTGCTTGTCACCACAGGTAACAGGCAGATGGTGCCTGTACTTATCCAACGTCCAAATCTCCGCATTTTCCCCGTTCGGCAGAGAGCCTAGGCTCAGGATTATAACAAAAACCATATTAATTCATATTATTCAGGGTGAAAAAATATGACAAATTCAATGATACATAATAATGTACCACCGTCTTTCTCTTAAAGTGGTACTTTATAGCAAAGCGACAAACCTGACTGCATGAAACACATCATTTCAGTCAATAACAGTGGCGGTGGGTCAATAGAGGGCGCTTGCTAACTTTTTGCTGTCTATCAAGCAGAGACAGCTTTTCATTGGCGCAAGAAAATTCGCCCTCGGGTCGCGCCAGTATGCGCCCCAGGCCAATGGTATCGCTTTTCTTTTTTGTTATCACCACATGATTGGACACTTCAGCGAATCTATCAAATAGGCTACCTCCCTCAGCAGCATTCGCGCAACACAACTACATGTAGAGAAGAGATAGATCGCTAACTAGCAGAGAGTTGTAAGCACGTTCCACCCTTTTCAGTGGAGGAATTGGACTCCCCAAGCAATGTTATACTTAAAAGGAGCAAATAAGTTACATATCAATTTAGCCCACGGCATGCGTTAGTGGCGCCGCACAGAAAATTGATACATTTGCTTCAGAAAACTTTGTTTTTGTGTGTATATGCAAACTCGAGTTTGCCTGTCTTAGAAATGACAATGCAATAAATACAATAAATACAGAGTGCTAATAAAATTAAAATAGGGACAAAAACCAGACAAACAGAACCAACATCATGATGGGTGATGGATACACACATATATACGTGTACATATATCAGTAACGGGGACGCTGGCGAGTCTAACGCCGCTCTGTATGGCTTGTTTTTATTCAGTATTTCCGATATTTCTCACGATTGCATTGAACATTTTGCCGTTTTTTTTTTGGTCTTTAGTAGTTTAGCTAAGTCTGCTAGTTATATATAGTCACTTTTCGCTATTGTCAGTGCGCCAGTTTTCTTTATTTCTACGTGTTTTTACGTGAGGTCGTACAGTTGGTGGACGCTGTTGCCTTTTGAACGCTGTTGCTGCTGCTGCTCACCGGAACGTCATTTTTGAACATTATTTTTTCGCGATTTTCTTTTTCTTTCTAGTCTTTTAACTTTTTCATCAGTTTTCTTTTGCTTACTTTCAACACCTTCTGTCTGAAACCCTTCTGGACCTCGGATCGGACTACAAAGTTAAGTTAAGTAATTGCGTCAGTTTTCTTGATTTATTTATTTATTTCTGAACGTTAAACGTCTGCGTGTTTTGTTTTGTGTTTTGTGCATGGAGTCGTGCAGCTGTTGGTGGATGACACCTGCTGGCCGGCTAGACTGCTGATAACCCCCGGCGCCGGCGCCGTCCAACTGGCTTCCCCGTCTCCAGCGTAGCTACAACCGGCTTTCTCCACTCCTCTGCCTCCGCTGTGCTGGCTCTGTGGCTTCACCATAATCGCCTGGATCTACCGCTGGCTTCTTCCGACTTCACAACCTGTGGATTTTAACCTGTTCCTCTGGATTGCGCTATGTTTGACTCTCACGTAACGAGCGCATCTCTGCCGCTCAGTTACTCGGTAACGGAGATGTTACGTCTACGGATCTTCTCAAGGACCCAACCACCTCAGCTTGCATCCCACCAGGACATTCTCAAACGACCAAAATACATCCACCGAGGCTCTGGACGGAATTTTCAGTACACTCACACCAGCAACAAAAACATCCGCTCCTTCTGGTCCACTGGGCCCCGCCCCCTTCCTCGCACAGCCCGTACGGTCAGTCCCGTCAATCACAGTGTCCTGTCCCCTCTGCTCAAAGCAACCTGCTACACTCCACTCACCTGTCTGAAACTCTGTCTGCTGAACACCAGATCCCTCAGTAATAAGGCCCTTTTGATAAATGACTTTATTGTTGACCAGAGCCTAGACATTCTCTGCCTCACTGAGACCTGGCAACAACCAAATGACTTCTCCCATCTAAATGAAGCTGTCCCACCAGGTTTTTCTTTTATTAGCAAACCCCGGGTTAATGGGAGGGGGGGTGGCCTCGCTCTCCTCCATCGTGATAACATCAAAGTCACCACTGTCACAGTCCCCCTTCACTCCTCCTTTGAATGTCTAGCTGTAAAACTCTCCGGCCCCAAACCCACTATCATTGTCACCATTTACAGACCACCAAAACCCTCCGCCGTTTTCCTCAATGAATTCTCATCACTACTTACATCTGTATGTGCAATGTCCCCCACTGTTATCCTCCTTGGTGATTTCAACATCCACATTGACAACCCATCCTGTACTTTTGCTAATGACTTCACATCACTTCTGGACTGTCTTGGCATCACACAACATGTCAACCTCCCAACCCATAACAAAGGTCACATTCTGGATTTAATCTGCTGCACTGACATCACTCCCACTAACCTTGATGTCATTGATTTCCCCATCTCCGACCACAAAGCTATACTTTTTGACATTCATACCCAACTACACAAAACCAAGGAACAACGGACCATCTCCTTCAGAAACATCAAACTTATCAACACCACAGACCTCTCCACCATGATCAGCTCCTACCCCAACCCTCCCCCAGCTTCCTCCCTGACTGACCTGGTGACTCACTACAATAACTGCCTCTCCTCCTCCCTCACCACCCTGGCCCCCCTGAAACCCGCTCAGTCTCATTCACCCACACTGCTCCCTGGTTCACTCCTCATCTGCGCCAGCTCAAAGCCACTGGTCGTCGACTGGAGCGACTCTACAATAAGACTCAACTCACTGTACACCGCCAAATGTATTCGGACCACCTCCATCACTACAAGAATGCCCTCACCACTGCCAAAACCTCATACTACTCCAACCTCATCAACACTGGTACAGGCAACAGCAGAGTCCTCTTCTCAACAGTCAACCACTTACTTCAGCCTCCTAAATCTCTCCCTCCAGATATTTCCACCACCCAATGCACTGCGTTCCTTGACTTCTTCAGCTCTAAAATCAACACCATTCACCAACAACTGGCCTCATCTCGCACCCCCTCTGATGACCCACCCTGGATGATCACCTCTGGCCAACCTCTCATCAGCTCCCTCTCTGACTTCACCCTAGTAACAGAACAGACCGTCTCAGAACTCATCCGCAAAGCCAAAACCACCACCTGTCAGCTCGATCCTCTTCCCACCTCCCTTGTCAAAGCATGTCTTCCGTCCATCTCCCCCATGATCACCAACATAATTAACTCCTCCCTCACTACTGGTACTGTACCCCTCACTCTCAAGCTGGCTGCCATCACTCCCATCCTGAAAAAACCTGGTGCTGACCCATCTGACCTTAACCATTACCGGCCCATCTCCAATCTCCCTTTCATCTCCAAAACACTTGAAAGGGTGGTTGCCGCACAACTACAGTCCCACCTCGACATTAACAATCTCCACGAACCGTTCCAATCTGGCTTCCGTCCAAAACACAGCACTGAAACAGCCCTAGTCAAAATCACCAACGACCTCCTCCTTGCAGCCGACTCTGGATTACTCACCATTCTCATCCTCCTCGATCTCAGCGCAGCATTCGACACCATCTCCCACCCTCTGCTCCTGGACCGCCTAGCTGGTATTGGGATCACTGGTGCTGCACTCTCCTGGTTTACATCCTACCTCACCGGCCGTCAACAATTTGTTCAACTAAGCAACCACAAGTCTGGGTGTTCAGGTGTCTCACTGGGTGTCCCCCAGGGGTCAGTCTTGGGTCCACTCCTCTTCACCACTTACCTCCTCCCGCTGGGCACACTCCTCCGTCACCATGGTGTCCATTTTCACTGCTACGCTGACGACACACAGGTCTACATCTCCACCAAACCCACCGCTGCCATCCCCCCCACCTCCCTCATCACGTGCCTGGAAGAGATCCGGAGCTGGTTGAGCAGGAACTTCCTGAAACTCAATGGAAACAAGACCGAGGCCCTGCTCATCGGATCCAAATCCACCCTCACTAAATCACAACACACCCCAGCTCCACTCATAATTATCGATGGATTCCCAGTACCCTTCTCCTCCAAAGTCAAGAGCCTCGGTGTCATCCTGGACAACACCCTCTCATTCGCACCCCATATTCACAACATCACCCGGACTGCATTCTTCCACCTCCGCAACATCGCCAGACTCCGCCCATCACTGACCCAATCCAGCACTGAAATCCTAGTTCACTCATTTGTCACATCACGCATAGACTACTGCAACGCCCTCCTCACCGGACTCCCCACCAAACTCATCAACACACTGCAGATCATTCAGAACTCAGCCGCCCGGATCATCACCCGCACCAAATCATCTGACCACATCACCCCTGTCCTCATTCAACTTCACTGGCTCCCAGTACACTACCGTATCCAATACAAAACCCTACTCCTCACCTACAAAGCTCTCCACAACCTAGCCCCCAGTTATCTCTGTGACCTCCTCCAAGAATACACTCCCTCCCGCTCCCTCCGCTCAACCTCTGCTGGACTACTATGTATCCCCACATCACGACTCACTACAATGGGTGCCCGGTCATTCAGCTGTTCAGCACCCAGGCTCTGGAACTCCCTCCCCCCACACATAAAACAATCAGACACCATTACAACCTTCAAGTCACAACTCAAAACTCACCTGTTCAAACTCGCACACAACGTCTAACTGATCACTGTTTTGATTGTTTTTTTTGTTTTGTTTTGTCTTGTTTTTGTTTTATTTATTTCTTATTGCTTATGTTTATTTATTTTTACACAATGTCTTGTTTTTTAAATAATGTATGATGACTATATGCTCTGTAAGGTGACCTTGGGTGTCTTGAAAGGCGCCTCTAAATTAAATGTATTATTATTATTATTATTATATACTAGGGATGGGCGTGAGGAATCGAGTACTCGAGTACTCCTCGCTACAAATGAACTCTAGTTCACCGTCATGCAGGCTGTGTACAGTAAAATAAATTGCAATCTGTTTTCAGCGCATGTAGGCCTATCAGCCTAAGCCCACGTTGACATAATTTTGATGTTGAATGTGTATGGCGCAGTTGTTGAAATAAACAGATTGATTTCAAACAAATCATTAAAGATGAATGGAACTGAAAATTGAAGTTTAGTTGATGTAACAGATGTATTTTCTGCCTTCTCATTGGTACAATTACTAAAAATGACTGAACTTACTAAAAGGGATACAATTGTTCGATGAAAGTGTTGTTTAAGTTACAGGGCGCCGCCATGTTGGATTTCGACAATCAGCTACGTCATTGGCATGGTAACCTACTCCAACTCTGTGGCTCTAGCAGCCGTAGCAGGCAATGAGTCAGACTCCGAGGCTCGCTGAAATTGCTACGGAAAAGCAAACAACCAGGTCTACAGGAGGATCATACTGCATTCCCCCTGGCTGCAGTAATGAATTATATAGGGCCAAGGCAGCTGGGGTAATCATAGATTTCCACAGGTTACCTTTGAATAGGAAACCAGCCCCTGTCATGACAATCTCCACAAGCTAGCACTCCGACCATTAAGTGTATAAACTATTACTCAGACGATATCACAGATCTGTTTCCAAGCTGCGCCGATTGCTGATGCAGAGGGAGTTACACTCAAAGAAGTAGTTTCATAGTAAGATGTATCTGTGCAATATCCATCAACATCCACGAGAAAGTAAACCTCCAACATCCACCTAAAGTAAACACCCGCTCATCCGCGGGGGTTTTCTTCATAAAAAAACAGATTTCCGATTTTAATCGATTTACATAAAAAGGCATTATGGCAAGCCCTGCCATTGTAAACAGTGTAACCTGTAACATAACATGAAATGTAAAATATATAAAATATAAATTAAATATTTCTGTAAACATAAAATATTACTAATGATAAGAGGCAGTTCTGATAAAGTGCCCACATAACATTCAAACTTTCAACATGTGTTCATAAATATACATTGTTTTGCAAACGGTAATTACCGTAAAAAAGGGAATAGTAACGGGAGAAGAAAGAGAAAAACACACACACAGCTCTTTCCTTCACTCGTCTGTATTGAATGAGGAAGAGGAGCGAGATGGACCGCCGTGTGTGATATCTATTGGTGCGTACGTGGACCGGGCACAATCACACCCCCCCCCCCATCCACAGCAGGGTTCTGACCATCGAAGAGACTTACGAAGAGAGTCTTGTAGCTGCTTCAGAGTGGGGTACTGGGTCATGATGAATTCCTTGAAGACGCAGATCCAGAACAACCTGATGTCCAAGGGTCGCTCTGTCTCGATCCAGTTCAGAAGTTCATATACGTTGTCCTGCATTACTTCCTTGCTCTTTATACGGATCATCTCCTGGAGATGGGAGGAAGAAAAGTTTTTCATTAACATCGAGGGGTATGAAATTGAGGTAACAGATTTTCGTGGACGTTTGCGATGTTATATTCATATAAAATAAAATAGAGGAAGCACTAAAATAACATAAAAAGTGGTGTGTCCTATTCTCAGGGTTAAGTTCTACAATTGGATACTGGTTTGGAGTCACTGGGTGTCATGGCATGGAAGCTATAGAAAGAAATATGATAATTCCTGCATATTAATATTCATATAAAATAGAGATGAAGCACTAAAATAACATAAAAAGTGGTGTGTCCTATTCTCAGGGTTTATTTCTACAATTGGATACTGGTTTGGAGTCACTGGGTCACATGGCATGGAAGCTATTGAAAGAAATATGATCATTCCTGCATATTAATATTAATATAAAATAGAGGAAGCATTAAAATAACATAAAAAGTGGTGTGTCCTATTCTCAGGGTTTAGTTCTACAATTGGATACTGGTTTGGAGTCACTGGGTCACATGGCATTGAAGCTATTGAAAGAAATATGATAATTCCTGCATATAAATATTCATATAAAATAGAGATGAAGCACTAAAATAACATAAAAAGTGGTGTGTCCTATTCTCAGGGTTTAGTTCTACAATTCGATACTGGTTTGGAGTCACTGGGTCACATGGCATGGAAGCTATTGGAAAAACTTAAAGTGGAAAGGAAGCAATCAAATAAACAGATGTCTATAGCACTAGTTAAATATTTCAATATACCATAAATACAAATAAAGTCGGAAATATGAACCATTATTCAGAATAAAGCACAAACAAGTTGCATAAATTATAATGTTTTCAGCCTGTGCGCCGCCATCTCTGTTTTCAGAATACGATGACGTCACGGGAATGGTTGGTAACATTCTATGTTGTTTACATAGCGGCTCATAGCCTCACTAGCCGCGTTTACATGGCACATCTGATCCGCATAGATTTCTATGCGGCATAGATCTGTTCCTAAAATGTGTTCCGAATGTACTGTATACATGGCAGTAACAAAAGTGTCCGTTATGTCTCTCGCGCACACCTGACACAACTCTGGACCGGCGGTGACATAATGGATGTCTTATCACTATCGGGGATTTTAAATTTGATTTTAATGAAAGCACAGCAGGAGAGAGCTTTTCTCTGCCTGCTGCTTCAATTAAGAAGGAGGAGGACAGCGCAGCAACGTATTATTATATATTAACCCTAAGCTCCGCCGCAAACATGAGGAATTTGGATGCGAGTCCGCAGCCAAGACTGGTGGGAGAGAGTGGTCTTACGGGAATTTAGTGACCAGGAATCCTCGAAGGTCCAATTGCGAACTACTGCAGATGCCATCTCTAAAGTTAAGAAGTATTTTAACGTTCAGCCTACAAAAGTACAAGTAGTAGCCTACTCATTTACAGTTATCTCGGACGCACGCGGACACTACGATACGCAAACACGTCATTAATAAACACCCATGTCCCGTCGCTTAGCAACCGGACACGCTTACCGGACTACTTTTACGGAGTGATAACAAAGACGTGAATCAGGCAATAAATCCACTTTCCTTGACAGCGGTGAAGTTTGGTGTGCTTAAAAGTACCGACGGAGCTCAGTGGACCAATTGCGAACTACTGCGGCTGCTCTAAGTTAAACCCCAATCTATTCGGAATAAGAGTACATGGCGATTAAAACGGACTACACCACCTCTTCTACTCGGCATAGAATCTATGCCGAACAGATAATTGTATTCCGAATGAGGCGTATACATGATCATTTTCTGTTCCGCATAGAAATCTATGCGGAACAGATGTGTCCATGTAAACGCGGCTACTGGAGGTGATAATAACTGACATCTCCCGGCTCTGCCCGTCCACAGGATGTTGTTTACAGCTATGAAAAGTAGTACACGGGTGCAGCAGCTGGGCTACCACGCTGTCTTACAGTTCGTTCATTTCATGATACATGTAATTGTCGTGCCATTTGGGTGTGCACATGAATATGCGAAAATAGTGCAACCGACGGTGTTTGCAAATGGATTATTTCCGAAATCAATGGATTATTTTGGCGATGGATTAGAAATGATCAAGAGCATGGAGCGAGTCTGCAAACAAGACAATCTTCAAACAGTGAGTGTACTAATTTCTCTGTTTCTCTAGTACTAGAAGCTAAGTTTAACTCTCGTTCCTCTGCCTGGCAAGCGCGTTTCTGCACTCTTTCTCTGCGCATAAGAGCAGCGCCCGGGTCCGATTTGACAGGTCTGTCCGTGTCTCCAGCACTATAGCCACTATAATTAAAAATTGTTGGCACAGCATCTGGCTTCAGCCGATTGGTGGGACAGCAAAAGCTCCCTCTTCAATGTAATCAGCCTCTATAAAGTGGTCGCTACATACTCTCTGCCATCATCCCATTCGGGGGCTGAGGCGTTTCAATGCAGCTAACCATTTTTGGAGCAGTTTAGGCTTCCTGACAGGAATGACATGGCAATGAACTATTTTACCACTCTCTTTTACCCGATAATATTTGTTTGAACATCCAGGGGCAATACAAAATGACCCCCCTGTTCTTCTTCCAAGATTTGACATGTTTATTTGAAAGCGCTAACCATTTTGATGACGTAGCGCCTGCATTTTTAAAACATGGCCGCGCCCTAGTTGCGAAAGTCGTTATCAACATTTCATTTTCCAGTGAAACGACTTGAATTTCAGGTTTAATGAAAATCCATGTATTCTCAAAAATGAAAAAGCAACCAAAAAATGGTCACAGTTCTCATTGCTTCATTTCCACTTTAAGTATTTTGTATTTATATATTACGTGAAGTAATTTATTGACGGTCCCTAAATCAGTTTCCAGCGATTCACCGCGAGGCTCTGCGCGGTGTGCTAACCGTTCTCCTGCAGCTATTGCCGGGCAAATCTCCGTGACGTCGCGGCTGGAACTGGACTGAATATCCGTCGAATATCCAACCTAAAACTAACTTCACCGCGGTGGGTTGTGGACTAAATAAATATATATGTCATGAAGATTGATTTGAGGCAAGCAAACTAATGGACAAAAAAATAACTGGGGATAACAAATAAGGATCGGAGCCTAAAATCGATAATATCTCTGTCTCTGTCTAACATTCAGATGAGTGGTGTAGGCGGCCATACTTGGCAAGATCGGTCGTGCAAATGCTCATGTGCAAATGGCGGCGCTCCAGAAAACGTGACGTAGATGAACCGGATGAATATGGAGCAGAACATAGTGGGTCATATGTCAACGTTTTTTGTATGCATTTTATTCATTAGTAAGCTACATGGATATGCCATCTTTCAGAACCTTTTATTACCAATAAAAGAGTGCATCCTCATTGTTTGATTTTGGTCGTAGGTGTTGTTGCTGATGCTGAGTTGCCACTGAAATCAGTGGGTCAGTGGGTGGGATCGTTCGTCAAGATGGCGGTGCAAAGCTACAGTGACGTCACGTGAACCAAACGAATATTTACGTATTGTAACTCTAGATTCTATGAGTATAGGCGCAGCCTTTTAAGTGTCGGCCTCGTTGTCCTTTAAATAGCTAAAGAAAATCTGTTTATTGGGCGCAGAACGTCCGCCTGCGCTCGCCTATATATGCAAGCTGCGGACGTCGTTGAGGTCCGCGGACGTAATTGAGGTCCACGCTGTTGCAGGGCGGGGATTTCAAAAACATTTTTTTACCGCCTTAAAAGGCTGCGCCTATACTCATAGAATCTAGAGTTACAATACGTAACTATGCTCACACTCATGGCTCTTTGATCCGAGATACTTTTAGTCTCACCTGAAATTTCTCCTCAAGAATGAGCTCGTGGTCCCGCAGTTGCTTTAAAAGTGATTGTGGCTTATCCATGCAAGACATTTCTGTCTTACTGCGCCTGAAAAACCCTTGAAGTTGGCGGTCGTCAAGTGTATCCAAAGGGTTCATTTTGATAGTTCCGTCTGCAATTCCGTCTGTAGTTACAAATATGATAACCATGTGACACGTATAGTCTCAAGTAGACGTCTACGTAGGCTATGTACTTACAAACTCACAACAACAAGCAACCTGCGAAAATATGACGGAAAATCCAATTCAATTGCTTACGGACTGAAACACAACTGGTGCTAAACGATTCATTTCCTTACGCAGTGATGTTTCGAAAGTGAAACTTGGAGGCGTGGTTTATTCAGAAGCAGCTAGGGGGCACCCTTGCGTAGGCTACACACACAGTAGTATATATTTACATGGCTATAATTGCTCCCTGACAAGGATGTGAGCTATGGTTTGATCAGACAGACGCGTGTGTGTTTGTGTCTTCGGTTTTTGTTGAGTGGATCTTTGTGTGTGTGTGTGTGTGTGTGTGTGTGTGTGTGTGTGTGTGTGTGTGTGTGTGTGTGTGTGTGTGTGTGTGTGTGTGTGTGTGTGTGTGTGTGTGTGTGTGTGTGTGTTGGAATTCTAAATAAAAAATATATGTTTGGAACTGATTTTAAAATACTTGCGATATTTCTTAATAATACTGTGTGATTTTAAAGTAAACAGAAATTAGTTTTGAAGATAAATGTCATGGGTCACGGGTCGGGTCGGGAACCAATGGCTCGCGAGCATGTCTGGGTCATTGTAAAAGACGATGATTACCGTGCATTCCAGGCTGCGTGGCACGCTATTCCCCTACAGCAGCGGTCGGGAACCTATGGCTCGCGAGCCATATATGGCTCTTCAGGTGACGGCATATGGCTCCCAGACAATTTTGAGTGGAAAAAAAAAAAAAAAAATTCTAAAAAAAAAAAAAATGTTTGGAACTGATTTTAAAATACTTGCGATATTTCTTAATAATACTGTGTGATTTTAAAGTAAACAGAAATTAGTTTTGAAGATAAATGTCATGGGTCACGGGTCGGGTCGGGAACCATGGGTCATTGTAAAGGTGAAAATTAGCAATTAGCAACAAAAACAATACAACACATTTATCAGATAGCCAACCAGTTTATCCGCTTAAACCCTTGTAACGGAAAAGATGGCGAAAAGAAAATCGGCCTGACATGCATCCCCGGGGTCTCTATTGGAGACTTTGAGCTGGAAGTTGCGGACCTGAAGGCATCAGACATGTGGACGAGTAAGTTCAAGACACTTAATGGGGAGTTGGAAAGTCTTGCGCGACAGCGAGCAGAGCTGGCGAGGGAACACAAGTGGACAGAAATTAAAAATCTTCAACCTGAAGACCAGCTGATTCTTAAAACTTGGAACGAGCTTCCTGTGACATACCACACAATGCAGCGTGTGAGTATTGCCGTATTGACCATGTTTGGCTCTACATATGCATGTGAGCAGTCATTCTCGCATATGAGGAACATTAAGAGCAACCTACGCTCACGTTTAACTGATGGAGGCCTCAACGCCTGCATGAAGCTCAACCTCACCACGTATGAACCAGACTACAAGACCATCAGCAAAACCATGCAACACCAGAAGTCGCATTAAAAGTAAGACATATTTCATTTATTATATGTTAAAAATACAATATGGCTCTCAATGAAATATATTTAGAAATATTTGGGTTTTAAGGCTCTCCCAGTCAAAAAGGTTCCCGACCTCTGCCCTACAGGCTGAACGAGGCAAAACAAAAGTAATCGAATACAGACCATGTAGAGATTGAACTCAAAATGAGGTGAAATAAAGAAACACTGCAATAACTTTCCTAATTTAGCTCTTCAGAATAATGTTGTAGCAAATAAACAAGAATGCATTTCTTAGATAACCATGGGAATAAACAAAAACATATTTTACCAGCATCCCATTATACCTGATAAGGGCGGAGCAATGGGAAACATAGAGTGTAATAGAGTATTACAGTGAAATGTCAGTTTTTGCATATTTTTTTACTTATTTACTGCATTAAGCATTTCTAAAAATTTTACTGCAACACATCTTTATAACCATAACGTGTGTGTGTGTGTGTGTGTGTGTGTGTGTGTGTGTGTGTGTGTGTGTGTGTGTGTGTGTGTGTGTGTGTGTGTGTGTGTGTGTGTGTGTGTGTGTGTGTGTGTGTGGTGGTGTAGTAATTTACAACTTAAGTTATCTTGGGCCTCATCACCCAATCTGACAACACTGCTAGAACTTCCTCACCCACTAGCCTCATTGAGTTATTTATCTTTTGAGGTTTATATATAGTCAGCATAATCACAAACCATTTACTGACCCACTCTCGAATGAATAGTCACTGAAATATAACACATAACAGCAAAAAACATATAATAATAATAATAATAGCCACCATGGTCATCATTAAAAACATACTAAAGTTTAAAGGTTTCGAAGTCCAGCATTGATTGTATTCAGCATCATTGAGTCGGGGCCGGTGGAGTTTTCAAAATAAACGTTGAAAAACTCGACTGGGGCAGCTAGGGCCTGAAGTATAATGCCGAAAAAAATTGACCTGCCTCACCACAGGCCCCGTTGCTTCACCACAGGACACGGCTCCGGTTCTGCAACTTGATGTAGTAGCTAGGGGTTTTTAAGATAAGGTTTTGCTAACCATGCTACTAGTCAGAATCAGAATCTCTTTATTGTCATTGCACAAAGTGCCACGAAATTGGGGTAGAAGCTCTCAAAATAAGTGTTTTTTAAAACAAAAACTAAATGAGAAAAGGGTTATTTTTTTAAAATAAAAATAGAATGTTAAAGAACTCAAACAAATATATACACTTTAAAATGTCAGCCAATTTTAAAGGTCAGATTGGTATGATAATGCAATAATTTATAATTCTGCATTATTTAGAGAAATAACAGCTCTGGGGTAGAAACTGTTTTTAAGCCTATTTGTTCTTGATCTGATTGCCCTGTAGCGCCTGCAGAGGGCAACAGTTCAAACAGGTTATGGCCTGGGTGGGATGAGTCTCTCAGGATGCTATGAGCTCTCCTGAGGCAGTGTCTATTGTAGACATCCTCAAGAGAGAGAAGAGCAGAGGTGGGGGTAAGTCACTCATGTCAGGGATGCAAACAGGTGAAGGGTCAAAAAAGTGAGTACATCGCGGCGACTTGTTGGGTGCGCGCGCCGATCCCACATGAGACCATGGAAGGGGCGCAATGATGAAAAGTGCCAAAGATTTCTACTCCATTCTTTATTGAATTGTAAACATATTAGCAATAGCTAGAGTAACGGATTAATACAACAAACAAAACCACATTTTCATTGTCATTTTGACAGAATTACTTCTTTTTTTTTGCCACCAGGATCTCGAGTGCCCGACGCCTTTGTTTGGCCGCATGCTTCATTCTTGCCCTCTTTTCGGCTTCAAGTGCAGCCCTTTTACTATCCTCTGCAGTTTGTGCTTTCTCGTACCCATATTATTTAGCCCTCTCCATTGCTGAAATCCGGTTCTTTTGGCGTCTAGCCGCATCCCTTGCCCCAGCAGACTTGATGTTTTGACACAGCTTTTGATCCAATTTCCCATATTTGGGATTGTCCCTCTTAAAAATTTGAGTGGCGGACATGTTGCCTGATTTTAGTGTGTATTTAACAGTTTGGAATGCATTAAATGTAGGGATAGCCATGTTGCTGCTCTTTGGGTCAATAATGTCCCCCATAAGGTTGAAGGGGGCCTCCACCAATGGGCCATGAAAGATGGAGATGGCGGCTTTCACGACTTTGCTTGTATGTATACAATTATATTATATACCATTATAAATAGAGCTCCGGGAGTCGCAAACGGCAACAATCACTTTATCCTCCATGCTGCAGTTCACCCCGGACTGCACTGCACTGAGTTTGACGGTTGAACGCTGATTTGCTGTTACGTTACACATGTCACTCAGTGGCCACGCTGTTGAACGCTGATTGGCTGTCATCACACGAAATTCGCGTCAAAGTTTAAATATTTCAAGTCGAGCGAATTTGTCGCGCCACAAATCCTCATGAACGCGCTCGCCTGTGCACGGCGAAAGTATGGTGTGACAAATCAAAACTTATCGCCGGTTTTCCCTCGCAAAAAAGTTGCCCGATACGCCTCACTTTGTATGGGATCCTGTCGCCCCGTCGCGTTTGGTGCGAACGCACACATCGCAAGCTTTCAGGTTCCCTAGGCCTAGATTACCTACGCCAAACTTAATTGGTAACAGTGTTATCTCTAACTATGCAGGTCTATACGCTAGCTAACATCAGCTCAAGTTAACTGATATCATGGATGAAAATGACCAGTCGTCCGATGTTCAATACCAGGACATAAATCCCAAAAAGGCGGAGAGAAACGGGGAGATTTCCTGTGTGGCCATCAGTTTGATTGATATCGGCCTTCCTTAATTTTTTATCTTAAAAAAAAACGGGGACAGAGTTTTATTTTTACTTTCCCGGGGATAGGCAACCAAAAGCTGCGACTGTCCCCTGAAATCGGGAACGTCTGGTCACTCCATCATGGATACTTCCAAGACAAATAATATTCATGTTAAACTTTCAGCTAAAGACTGCAACCTTACCTTAAGCTCTCATTCTTTACTTTCAGAAACTGGTCGAAAATTGTGAAATTCCCCAACCATTCAGGAGTTACGGTACATAGAAGCTCACGTTACAAATACTTCAGGTGCTGGTGAATCTTGTCTCTGTGATTTGACGGTAGTTCTGCGGAAGTGGTGTGGGCTACCGTAATGATTAATATACAGTCGCAAGCTCTATTTCTTAGTCACGGGAATGAGGAGCAAATTAGACCCCCCCCCCCCCCAAACAAAAACTCCTTGGATCTGCATGAACCACACAAGTGACCCATTTGGCCGTCGAGTCTCACTTAAAAAGTGAGCTGTTTGCATCCCTGTCATGTGCAAGTCACAAGCAAGTCTCAAGTCATAACCTTCAAGTCTCAAGCAAGTCCCAAGTCACTGTGGTGAGAATCAAGCAAGTCACAAGTCAAGTCATTGCTCAGGTCAAGCAAGTCACAAGTCAAGTCATTGCTCAGGTCAAGCAAGTCACAAGTGAAGTCATACAAAAATCTGATGATCTAACCAAGTTTCCACATTTAAAAATCGGTAAAGAGAGTTCATAAGTTGAGTTTTATTTCAACATTAACAATAACAATGTCTTAACATTAACAATAACTTAAACTATTCAAAACATTCCAAAACCATTATGTGAATAGTTTGAAAATGGTTTCATGATCATTACCTCCAACCTATGAACAGAATCAAATATAACCTCTAGGTGGCTGTATACGAGAACAGTTCAAGTCAATCACTCAATCTCCCTACATGTTGTAGAATATTATGACATATCATGGCATCAGACATGAAAAAAAAGAAAATTTCAAAAGTAATATCACATACACATACTGTAGGAAGGGGAAATAGTAATAAACAAGCTTGAAAGCTGGTAGCAATCTTGCTGCCTCTTACAATGGAAGAGGCAGTGCATTGTATCGACTTACAATGCATTGCATTTGCAAAAAATTTAATTTGACAGTACTTTGTCACTGAGTTGTGAATGATGGGGTCACATCATCACCCCACCATAGCTGAACACACGTTCAACAGGTGCACTTGATGCAGGGACTGCCATAACTCTTACCTCCACCTTGAACAAAGAGGGGAGGGTGCACCTGTTCATGACCCAAAACTGAAGGTGGCTCTGTCCATCACAAATGTCCAGGTAGTGGTTCAACTGAATTTGGGGACTTGAACTTGAACCCTCTTCATTTTTTTGCGGTATGCTGAGAACAGCCCAGTCTGACGCTCTGGCTCTGACGGTGTAATTTTACTTGAAAATTACTTGAAATCCTTATCATAACCCCCTTACAGCTACTGAGTTAGAAGTAGCCTACTGACATGAAAATTAAACAAATCAATCATCTGTGGAACGGGCAGGGCTCGAAAAACTCCAGCCAATGATTTTCAGAACCACCGAGTGGCATTGGAGAGTAAGTACGTCAATCAAACAGTCGTACTGCACTCCCCCTCCCCCGCTCCCCGCGAGTGACCCCTTTGTGCACGTGCACGTACTCAAAGCTCGTGACCCAGAGCATGCTTCTGTTTGTTGTTATCCTGCGGTAGCTACGGGAGCTAGCTAACTAGCTAATCCACATTTGGACCTAGCACTAGAAGACAACCCTAAACTCCAAACTAGCTAGCCTGGCTCACTCTCGCGCATCTGTGTTCACGCTCGTGCGTGCTTGCGCGTCCATGTACTTGGAAGGGGTGGAGTCAGAGTCAGCGTTGAAGGAGAGGGGGTAGGACCATTTGAGTTGTGTATTTTCAAAATCTGCTGGTGTATCGCAAATCCCATATCCAACCTTTAATCTAACTTAAAAAAAAGTCATTTCGAGTCATCTGTATCAAGTCTAAGTCAAGTCTGAAGTCATGAAGACCAAGTCAAAGTCAAGTCGAGTCTTTTATCAGTGTTAGTCAAGCAAGTCTCAAGTCCTCAAATGGCAAGTGGCTATGGCGTCCTCTGTAGACCTGTTTGCGCTGTATGCGAACTGGTGGGGGTCAGAAGTGGTTGGCAGGCTTGTTGTGATGTGGCTCCGGACTAGTTTCTCGAAACACTTCATGATGACTGGTGTAAGGGCCACCGGCCGGTAGTCGTTGAGGCTGCTGACAGTAGTCTTTTTTGGTAGAGGAATGATTGTGGAGGACTTCAGGCAGGGTGGGATCTTGCACTGGGACAGGGACTGGTTGAATATATCAGTGAAGACATCAGCCAGTTGGTCAACGCAGTCTCTCAGCACTCTCCCCGTCACAGCATCCGGTCCAGCAGCTTTCCTAGGATTCACTGCCCGTAGTGTGCGCCTCACCTCATGTGCCTGCACTGTGAAGATGTCGTTGCTGGGGGCTGGTGGATGTGATTGAGCCACCTCCAGTGTCTCAGCCTCGAAGCGGGCAAAGAAGCAGTTTAGTTCCTCAGATAGCGAGGCATCAACGTTGGTTACTGTGAGGTTGCTGGACTTGTAGTTTGTGATGTGTTGGACCCCCTGCCACACCTGCCGTGAGTTGTTGCTGCTGAAGTGGTCCTCAATCTTCCTCTTATATGCTGTCTTCAGTGGCGGCTGGTAGTTTTTAAAATGAGGGAGGAAGGACCGCGCACTTGGTTGCCATTGGCCTGCTTGAACTGTTGGTGTATGGTGGCATAAGAATGTGAGACTCAAGTTGTTTCAGGGTGTTTTGGTGAACTACAAAATAGTAGGGAGGGATAGTTATGTGAATAAATAAATTTGATACAAAGCCACCAGTGGCATCAATGTATTTTGAAAGCTGGTGGGCAGCATGTCTTTGAAATGGACTACAAGGGCAGAAGGAAAGGATGCAAAGCCCATTACCGGCAGTCAAATCAGGCCTACTCTTTTTTGTAAAAGTAAATAAAAAAATCTGGGCCTATTTTTGCCCTCAATGACTGAAGTTATTGGTTGTAATTTAGCTATATTTATTTTCAGGTACAATTGTTTTAAGAAAAGACTGACCAAAAGTGATGCCATTTAAAATGCATCATGCTCTGAATCATTCACCCATTCCACACCATTTCCACAATATCAAACAGAAAAACCCTGTCTCATCAAAATTACGTTCCCAGAGAACTATTCGGCATTCTCAATTACGTTTGGCAAAAAACGTATTTTGTCCGTGATTACGTTTTATTGAACGTATCGCAAATACGTTCGGTCTCAGCCTATTTTTTGCCATTTATTTACTTCTAGGATTATGTTTGGTTGAAACGTATCCCAGATATGTTGAATGTCAACGTATAGCACATTATTGTCATTAAGGCATATTTCCCTTTCGGGGAACGTTTCATTTAACGTATTTAGTCTGAAACACGTATCTTGGCCGTGAATACGTTTTATTGAACAACCAACAAGGTTATAAAATGCATAAATTCCTTGTTATATAGCCTACATGAATTATAATTATTTGACAACTTCCCATCACTGCCAGTACTACGGCGAAGGTGACGGTGATGCAGGGTTGCGAGCTTCACGGGTTGTTTTAAAAACGGATTTGCGGGTGTAAACATCAAAGGCGCGGGTCAAGGTTTTCTTGGGTATTTCAAAACCCAGCGCAGAAACAGTTGGGGTGTAATATGTATTGTATAATCTTCTTGGAAACTCAGTCAGAATTATTAAAAACCAGAGGATGGGCGGGGTTGGGCAGTGGACACACACCAGGGATGGACTGGCCCAAAAATTTGGCCCGGGACTTTGGGATGGAGAGGCCTTTTATGAGACCGCAGGAATGCGCGCGTAGAATTTTGCCCTGGTGTAAAATAATACAAATGAGTCCTTATCCGTGGATATGTGCATTGCAACTGCATGTCAATGTTGGGATGTGCATGTGTTTAGAATATTGTGAAGATCACTGGGAAATATTTTATAAGCAATCTTGTCCATGTACAAAATATTAGAAATTGCATGTGCCTAGAAAGGTAAATCAAGGCTGAAAATGATCTAAATAGTGCAAGATAGAATTATTTTAGTGGAAAAAAATTGTCATTGACACATACACAGGGTTTGGGAGATGAGGGCGGGCCGGGGTTTGTTGTCCGTTGCTGTGGTTACCGGTGTTGAAGTGTTCCAATGGTGTATTAGCGGTGGTATCTAATAAATCGCTCTCTAATCAATACTTCATTCACTGCCTCTTCCGTGGGCATTACAATATTATGAATAGTTCTCTGACGTCTCTGGTACTTCCATAATTAGTTTAAGTCATTATTATATTGCCAAACATGCTCGCTAGTGCACCTGTCATAGCTATGTTGCTGTGTCCTGTTCCCGCCTCACCATTGGTCTCGCTGACAGGGGCGTCGCCGTCAACCTTGGCTTTTCCACGGAAATGGTCGGTTAATTTAGCACATTTGGCTGCGTCTTGCTCTAACATTTTTTTCCTTTTCAACCTCAACTTCTGAGTGCAACCCAATTCTTTTTCCTCTCCACCACCTTTTTGACATTTTCGTATTTCGGTGTAACTTCAGTGAGACCAACGAGAAGTAAGTGACCCGGCCGTGTGTCAGGCTGAGCCAATCAGAAATTATAGACCGCGGAGCAGTCCAAGTTGGGAGGGGCCGTTCGGCCGCTCGCTTTGGCCGCTCGCTTTGACCCCATACACTGTGGGGGTGCTCCCCCCTCTAAATTGACAGTAATACACCGGCCCCGTTTCACCGTCAGGCAAGAGCTCCGTTTCGCGCTGTAAGCAAATATCCGGCCGCAGGCCGTCCCAAATCACGGCTTACTTAACTTTTTCATTTTTTTTTTACATCTTTTACAACAAAAAATATAATATAAATATGTAATAAAAAAAATATATATATATATATATAATAATTATAGAAAATCTAAAAGAATTACGGCCGGCCGGCTCGGCCTGAAATCGACCGGTCGTTAGGGAAATCTCCCGAACCTCCCGATGGCCAGTCCGCCCCTGACACACACACACACACACACCAACCCGGTATCACGCCAAGGCGTGAAATAGATACGTTGGTCCACATCGCAAGGTGTGTTCAGGGTCACGCTTTGCCTGACCAAAGCGTGAGGAGTACACGCTTTCTTCTCCATTCTAAATGAATGGAGGAATAGCACCAACAGGGTGCGAGACGTTCTCCTAGCATTTGGTGAAATTGTTACGTACAGCCAGTGGTGCATAAAGTACTCAAAAGCCATACTTAAGTAAAAGTACAGATACCTTACTGGAAAATTACTTAAGTAAAAGTAAAAGTCACCTTTTAGAATAGTACTTAAGTAAAAGTATTAAAGTATCTGATCTTTACTGTACTTAAGTATCAAAAGTACTTTTCTGATATTAAATGTACTTAAGTACTGAAAGTAAAAGTACAAGTAACTGCTGTTAATAAAAAAGCAAAGGGTCAGAATTTTGAGAATAAGTAAGGAATAATCACCGAGAGGCCGGGCAATAAACAGTTTGATATGCCCGGCTCGTGGACGGCTTACCTTCCGCGAGCCGGGCATATCAAACTGTTTATTGCCCTGCCTTGAGGTGATTATTCCGTTTATTCTACTTCGCGCCAATACGCACATATACAGCGTATTGAAGTGTATAAGATAGTGTTGTAATACTGCGTGTACAAACCAGCCTGATACAAATAGTAGAATTTTGATAGCCCTTGCCCTCGTCCTAGCCATGCATTTGTGTGGTGACAGTCGTAGGAGTTTTGATCGACGTAGCAACAGTAACTAAGCAAGGGGGCTTTGCGAACGTGCGCTGGGACAGCTGATTCGCCAAACAGGCTCGCAGTCTGTGTTCTACCACAGTCCCCGACGTTATTCTCATATCTCTCATGATTCATTTTTTTTTTTCTAAAGATGAGTTGATTTTGTAACGAGTAACGAAGGTTTCAAGGGAAATGTAGCGGAGTAAAAGTAAAAGTACAGAGAAATATAAGTAGTAAAGTAAAGTACAAATATCCAAAAAAACTACTTAAGTACAGTAACGAAGTATTTCTACTTCGCTACTATACAACACTGCGTACAGCCTATATTAATCTTTATTATCTGAATGAGAAATGCAATATTTTAGGACAGATACACCATTAAACGTGTTTCTAATAACATTTCTAGCGAGAAATATACCTTTTCCTTGCATAATCTCCAGTAAGTGAATGTGTATGATCTTTATTAATCTTTATTATCTGAATGGGAAATGCAATATTTTAGGACAGAATCACCATTAAACGTGTTTCTAATGACATTTCTAGCGAGAAATGCACTTTTTCCTTGAAAAGTCTTCAGTCAGTGAATGTGCATGATCTTTAGTTTTATAGTTATTAGGAAGATTTTATAGGCTCGCTCGCATGTTTCAACGACGTCAGGTTGCTAGGGACGCTGCTTTCGCTAAACTAGAAGCTCACGTGTTTCCTGCGTTTGTGTTATTAAACCGTTACTTTATGTAACTTTTAATGCCTATCATCTTGTTAGAAACACGTATATCTGACCCAGCCAACCAAGTCGCTAAAAGCATACGTTGACAACGTCAACACAGTCGCATTTCAACATAAAATAGCGTGTTATACACACACACACACACACACACACACACACACACACACACACACACACACACACACACACACACACACACACACACACACACACACACACACACACACACACACACACACAATGCATTTCGCTGCTTAAACAACAACAACAAATATTCCCTCAAATATTATTACTTTCAAAACATTGGCCAAAGTGGAATATCTTTTTTTCATTTTCATTTGGGCTGCTTAAGTTATAGGACATTTTGGGTGGATTTTGAACGGTATTTTGGCAGGAGGTTTTTTGCAGGACCTGGCAACCCTGCGCTGTTGCCCGAGGTGCTGAAAGGTTCCGGAACAGATCTGTATCCACTATGGCCAAAAGACTTGTATGCCCCGCCTCCCCCATTAAATAAATACTATGCCAGAATAAAGAATAAATTCATGCATTCAACTTGAACATGTGTTTTTACAGTATAGCGTGGTGGAGGGATGACGTATGTTGGCCAACCCGGAAGCATCGCCCTGGGTTCCCTTGACATAAATCAAACAGGTTTTTCCATTGGATTTTGGATTATTGCCGAAAAATTAGCATCTTTGAAGCACCCCCTCAAAAACTGAAAATAAATAAATAAATAAAAATATCCGTGCTCCAAAGAACGAAACGTAAACCAATGCATTCTGAATGGGAGTGTTTCTCAGATTTTTCCATGCTACACAGAACGAAATGTAAACCCATGCAAATAAAGACTTCATGTTCATAATAATTTAAATATCATTAATCTCCTGAGTGTGTAGGGTGGTATTCTATCTTTTTCAACGGGGCTGCATCCAGTCACTTGACCGTCATGGTTGCTATGGTGGTTGCTATCGACCGCCCCCTCTTATCCTTACATGGCTCTAAAAACCACGCGGCAAAGGAGCTGCCGTCAATTGTGTTGTTTTTGTCGTAAACTAGGGTCTGATGGTTAAAAAATAGACAGATAATCCAAGGTATCCTTAAAAGGCAGCTTGGATGTTTTTATTTTCTGCAGTTTAGACTTCTTCTATAACCTATTTTTGAAAGCAAAACACCAAGTTCATTGATTTAACAAGGCAGGGTTATTTGAAACAATATATTAAATAAATATTTGTGAGAGGTCATTCCTTCTCCTGAGTTTGCTTCCAATTTATGTCTAGTGTACAACCTTACTGTCCACTAGCATCACCCCCCCCTCCCCATATGGATTTGGAGAATTGTTGCCACGTCCCAGTGGTGGAGGTATCATATATATGAAAGAGGGCATTCAATTATACTACAATGATCAATTAGGAGGCCGAAGTCCTAAAGGAAGTGATGAAATAGGTGACTGGGTCGACAACATTTAAGTAAGCTGTTACTTGAGGTCTCTTATATATCAAAGGGGGTCTCAAAGGATGCATACGCTTCAACCTGTGGCTCCAGCCCTACAGGAAATGACTCAGCAAGTGCTCCATCTCGTTGCACCAGCACCCAGCGGCTCGCTTGCAAGATTTTGGCCTGAAGTTCTTCCCAGACCTACACCCTAACAGTCCAACATGCATATCTGAGAATCAGGCCTCTCTTCAATAATGACAAAAAGTTATGAGAGAAATACACATTAACCTTTTGTTATCTCATAAGCGGCGTGGTGCCGGCTCCTTTTGACCCCAGACTTCAAAGACGTGGCCACAGGTCAGCTGTGTCTACACACATTAAGCCACAAATGTACACCTCCATCCCGCAAAAAATGGGGCCTAGAAACTAACCTCTGTCTTATGTACCCAAATAGTAAACCATGGGTGACGAAAGCACTCAGGGCACTGCTATACAGGAAAAGACAGGCATTCAGAGCAGGGAACCTTCCGGAGTTTGAAATACTAAAAAAGGAAGTTAAACATGAAATCGCAAGAGCAAAGCGAAGCTATAAAGAAAAGCTAGAGGACCAATTGGGGAACAACAATTTAGGCTCTGCTTGGGATAGCATAAAAACAATAATTGGCACAAAGAAAACAAGAAATCCTAAATTGGTGCTGGATGGGTTCACATGTGATAGAAAGCTGGCACAGACGCTGAATGATTTTAACTGAGGTTTGACTCACCCACATTAAGGATGCCATTTTAGAGCAAAAAAACTACCTTAAGGATACTGCCCCAGCGCCCTTTGCAGGGGCGTAGGAACGTGTTTAACATTGGAGGGGACACATATCGGAAACCTGACAGATTCATTGATGGTTCGAAGAGAAATATGTCATAAATGAACTACACTGCAAAACATTCACAAATGTTTTTTATTATTCTAAAAATATACATTTGTAAAGGAAAACACATTTTGAATGGCAGTATTGAACTGATACATATCAAATCAATTATTTAATTGCAGGCCTTATCATACAGTTTTGTAGACTGATAAATAACATGTGAAAAATATTGATCTAAATTTGAATTCGTATTTTCTGAATACCTTTTCTTTTCTTAGTTGTAGCCTATCTTATGCCTCAATGAACACACAGGCAAAGGTTAAGGTTAAAGGGAAAAACAGCATCAATAATTTTAACATATACACCAACGGTTCTATCAACATCCTTTCTGTACCGACAGCGATATATTGATGCACTTCTTATGACAAATGTACTTATTGTAAGTAGCTTTGGATAAAAGCGGCTGCTAAATGCCCTAAATGTAAACGTAAATGTAACTTGTTTTTAATCTCGAGTAGGCCTATGTGATATTATTCGAACATTTCCACTAACTGATTGGTGTGTGAAGGCAAACGAAAACGACATTAGAATGGATGTAATGAACTGATAAATGTAAATTAGTGTGTAGAACTGATACAAATAAAAGCTAGATAGCACTGTAGTGTAATCCAACAGTGTCAAACGTGCCGTGACACACAAAAGGTTGAAAAACTATGGCCTAGGCAAAAGAGCCAAAATGTTTTCTTCTCCTGTCATTTGCCGCCACGAAATGCTTGCAAATTGACTTCTTGTCAGTAAGTCAAGTCTATCCTGATGGACATGACAGACAGCAACATGGTTGAGTCTGTTTTGAGACATTGTGGACCGGAGCCAGGTTTTGAGCCTGCGGAGGACACTAAAACTTCTCTGCTATTCTACTGCCGTCTTTTCATTTTAACAGCTCTAACCTGTTGCGTTAGCTGCAGACACCCGCATCTCAAACAGTCTGAGCCGTTGATGGGATGCGGCAGCTTATGGCTGTCTTGCGAGACAGCCGTATTCACGCGAGATCACGAGATCACGCGATTAGAGTTGCAGGCTGCCAGCGATCAGCAGCGGTGACAGCGGCGCTTACGTCCCCGATGGAAAGCAGGCAACTATTCTTCTAGGCAGCGATTCGAAGGCGTTTCCAGCCTGAAGTCCTTAGCCTGAACTTCCAACCGCCCCCAACCCTACGCGCTGCCATACATGTGGCAGGTGACAAGACGCTGTATTGCGCTTTCAAAATAAAAGCGAGTAAAATATAAAAAAAATATATATATATTTTGCGGTATAATTTTTGGGGGGGACAAATGCGCCTGTCTCGAAAATTGGAGGGGACACGTCCCCTCCGTCCCCCCCGGTTCCTACGCCCTTGGCCCTTTGATTTGCAGTACGTAGTAGATACCTTTGTGGTGGAATTAACCGAGATCTAATCACTTAGACTAACTAAGAGAGAGGAAAATAAATCAAAGGGGTCCGGAGCAAGTATGACAAAAAATACTTTATCGTTAAAAAAGGCAACAACAAAGCCTAGTAGTTTGCAAAGCACTGCCGGTCAACAGATCCCGGCGTCCTTTTTATCCACACACACAAAGCAGTTTCTTGTTTGGGGTGTCCGCCCACAATTCCTCTAAGAGAATGGTCAACAAGATAATCTAGAACACCAGGCTGAGGTCAGCACGCATTGACCCCGTAGCTTCCTGCTCCTGTGGGGGGTTCCAATTTACGCTCTGACCCCAGACTCCCTGGCACCGTGTCAAGCCCTGGATCAGAATCCAGAGGCGCTTTAGATGTTTTCTACCATTAGATATATAGGCCTAATAATAATAATGGTTTACCATAGAATATAATCATTAATTTCACTCAAAGGTTAAGAAGAGCCCCGGGCCAGATAACATAGGGGGTCACCGGCTCTCCTTGTGCGTTGAACAACTTGGTCCAATATTTCATTACATATTTAAGCTCTCCCAGAAGCCACAGAGAGTCCCTGACATTTGGAAAAACTCGACCATTGTACCAGTGGCAAAACTCAGTCGCCCCTCAGGTTTTAAATGATTTTAGACCAATTTGTGATGAAATGTTTTGAAAAACTAATGAAAAGGGTGCACTTAAGCACCTTGAAGGTAGCAACACTCATGCCAAAATTTTATTTGTTGATTTTTCATCAGCATTTAATACTATTCAACCACACATTTTGGTTGATAAGCTGTTAAGAAATTGTAATTTAGATTTTAGTTTAGTGGGTTGGATTTTGGATTTTTTAACGGACAGAACTCAGAGAGTGAGGGTGAATGGGGTACTCTCGGAAGCAGTGGCGGAGCCAGAATAATTTTATAGGGGTGGCCAGACTGGGACCAAAATTCTCATAGTGGTGGCCACATAAATCCGAAACATGATTGTTTTCATTAAGCATCTAAAGTCGGCTTTACCTGATAGTATTAGGCCTTTTCATACCACTGACATGGTTACCAGGCAGCGGAAAAAACGACTCGTTTATTCTAACTATTCTAGTACTCCCAGTCCCCAATCCCATTATACTAAATTGATGGAGTTAACTTAAACATACCCATCTAGAGGGTACATCTAGAGAAAATAAGTCCATTATTTTAGTGTCTCATTTTTTTTGTTGCGATTTTCACTGACTACAATATTGCATCTGTCAGTTGTCAAATTTGCTGAAGAAAATGTTAAACTTCAATAATTGTTCATAGTCAACTTATATAGTGCATTTATTTAAGCCATCAACAGCATAACCATACAGCTTCGCCTTCGCCACATCGCCGGGAAAACACGGCACAAGCAAAGTACATCCATGGAATCAGCCGTTCAAAACCAGTCTGCATGAATCGTATGACAACTGGATGGCAGGGGATGCGGACAAGGAATACACCGCAGGGGAGAACATGAGAGCCCCAGCTCGCCGCATAGTAGCCTGGGTGCTTTAAGCGTGGAACAAGCTGGATACGGAGTGGGTGAAAAACTGTGTGCGTGTGTGTGTTTTGTGTGTCACTCTGTTCGAGCCTGCATGAGAGTTCAATGATGTCATTAGCTGTTACGTCTTTCTGACCAATCGCAGTTCAAGGCCGACCTGGGCTGTATATTCGGGAGGGGGCGGTCATGGTTACTCCCCTCTAGACAAAATCGAATTGGTTGCGACGTTGACCCGGCGCCCCCCGAAAAGTTAAGTGAATTCTCCCAACTCTCCCGATTACCACACAGGCACACACTGCGTGTGCGTGCGTGCCTGTGTTTGTGTGCAGGGCAGGCGTTATTCAATTGCCTGGTAAACATGTAGGCCTACGGTAATATTCATACTGGTTTAAATAATGCATTTGATAGGCTATTTCCCATCGTTGCTGAGCAAGAGTTTTGTTCGAAAGTTCAGTGATAGAAAACAAATAATAGCCCGGGCTATTTACGTTTTACGGTAGGCCTACCTGTCGTGCACCTACCCGATGTCAAGTGGACCGGGTTGAATTCACTGCGGGTCTCTCTTATATCCATCTTACCAAAGATATTTTGGTACTGTCCTTCTCAACACTCTCTGATCTCACTAAAAGGCTGCAGCACGAAACAGCATAATCGACGAGATGCGCTATGCATAGAGAAGAAAGAATACCAACGTTGAATTTGCAACATTTTGCAACTAATTATTCTAAATCTGTCCATACATGGACACGGCAGAATTTTGCGGTTTTCACACGCTACAATGTTGCATCTGTGGCTGCTGGTAATTCAATCACAAAGAAGTAAACTCTACTCACATTGGAAGCTCCCGTTTTATGTTGCAGTAAAATGCGTCCTTAAGGGAACGACAGCTATGCGAAAATAGCGTTTCGATTTTTTTTTTTTTTTTTTTGGCCCGGTCGTAGGGGTGGCCAGCAGGGTGGCCGAAGTTTGACCAATGGTGGCCACGGCCACCCCTGGCCACCACGTGGCTCCGCCACTGCTCGGAAGAGATACTGTCCTCTACAGGGTCACCACAGGGTTGTATCCTGTCCCCTCTTTTATGCATCCTATACACTGATGACTGTCGTAGCCAGCACACAAACAGACATATTTTAAAGTTTGCAGATGACTCAGCTATTGTTAGTCTTTTAAATGGAAAATAATATGAGCATGGTCCTGTCTTAAACGATTTTATAGCCTGGTGTGATAGTGCTCACTTACAATTGAATGCATCAAAAACGAAGGACATGGTCATTGATTATAGGCGCAAGTCCCCGCCTACCCAGGTCACTGCTATAAACAGGTTGTTGGCTCATATAAATACCTGGGAAGCATAATTGATTACAGGCTAAATTTTAATCTTAACACAGAGAATATATGTAAGAAAGACCAACAGCGACTTCTCTGCCTCCGTAAATTGGCAAAATTCAATGTGGATAAAACCATTATGAGAATATTATATAAATCATACATTGAATCTGTTTCATCTTTTTCTATAATATGCTGGGATGGAAATCTTAATGTAAAGGATAAAGCCTCACTCGCCAAAATAGTGAAGGCCGGTGGCAAAATCATAGGTGCCAAGCAAAGCAGTCTAACAGACCTTTACAATAGATTTGTCCAAAAAAAGGCAGAATCTATTTTATCAGCAAATGGTCAACCTCTTCATCCTGAGTTTCAGTTGTTACCTTCTAAGTCACGTTTCAGATTCCCTGCAATTAAAACCAATAGATATAGACTCTCATTTGTTCCCAGTGCCATTTCTCTACTGAACTCAGATTTTGGAGCTCTGGGCCGACATGGTGTTTTTGGTGCACAGTGCGAGGTATGATTACCTGCTGTATGAAAGGTACTCCATGGAGAGCAGAAAGTGTTTCCTGTTTTCATTTTTTATTTATTTGACACATAGTAGTTATTATTATTATTCTGATTTACATGGGTATGTCATGCAGGGATGCTTATCAGCATGCCTGCATACACACTGCACTATTTATACTATCTGCATGTGTGTTTGGTCTGTCATGTTGTACTTTCTGTCCTATGTTGTCTATTGATGTCTTGCTGCAAACCAAATCGCCCTTAGGGGACAATAAAAGCATTAACTAACTAATTCACTAAGTCACTGAGTACATGTCATGACCCATTAATGCAGAAAACCTAATAATTCCAAGGGGTTCAAAAAGTTACAATTATGACTGTGTTATGTAAAAAAAGTATTATTGATTTCGGAAATGTATTTGGAACAATGAATATGTGTAATGTTGACTAGCTTTTGTTCTTGTTTGATAATTAAATAAAAAAAATATTGGAACCAGCTTTTCCAATGCGCTGAACGATCCTGCAAGCCTCGTTGAACATCACCAGTCCCACCTGCTGTGTATTGGACATCCCAACATCTCTGCTCAATACATCCTACTAGCCGAAAAAGAAAAAGTCGCCATCCTTCTTGAAAATAAAATGTATATTTGTCCCAGGTGTAAAATCAACTTTCAGAATGTAAGAAAACTGATTAACCTTCTTGGACAAATGCACGCATTGTCTGATGAACAAGATGACACAATCATTTGTAATCAAAACCATTGTCAACGAACTATGGAAGCATATTTGTAGCAAAATTCAAATGGAAATGCAATTTGCAATTCAATAAGTCATTAGATTATGCCATTGACAATTTATTATCCAATTTAATAATGTAATTAGTAAATACGTTATTCAAAGTGTATTTCAATATGCAAAGTGACCATGAAATCAATTAAATTTGCGAATAGGAATAGAATAACATTTTGTCACATTTTTGGAGTTCCTTTATTCAAATTGAAAAGCTATAGCATCCCCGTGATTTCATTGCACTTCGCCACGCTCGGTATGTTGCGAAATTAAAATTACATTTCAATCCGCAAAACGCCTTGCAAAAGATTTTGCAAAAGTTTTTCCAAAATCAGCCAATTGCGTCTGGGCGGGAACTACGTCACTTCCTCGTCAGACCAGCTGATCTTCCACGAACTAGCGCTAGGCACTTTCTTTCCTATGCCTAGCATTGTGCCACGTTTGACTAAGTTGACGTATATAGTAATAATGTGAAAATGGCGGAAAAGACGGTCGCGGAGATTTTGCGGGAGGCTGCTGCAGTTCTAGAGGATCAGCGTGATGCAGAGTCCGAAACAGCGACCAACATGCCTGCACCGGATCGCACCGGAGAAGGATAACCGCGTGTGCCACTTTTCTCCCGTATAAGCTAACTTTACTGAAATAACTAGTCAGGGGCGTTATCATCCCTTGGACGATCTGTGTGCTTTGTTGATCTGAATAAGCGTTGTGTTCTATTGCCGCATTTCCATTGCAGGGTGCGGTACAGCTCGGTTCGCCTCAGTCCGGTAGGGAGGGGGCGCTATAGCCCAGCTCAGTTCCGAGGTCGCGTTTCCACCGCCGACAGTACCCTTTATGGTAGGCCGGATGCCGATCGCCGCGGCAGCTACGTATACATCGTGACATCATAGCAGCGCGACACAGTGTAGCCTGCTCAATAAAAACAATGGAAAAGTTGAACGCGACACATTAAACCAAGAGCTACTATGGAAGTCGTCCAGCAACAGTTCCTGGCCTTTATGCAGAGGAACGTCTCCACCTCCTTGTTCGCCCAAGCAAGCGTTTTACGCGACATGTTCATTGTAAAGAATAATACCTCGAGGCTACTGTTTGTTTGTATTTATCCCTACGTCGCCCGGAAGTGACAATTCTGTCGACAAATCAACGGAGGGGGTGTGTAGCTCGAATTTTCCGGCACCCTTTCAGGCGTCTCAGTACCCCAACGGAGGAGTACTGAAGACACGGGCAAAACGATTACGGCTCAGTCCGGGTCACGCCCACTTTTGGCGGTGGAAACGCAATCCGTACCGCACCTTTGCAAACCGAACCGTACCGCACCCTGCAGTGGAAACGCGCCATTAGTCGTATAGGCTTCGCCTTTTAAGGCTATCGCAATTGGGTTTTCCCAAGGCGCGAGCCGTAGCACTGAAAAATTTGTAATCCCCGCCCACCAACAGCGTGGGCCTCAATCACGTCCGCAGGGCCTCAATAACGACGGCAGTTCGCAGATACAAGCGGGTTCCGGCTGACGTTCTGCTCCCATTTTCTTCAGGACGATCATGTATCATACTGAAGTAACTAAATAGATATTATGGACTCAAAGATGGTCCGCATCTGCAAGACATGTAACACGGGTTACATCTTGCCGTATGACGGCCATGAGGTGTGCCAGGGCTGCCTTGGGCATGAACATGGTGTCTTGGGGCTCCCGCCACTCTGCCTGTGTCGGCATTGTGCGGCGCTGCCGGTGGACGACAGACAGCGCAGAGCCGACACTGCCACCGTCATTGCTGAATGGGCCGACGACTATACCGTCCCCCTTAGCCCCTTCTTGTCTTATAATACAAGGAGACGGCAGTTCGGCCATATTACGCCCGAACCCGGCTTTTACACCAAAGAGTATTACTAGCTCGTTCAGATCGAGAGTAATAACACTCAATGGTTTCTCTCTCCCTCCTCATCAATCTGAGGCGGAAGCAACAGCCCATCTCTTGTGCCCCGTATGCGCGCTTGCCTGTAATGTGATGCGCATGGAGGCTCTGCGCAAATCTCAACAGTTATTTGTGCATTACAGAGAACATTCCCAGGGCCTCCCCCTGACGAAACAATTGTTGTAACATTTGCTGTGTGAAGCTATAACATATGCTTATGTCTCAGCGGGGGTAGAGCCGCCTGAGACTATCGGAGCTCACTCGACCAGAGGAATATCGTCCTCTGTCGCTCTGCAATGAGGGATGCCTATGGAGGATATCTGCAAAGCAGCCTCCTGGGCTTCCCCATGCTCTTTTATTAGGTTTTACCTAAGAGACATGTCACGCCTCTCCATGACACACTCAGTACTAGGTCCTTTGTCAGAGTGAGTGTGATTGTGTGACTATTCCACCCGCATATTAACACAATGTGAGGTGGAGTCAAATAGGTGCCATGCCGTCAGTGGCGGTTCTACGTCCAGTTACGCCCCGGGCAAGACTTCCTCCAAGCGGGGGGGGGCACACCTTCTCAACGAGCAGGTGGACGCCTGCAGCCAAAAGGGGCGCCAAAATACCTATTCCCCACACGATGTCAGGTAGTACTTCATTGGTAACCGCTACGCAGCGCGATTTATTTTTTTACTGCTCGTGGCGCCCCCCATGTGATTTGGCGCCCCCCACAAATATGCCGCCCCCGGGCGGCTGCCTGGTTCGCCCGTACCTAAAACCGCCACTGCATGCCGTAATTCCAACGCCTCATTGTTCCGACGTCCCAATGGTCCAAAATTTTTCCCATTAGATCGACATGCCACTATGCCGATGGTTCAATATTACGAAAATGGAACCCATTGTTCCGAAGGGCCGTTTGTCCGATAAGTCAAACCAGAGGCGCATCAGGCCGACGGTTCAATATGCTGAATAGGCCTACATATAAGGAGTTCTCTCTCTCTCTCTCTCTCTCTCTCTCTCTCTCTCTCTCTCTCTCTCTCTCTCTCTCTCTCTCTCTCTCTCTCTCTCTCTCTCTCTCTCTCTCTCTCTCTCTCTCTCTCTCTCTCTCTCTCTCTCTCTCTCTCTCTCTCTCTCTCTCTCTCTCTCTCTCTCTCTCTCTCTCTCTCTCTCTCTCTCTCTCTCTCTCTCTCTCTCTCTCTCTCTCAGCTCCAAAATACAACATTGGCCTACATATCATGTTAACGATGAATATTGGAGAGCAAAGTGACAAAAGATAGAGAGCGCGAGCGAGGTATAAAAATCTTTATGTAGGCCTATTCGGCATATTGAGCTGTCTGTCGGCCTAATGCGCCTCCTTTTTGAAAAGTCGGACAAACGGCCCTTCGGACCAATGGATTCCGTTTTCGTAACATTGAACCGTCGGCATAGTGGCATGTCGATCTAATGGGAAGTATTTCGGACCATTGACGTCGGAACAATGAGGTGTCGGAATTACGGGCAGGCCCCATCAAATATTCATGCTGAGAGTTCTTGTGTCTTGTCAGACACATTAGAGCTGCTCGTTGATGACGTGCCGTTAGAGGCATGACGTATGTTATGCTACGTCTGACGCATGATACTGGCGCGTATGTAGCTGTGTTTCTGGTACGGATCGGGACCAATGAGGCATAGACTACATCGTGCTTCGCCCTTTAATCCAATAGCGATAGCCTTAAAAGGCGAAGCCTATACGAAATAGAACGTTAGTTACGTATTGTAACTCTAGATTCTATGAGTATAGGCGCAGCCTTTTAAGTGGTCGGTCTCATTGTCCTTTAAATAGCTGAAGAAAAGCTGTTAATTGGGAGCAGAAAGTCCGCCGGCGCCCGCTTGTATTTGAACAAGCGGGCGCCGCCCAAGCTGTAGGTGGGTGGGGAACACAAATTTTTCAGTGCCAAGGCTCGCGCCTAGGGAAAACCCAATAGCGATAGCCTTAAAAGGCTGCGCCTATACTCATAGAATCTAGAGTTACAATACGTAACTAACATCTCAGAGTGATACTGCCTTGCGTCACATTGATTCTCGAGCTCTCTTCTTTGCTTGGAGACGATCCAGAGCAAGAGACTACACAACATCAGGCGACCGAAATGATAACGAAAGAGCGAATAATCAATTTTTGGCTGGGTTGTAGGCAGTGGAGTGGAGGCAGTGTTTTTTACTACTGCAGATGATGAAGTCTCTGTGGCTGAACGTCACAATGGAATTGAATCTGAACTTGAAATATTTATCCCGTATTTATTATTAAAAAAACAACTCACATTTTCCTTTTATTTTGGCTTAAAATGGTTACACGTGACAAGTTTCCTCCAATTAGACTACCAATACGAACTAGAAAATGCATTTCCTGCAGAAAATGTGGTGAGTACTGTAGTGCAAAGTGAGGTTGAAAATATTTTTTTAATAAAGCCACATCAATTAAACATAAATAAACGTTAAATAGCTTAAATCACGTGAAGGGATTTGAAGTTCAAAAGTCAAAATTGACAAATAAAGTGACAGCTGAATTTTATAAATAATAATATCAGCATTTTTAAATTGGAATGGAGTCTCTAGGTGAAAAATTTAGGAAGTATATAAGTCCCCAAGTTTGGAGAGAGAGGATTAGGTTGTTTTAAATTAATTTCCCTGCATTTCTATCCTTGTAAAAGTTGCAGTTTGCTGTTTTTATTGAAATCTCCTCACAAACTTTAAGAGAATTGTGGACTGTTAATGAGTTTAACGATACTCTGCTACATCTGCTCTAAGCTGGGCTAATCAGGCCTGTGCCTGCTACATCCTCCTGGAGCCAGGGCTAGCTTGCCTGGGCCTGCTACATCCTCCTGGATCTTGTGCTAACTAGCTTGGGCCTGCTACGACGAAATCTATTACAATGAATACATGAACACAAGAAAGGTAGTGGTGTAGCCATTTAGGTTAAATCAGAATTTGAGGCTTCAATTGTTTTGTCTGAGTCTGCAAGCAAATGGAATTTTTGGCATTGAAGGTGGAAATAGCCAAGTCCCTCTTGCCCAAATTAAGCATCTCTTGTCCCAATTAAATTATAATGGATGGAGATCTGAATTGGGACTGGCTAAATGCAGTTTCTGATTAATTTAAATCTTTGTGACTCTATTAATCTTAGCCAGCTGGTCAACCTACATACAAGGCCAACTCTTAAGTCCACTTTGATTGACCTAATTCTAACAAATGTTCCTCATAAATGCTCATCTTTGGGAGTCTTCTGCAATGATAATCCCCAAATGTAAACCATGCATTATTTTCAACAAATTAATGAACAAGCTTATCATCATGATTTGCCTTGGTTAATTGGGGGCATATAGGTTTGTATCCGGAAGTAGCGCTAACTTGGACATTCTCTGGGGAAATGTTGTGAAAATTGTAAATAAACATGCTCCTATCAGGAAATTCAGGGTGAAGGGACGAGAAACACCTTTGTTTTCCCCAGAGTTGTCAGCTAGAGTGTTCAAACATCAACACATTAACTGTATTGTGTGCGTTTAACACAACAATAACACAGGTTAGCGTAGGATGAAGCCAAATATGAGATCCTTAGGGAGAGTAGAAGAAAGTAAATACTTTTATAATAGGGAAATTAAGTTGGTTAAACATTCTCTATGACGAACACTCGTGTAGAAAACATGTAAAAGCTGTCAGATATCAAGAAAAGAAAGCTAAAGGAGAAATCCAACCACGAAACATAACCAGCCTCCCAAAACATAAGAGCTTTGTGAGGAATGGAAGAATACAAAGACAAGGAACAGGAAGATGGATCTGGCAGCCATTTTGGACATTACTCCCCCATCACCCGAAGAACATGAGTCCTTTAGTCCAGTTCATCTTACTCCTACTCATGGTTCTCTTTCCCCAATTCCAAGTCCCCCCAAAAAGGTTTTTCAATCCAAGTTGACAGAAAAAATGAAGATGCTTGAAAGAGAAAACAAGGTGCTAAAAGCAATGCTCGATGGCATGAAAAAAGCCAATAGTAAGATGAGGGTTCAAAAGCATTTCTGGATAAAGGTAAGAAAGCACGTCAACCAACCATCAGACCTTCGCCGAAAAGAGCCGCGACACAAAAAATACAGCAAGTTACCAACTTTCTTTCCAGGGATGAAAACAGCAGGCTCTTGTCAGGGAAAAGGGATACTGTATGCCGGAAAAATAACAAAATGCAGCGGCGGGTTTGAACCAAAACCTTGAGTGTGCTACACTCTGAATACAACCAAGCATCTAGCGTCACATAGCAAACGTCTTACCGGCAGTTTGCTCACTACAGGCCCAAGCACATAACAGAGGCCAGGCCAACAGATAGAAATACCTGTGCATGCTACCAGCATGAAAACATGCGCCTGCTGATTGACTCCTTGGTTTTTAAACGCATGATTTCAACCAAAAGTCTGTCTAATCTTCTTTCTTCCATTACTTGTAACACAGAGGAACAAGAATGTCACACCTGGTGGTATTATATGTCCCTTTAAATAATTTATACCTCCTATTTTAAATATTGGCTGATTGACAGTTTGTCATTATGGTCTGATCATTTGTTCTATAAGTGATATCAAATTTCTCTTGCTACAAAAGTATAATAGATTTCACCATAAATGTTCATAGTGTCTTATTTCGTCCTGTGGTGTGACGGCACGTCCTGTGGTGTGACATAACTTCAAACACTATTAAATAACTTTTACTATGTTAACTAGCTTTAATGATCATGTTCATTTGAAAACATTGCATAATACAACTATCAAAAGAAAAAAAATCAACATTTTCAAATATTTTGTCTCATTTTACACAATATTTCCACGGGAGCAAGTGATAAAAGATGTAGAAGTAAGGAATATAATCCAAAAACAGCTTTGCAAAAATACATATGCAGAATTGTAATGATCGTTCCTTAAGAGTACTTCTTAGACATAAAAAATACCTGATTTTTATTTGAAATCAATATTTAAACATTTTAACTTTATTGTAATGTCATGTCACAGCGCATGACATATTATCGTCGTCCAAATATCTGGCGATGTGAGAAAAACTTCATAAATTGCATAATGTGAAAAAGAATCTGCTAACCTCTAGCAGTTTCAAAAACTACAGTATTTGAACATCTACCCGGGCGCGTGTGTATGTGTCCATCTGTTTAAACACACTCAAACTAAACACATAACGCATAATACAGTCCTTGGCAATGTATATTAACAGGGGGACACATGCATATTAGGAACACACGTCGATAACGATAATGCATACAACACTGATAAGAAACAATGTTTATAATATATTGGGTATATCATTAAATAGAACCACAGTCACGCATATCATGTTATATCATATAAGTTTTCTTTGCCGACATTTATTTGAGGACTCAGTACTTCTGAAGTTGTGGAAGAAAACCTTATTCCATGTGTGAATTAGGCCATACTATTTGGCCATAAACTGAGGCATTTTAAGTTAGAAATTCATGTGCATCTGTCTCATCGGAGACTGCAGACGCGATGTCAAAATATAAACTTGTCAGATTCAAATGCGCTCATGGCCCTTAAATGGGATGGGAGATGGCACTCTCATTGGTTTATTGCGTGCCCAAACCACACCTACGGGTAATTAGGCTACTTCAGACCAACCCTTTTTAGATTTGCGCCGTGCGCAACAGTCATTTTTTGCGCCGGTAAAATAGCGACATCGCCATCGAACCGCCCACAAAGCTACTTGCGCTTGGCGCTTCTCACTTGCGTTTCAGACCGTTAAAATAGGGCCCAAGATGTGTTGTCCTTAACTAAACACATGGATGCGTTAAGAATATGTTGTTTCCAACACATCCTTTTTGAGAGTGAAGCAATGTATAACTGTGAGGGGTATCCTAGAAGCCAATTCATTCTATGATATCACATTTAGCACCCCCATCCTACCAATGGAATGTCCTCACAATTATCCTGGTAAATTATCAGACTATTAACTTGATGTAACGGTTTCGCCCGTTTCGGCTTCGTGTGAACAGGGCCTAAATATCTTCATCCTGAGATGTTGAAAATCTCCATTAGTTATATTTATACTTTGGCTGTGATTTTTGCTTACAATTCCCAAATCTGTGGCGCTACTTAAGTGAACTTCACTTGTAGTAACTGTTGGTTTACAATTGTACTAAGTAACTTCCCGTTTACAATTCCCAAATTTGTTGTGTTCTATAAGTTTCATATTCAACCCACACTGAGTCAATAAAACCCCCTCAAAATCACTTGGTCTAGTTTTTATTTATGAAGTATATTTTGTATTAATGATAATGTGTCATTCCATTTGATAATATTTGACAGCCCTAATTCTATACATTAAAGACCAGAACATTATAAAAAGTTATTTTAGGTTAAAGTAAGGAATGTTATGCCTTTCACACAGACGATTACCCGTTCTTATTGCTAAACTGCCTTGTTCCTCAACGTGGTAAACGCAGCACGGTGACAAATCCACGCATTTAATTCTAGCATGTCCAAGGTCCATCAGCACGTTGCATTTCTCTGCTACTGCCTGCGAAAAACCTTTTCCACAAATTGTTCATAGAACTCTTTCAGCTTGATTCCCATGTCCCGGAACTCTGGTTTATTCTGAAAAAACAAAACAAATCTATTAAACATTACCAAAGAACTTTAACATGCATGGCAAAAATAACAAATGAAAAAAAACAATGACTTGTCTAGCTCACATATCTAACTCGCACGGCCGGTGGTAATGCCGTGTTCGGGATGCATCGTACACCACCTGCCCGAGCTACAAAGTGGATAATCTACCAGCTTTCTTTCGACTTTTCACAGAGGCCTTTTGGTCGTAATATAACCTGTCCCACTCGAAGTCCTGAGAGTCCACCAAGTTCAGCGAGGTTAACTGTACGACTGGTTTGCTAAAGAGGCTAATGTAGCTAACAATAAAAATGAATAGCCAATGACTGTTATTCCCCGATTGCCCACAAAGAGAAACGGGAACGCTATAAGTGCTACAAGCCAGGAAATTATATCAGAAGAGCAACTCAGGCGGGTGGTGTACGATGCATCTCGAACGCAGCATTATCTGTGAGCCGGGAGGGAGGAGTCCTACTCACTAACCTGGTTAAATTTATCACAGTTGGAGAAAATGAGTTGGATATCGGTTAATAACATTCCGATGGTGTACTGCTGGTCTAGGAGCTGCTCTGTGATCTTGTCCAGCCACATAGGAGTCACGATTTGAGAGCTGTGTCCCCTCACCTGAAGTGAGGGAGGGGGGAGATAAAGTGAGAGCGAGAGAGAAACTGAAAATCTTTCTGATTTGGTCACAATTGCCAGTATGTTTGTTTATATCTGTCTGCTAGAGAGTTAAGGAGGGAGAGAGGGAGGAATGGAAGCAGGGAAGGAGGGAGGGACAGAGAGATCGTGCAAGATCACATATATACACAATAGAGAATAATGTTGAAAACAGTGATACTTACATCGATGCATGGATCTTTTGCAAAAATGTGATCCTTGTCTACATGGTTAAGAGACAGGAGCAGGTAGTGGCACGGCTGTTAGGGCACAAAGGCAGCTTTTATATTACAAATTACGATATGAATACTGTATGTTGCTACTTCGGAAATGCAATGTTACCATGAGCTGTGTCACAGCTACAAAAAAGCCAACTTTTATTTTAAACCTTGGGATGCAGCAAATGGTTCTATTTTCCTTATAGCCAAATACGTTAATTAAAGGAGACATATTATGGTGTTTTCCAAACAAGTAAACATAGTATTTGAGTTCCAGAAAACATGTTTCTGAAGCTGTTTGCTGGAAATAGCTTTTAGGAAAAGAAATATCGTCTACCGCTAATCCCCTGTTTCAGTCCCTTCAGAATGCGCTGTTTCTGGTGTCTGTAGCATTGATGCAAATTAGCTGCTGCCCATTGACCAATGAGCTGTCAGACTGAACCACAGCATGGAGGAGAACATAATCGTAATATTATAAACGGGTATTTATATAATCCATCTAATATCACGGCCAAAAGCAATGTTCGCCTCGGATGATATTATGAATAATAAAGACTTTGTCTGACGTCTCTGGTACTTCCACAAGTAAAGACTCATAGTTGGGGATATCTCTGCCATGGTTGAGAAGAATTGGGGGGAAGGAACTTTGGCATTGACTCTCTGAAGTCCATGAACCGCGACATGGAGAAGAAAAGGATTGTACTCCGGGAGCTGAGCTGCCGGACTGCCTCCTAAATGAGCTCCCCGCGCCGGAGCTGCCGGCCACCGTTGAAGCCGTCCGGCCGCAGTCCGGCAGCTCCGGCGGTGTACTCCGGGAGCAGAACTGGCGCCGAAGCTAGGTGGCAGCTCTAGCGGACTAGCAGCTCCGGCTGGGGTAGCTCGGCTCAGTCCGGCAGCTCAGCTCCGGGAGTACAATCCCTTTCTACTCCATGTCTCCTCCTCCCGACTTCCCTTCAGCGGCAGCTCCGGCGCGGTGAGCTCGGCGCCAGAGAAAGGGATTGTACTCCCGGAGCTTAGCTGCAGGGCTAGCGCCGAGTTCCCCCCCGCCGGAGCTGCTCGTCCACTGGTCCACAAAATCTTAGCGAGGCTACGATTGGAGGGGAGTGGGGAAGTGGGAGGTAATATTCAAATGTGCCCCCTTCCTACGTAGGAGGGGGCGCTGAAACGGACTCGCTCGTTTGGTAGCTGGAGGCGGGCTGCTTCCAGAAATGCGTATCTCACTCAAAAAACCATGTACAGACTTATTTCAAAGTTGGTATGCGTGTGGGAGCACCATCTACCCACAACAACACCCCAAATCACAGGAAAAGTGCTGTTTTCATAATATGTCCCCTTTAAATATGCTGTTACTTTACTGTTTTATGCATGGATTTGAGACAGAGTTGTTGACCCTATTTGCCAATCTTTTTTTTTTTCCATATTGCCAGGGACAAAAAAAGGCCCCTGCCAAACCTTGATCATGGATGGCACTGGCCACATGTCTTTAGCACCAACAAATAGGCTACACTAGCAGGGAGCGCTAATAGGACGATCTGGCCGAAGAGCTAGCACTTGATATTCAAGGACTTAGTGTGAAGAGTTAGCATGGGAGCTAGAAGAGAGTTAGCATGGAAGCTAATGTGTGAGGTAGGAAGGCTAGCAAGAGAGTTAGAAAAAGGACCAGGGTGGTTACCAGCATGTGTTTGGAGACAGGAATCATGAGGGTCTCTTCGTACGTCGTTCGAGGGAGATACGTATACCTATTCCAGATGCAGAACGTACACACCCAATCATGGTCGTCCCTTTTCTCAAACACAAAAACACACAGGCAAACATACATACACACAAGGTTAGGATGTTTTACTTTTTGGGGGAGGCAATGTTTGTGTGCCTGTGTATATGTGTCAGTCCGTGCGTCGTGTGCTTTTGTGTGTTTGTGTAAATACCAAATGTGTACCTAGGTGCCCCTGTGTGTGTGTGTGGCTGTGGGTTTGTGTGCACATGCATGTTGTGTGTGTGCTTGCATCCCATCGTATGAACAATGATATCTTAGCTTGTTGTCCTTGAGTGTGTGTGCAACACTGGTGCGTGTGCGCGTGCGTGTGCGTGTGTGTGTGTGTGTGTGTGTGTGTGTGTGTGTGTGTGTGTGTGTGTGTGTGTGTGTGTGTGTGTGTGTGTGTGTGTGTGTGTGTGAGAGAGTGCTCACTCCACTATAGAGGGGTCCAGCTGGGGCAGGTGACACTTATGGTGGAAGGAGCGTGGACAGTGGTCACACATCACCAGGTCACCCAGTCCCCCACACGAGAAAAAGCAATCTTCATCGCTCTTCTGTTCCTCCTGCACACACACACAGTGGTAAGTGATATAGTTTGAACCTATGTCTAGTAGTATGATTAGCATTAGTTTAGTAGTAGTATAAGGATGATAAGTAAGCCTAACAGAAGTAATACGTGTATAATGCATAATAGTATCGGAAGGATTCCTTATAAGTAGTAGTATAAGTAAAGGTACTACAAGTATGAATCATAGTAGTATTGCTATGATACCTTATTAGTATTTTAAGTATTAGTAGTAGAATTAGTACTACGGTAGTCTGATAGATAGTAGCATTGGTATGAAAACTTACAAGTAGTAGCATTTGTCTGATAAATAGTAGAAGTAGTACTAGTAAGATACATAGAAGTATTGGTTTGAAAACGTATAAGTAGTAATATAAGTATGATAAGTAATTTAAATGAGCGGAAATAGAATAATAATAGTATTTTGTATGATAAATATAAGTGATGGTATGATAAGTAGTCCTGAACAGCCTTCCCAGCTGTTTAGGATCTTTTCTTTGACCAATCAAACATGTTGCAACTATCTCCAACAGACAGAGGGACTCACCAGGGCTTGAGGATCTGTATGGCACAGTGGACAGTCACACAGCTCAGAGTGTAACACCAACATCTTCCTCTGGAAGGATCAAGAACACACGCTCTCAGAAATATGTAAAGGGTATGAATGATACTAATGTGAACTCTCACATAAACCCACACCTATTCCATATTTTATGTATTTTGATGTACACACACAAACACACACACTTACATAGGGCTGGGAAAAATCGATATAGGAGCAACTACATAAAAAGTTGTTTGTGGCCCTGAGCAGCTTGCAGCCACGGTACCATGCGCTCTGTTTACATTGGATGTATCGCAACGGCGAGGCGCACACAGCCTTTTAGCCGCGTTCTGTAGGTATTCTAGAACACACGGGAGTCCTGGAGCTCTATATATAAATAATATCATATTATACATAGATATCTATGTCATATAATATTATCACGGCCAAAGCTGTGTTAGCCTCCAGACGATATTATGAATCTCAAACGGCCGCGTCGGGTTCTCCGACGTCTCTGGTTCTTCCATATCCACATCAATCTGAAGTAGACTGAACCACGACATGGAGAACAAAGGGATATTTGCCCGCGATTATTGACAGCGGTTGTCTCCCGCCGAAGCCTCGCCGCCTCGGCAGCGGTCAGCGCTTAGGCACCACCGCGGTCCCTCAGCGGGAAGCGGGGCTCAAGCGGGAGTCATTTGCGGCCAACAATCCCTTTCTCCTCCATGTCGTGGTTCATGTACTTCAGGGAGTCAAAGCCAAAGTTCCTTTCCCCCAATTCCTTATCAACCATGGCTGAGAATAACCCCAACGAGAGTCTCGCTGTAGAAATACAAGATACGTCAAAGAACCGGCTTGTTATGCGCCATTACACCAACAGTAAACACTTGCGTTACAGTGGCGCTCGCACGGTCGTGGCTCATTGGCGGACCAAATTCTCTGGTCGGGCAAGGCAGAGAAACGGGAGGAGCTTAGATCCTTTATGACGACATATGGGACCACATTCCAAATCAGCAAAAAAAAAATATGGCATAGGTGTGGTTGTGAGTTCACATTAGTATCATTCACGCACACACAGAAAGTGTGTTACCTTAATGAGACTGCTGAGCGGCTGTCCTTCCCATTTGATGTCCCTCCTCCAGAGGGCGTTAGGCATTGCTGAACCCTGCGCCACGAACTCCACTGGACTCATCCAACGGTCCTCCGTCCGAATACTGTTCCCACACCTCCCTGGAGAAAGAGGACCTTCAGCCATCCGACCACGCCTGACCAGACCATAACTCCCCTCACTTTCCTACAGCGTTCATAATGCCACGCAACATTTAACAAATGCTGTTCTTGATGCCATGATCATAATCAATGTGTATGCATTTGCCATGTCTTTTTTAAATAAGTTCATCGAAGTTCATTAAATTAGCTATATTTTGGTCCAGGAAGACAATTGGCAGTCGGGAATAGGTAGACAGATAGACCCTGATACCTGAGGCAAAGCGGCTCTTGTGCAGCATCCCACTCAGAGCTCCACATATCACTCTGAACTCATTCTGGCCGACCCTGGGCCTCTCGTCTGTCACTTCCTCCAGATCATCTCCTTGGTCTGGATATATATATATATATATATACACACATACAACATTTGAATGAATAATTAAGTCAACAATGCTAATAATTCCATTGCTCAAAATGCTAATTCTAGTATAGGGTTGCTGCAGGTCTCAACAAGATAAATTTAAGACCTGTTGAAGACTTATGAATGCAATTTAAGACTTATTTAACCTACATACTGGCAAAAAAGTATAAAGGATATGAAGGAAAATCAAAGTACCATAATTACTTGCAAAGTAAATAAATGTATTTGCATTCAAAATTACAAGACTACACAGAACTGTGTGTACGTAAGAGTATAATATGCAATGCTACATTCAACAAAAACATAGATCCCAGACATAAAATGTCTGCATATGGTGGTTAATCTAACTGATTAGCCACATACAGTGAGTCACATAATATATCAGAGAGCGTGATTCATATAATCGCGTGTTATAGGTGCCTATAATGTAGTACTCTATAAGACATATCTGTTTACAATTAGGAGATACGATAGATACAAACCAAAGTTAGGTTTGTGGAATTTCGCCGAATATGCTGACGTGAGCTATGCCTCATTTAGGTAAATATGCTTGTGTCTGCCACATACAACCGTTTGTGAACCATTAGAGTTAGAGTTTGCCGATGGCTTTTAACAGCGGTTTTATTATTTTCTGACTTCCCATGCGACTCTAATGCCGTTATACCGAAAGTTCCTAATTTGAGCGTTTTCTTGCACAAGGTACAGAGCTGTTAAAGTTGCACTTAGCCATAGTAGATGAAATTAATGTTGACGCAAACATGTATCCATTTTTTGGACGAGAGGAGACGCCACTAGGCCCTGCAACACACTGTTTTGGGGCACATGACGCTGGATGTGCTCTGATAAATTCTAACCTGATTGAAGCGTTTTACTGGCATTACTGGTTATTGGTTCCAATACATTTTTAAAACCTATCATAATCGTATCTAAAGAGCCAGTGAACTCGAAACCACTGTTTTAAACGTGGTTGTTTGTCTTATATGATCATCAACATAATAATCAATGTAATTTTATCAGTTACTGGAAAAAAGCAAAACATTCGACGTCAGACTACTTTTTCCGAAGTAGTCTGATGTCACGATGAAGGGGCTCCGGCGGCGCGCTGTGTGTGGATTTGTGGAGCTCTGTCTGGGAAGCGGTGGTGTCGCAAGAAAGTTGGGCTTTTCAGACACTCATAGCAGAATGACACGATGTGTGTGGCTGGTGAAGCTCCATCTGAGCAGCAATGTATTCATATCTGAAGATAAGGCTTCCCGGACACATACAGCATAACGCTACTGTGTGTGTTAGGGCTAGGTAAAAATATAGATTCATCAATGCATTGCAAATGATTTGTTCTCGATTCAATTTCGATTCCGATTTTCTTTTAAATCGATTATATTTTTTATTATATTTTCATCCGTTCTTTTTTTCAATATGTTGCTGTGAGCTATTATTTTTTTTATTTTGAACATTGAGCCCCCTTTCTGGTTTGTCTAGGATGAAATAGAGTGGTTGAATCAAGTATCGTAGCGAAATACAGTTTCTATCGTGTTTTATTGCACATTTAGCGCATTTTGTAAATCCCATTGATTTATTTTGGAAGACTCATTGCTCGTTGGCCGGAAATGGAAAGGGGGGGTGTTCACGTTTGGTTGTAGTCTTTTTGCTCGGTTCTAGCCCTACTGTTAAGACGGAGAACCGAGCGAAAAGACTACAACCAAACGTAAACAGCCCCCCTTTCCGTTTCTGGCCAACAAGCAATGATTCTAGGAGGTATTCTAGTCCGCTGATCGAGCCAGAGAGCTAATGTAATGGATTGTACATATTTATAATTTGAAATTCATCCCAGCCTTTATACCATAGATACTATAGGGTCTATAGTAGGGGTGGGAAAAATAATCGATTCTTTGATGCATCGCGATTCTCGCTAGAACGATTCTGTCTCGATGCAGATAAATTAATAATCAGATTATTTATTTTTTTTGCCTGCTGCAACATTATGAGTATTGGCCAATCTGATTTGTCTTGACACGATTGCGATTCAGCCTACGCATAGCATGCGCTCAAACTCACAGCCAGACACAGGAACTCCTTCTAATTCAAGAGCAGCTTTTCCTTTAATGAAATAGAAAAGAAAGATTATAAAGAAAATAAAACTGAAACCTATTTTTTGCATTCTTCGATACCGTGTTAAAATGCAAGCTGCATTGATTATTGCATTGTTCATATAAAGTCATATTTGTGACAAAAGCGTTCTCTCTTATGAAATATAAGATAAGTTAAGTCATCTGTTGATGTCTTCAATGATCATCACAAAAGTAGAAAGTGATTAGCAAACTGAGTAGCAAACCCAGATGTATATATATGTTTTTGAAAATCACGCATGGAAATGTACATAAAAAGAATTGTTGCATCGAGATGCATCGAGAATCGCTTCAGAATCGAATCGTTGATCTCATAATCGGAATCGAATCGTGAAGTGCCAAGAGATTTCCAACCCTAGTCTATAGCATATAACCGCGTTTTCTGATTACAGTTTAATGTAACAGTAATCTGACAACACCGCAACTGCATATGAACCACACGGAGATAATACTGGCAACCGGTCAAACAAATCTTCTTTTTGCGATCATTCTGCGCGCGCATCCGCCGTGTTGATGGACAAATAATTATGAACGAAGTTAAACTGAGTGAGCGTGCCGTTCAGACACCAGAATGAACGAGTTCACAGAAACGTTCATCAGGCAGTAATACAGTACGTTCAGTTCACGTTCGCCCAAAATATGAACGAGTAACATATCACTGGCTAACCGCACCGCTCATTGGAATTGGCCATTTAAATTGGCATGGGTCGTAACCATGTGGATAACATGCCCCCTCTTTCCAAAAACTCCTTAAAACACATCTGAAGGCTTAAAATTCAGATATTGGATTTTAGCCTGTAATAGCTAATAATCCTTATCATATAAATTAATACTACAATTAGTGATAATACATTTTAATGTGTCCATATGTAGCACTGTCTCATGTACCTGTATCGGAGCGCTGCGTAGAGCAGTCATTCCCCTGCAGTTCTACTTCATCCTCCATGCTGACCTCTTCTTCATCCAGGTTGGCCTGCAGCTCCTCCTCCTCCCCCTCCTCTTCCTCCATCTCTTCTTCGCTTTCAGAGATAGCTGAAACTGACAATAGAAAAAAAGGTCATGCAAATGTTTGATTTTAATTTGAAGACCAATTCATTATCATATCTGGTCATATTGATTGCATGCTTTAACTGTGCTCAGCCTCACCTGTTGATTCACTTAAGAGAAAATGTGGTAAAAATACCTAAACTTTACAAGTAAAATGTCAAATAAATGAAATAGAATAACCGCAACAAACCGGTGTTTGAGCTGCAGGGGAGCGTTGATTTCTTAGCCTAGACATGAGAACAAACGAGCAGAAGGAGGACAAACAGCCAAGCATGAATCCTGAGAAAACACAAACCAGCAGTCCAAATAATTTTTGATTTTTTTGGATTAAGCAATAATTGATTTATGGAAAGTTACCTTGCTCTTATTATATCCCGGGCATGTCAGGTGTCCGTCCTGCAACGGGGTTGCACAACACACACACACACACACACACACACACACACACACACACACACACACACACACACACACACACACACACACACACACACACACACACACACACACACACATTAAGCTACTGGAAAAAGGTTCCTCATATTAGGATATAAACTCCCCTATGTCTTACCAGGCTGGGCTGATTGTCGGTGTGTTTAGCCTTTTGTGTTAACAGATAAGTTATTAAATCTAGATTCAAACACGGTTGTAGAATTTAGATATTTTAAACAGAACCAAAGTGATTGATCACTAGTAGTTTGCTCATGCATGCATGAACTTTCAAACCTTACACCCAACTCTCTTGCCCCTAACACCCTGTTTGACCTTGTCCCTGCCCACAACCAAAATTGTGAAACATGCCGTCTCACAGACACCTTTTTAAGTGGTGGCTTTATTACTGTTCAGGCATAGGTGTCTGCACTTTCTACTCGAGTCGTGATTCCATACATAAATTAGTATTTTAATATTATATTATATATTTATTATATGAATTATCCTATGTTTTGAAAACTTTATGCATTAAAGGCCCACTATGCAACTTCGGGAATTTCTTCGCTGTCTTCTTGGTTTTGGCACGCACATTTCTCTACACAGCGCACCCCTACAGCTTCGTAGTAGATATTTTACAACACTGTCGTAACAACTCGTTGACGACCCTTCCCCATGCACTTGTACGCGAGCCATGTGCATTTGTTTTCAAAGAAGCCGGCGAATGCGTGGAGCCATGTCCGAAGTAAATGTTCATAAAGTGTAGGCAAGGTTATACATTTTTAAAATGGTGTATTTGTATTGCAATAAACACAAAGCCATCCTTTTTATAGTTGACGGGGAGAATTTATATCCTAGATTATAATTGTTTTATCTTAGGTTGAACAGAACAATCAGTGTGAGAGTGTTGGCCAACATAATAATCTAAATAAACAAGAACCTGGATTCGGGGATTCAGTCTGTATCTGGGGGACGAGACAGACGAACAGCAAAACACCAATGGAAACAAAGGTGTTTAAATGGCTGCAACCAAGCAAGCTAGAAACATCCAGGGCTCACAACAAAACGGTCGAGAAAACAATTTTTACAGGGCTCACAACAAAATGGTTGAGCAAACACATTTGTACAGAGACTATCAACATCAAGAATACCACGAGGACAAAGTTCACCAAAGGGTACTTTCAATTTCAAAAGCAACACGGCCAAGTCGGAGTCTGATTTGAAGTCTTCTTTTTCTTTCAGTTCACGCTATTCCTGAAAAGCTTGCCCAACGTTTACTCGTGTCTGGCCTCTCTGTCGGTCAGTCTCCCCTTTCTCTTCTTCTGTTCCTCCGACATTGGGTTTCTCTGTCTCTTTTTAGTCGGCTGATCTATGATGAATGTAACAATCCCTTAGTTACTTGTGTTTATATCGAGCCGGTTCCGTGTTTGGGGGTCTGTGCCGCAAAGCAATTCGTTACTTCGCGAGACCCGAGACTCCCGCGAGAGTGGGCGGCGGGTCGCCGGCAGAAACATATTCATTTTCTCCGCCAAGATGCGCAACGGGGAGTTGAAACAACGAACAATCGAACAAAAATGTATAATGGAACCATCGCAATGACTCCTAGCCTGTTATATTAAGGTAAATCAAGCCAAATTGCCTCGCAACAGGCTGTTTATATCTAGCCGGTGCCATGTTTGGGTGTGTGTCTGTGCCGTAAAGCATTTTCGAAACTACAATCTGACTACATTTTCGAGGATACTTCCTCCGCGTCACATCCGGAAGCGCTCGGTCCGAACACATCAAGTTGCATATGCGCTTTTTCACTGTAGAGGCCACATTGGAAAATGACACACCCACCAATCGACCCAGAAATGGATGCAGAACCATCAGCATAACTCTCAACCTGCATACTTAATGTAATTTTGGCTAAAAAAGTTGCATAGTGGGCCTTTAATGTCAAGATTTAGAGATCCTAAGATATAGATATTCCTAACATCACTTCTGTCATCTGATAGATTTAACGATTTTTTGCATGAAGTGGTAATAATTTTAGTTTTGGGGTAGGGTTCTACTCCTTTATGGTTTTCCCTGCAGTAAGATTTTAAGCAGGACACATAGATGTCAGATACATAATACCAACATTTGACAACAGGGGGCACTAAACAAATCCTCCATGTGGTACCTCAGATATCTCAACATTATCATTGTGGTGATGTATAATACACAGCAGAACCAAAGCAGGTGGAGGCTGGGTTTGTGGTGGGCCAAAGCTAGGGCTGAACGATCTATCGTTTTCGACCGAAAATCGCGATCTCAAGCATCACGATTTTGGGATCGTCAAAGCTGAGGTTTTTTTTTTTTTTTTTTTTTACAAAACTGCAATTATTTTGATGCTGATGAGCCATTGAAGCAAGTTTACTTAAGAAAGAGGGCTCCCTTTTTATTTGACTTTTTTGGTTGTTGTTTCTTAGGTACTTGAATAAACAGTCTTGCATTTGAAATCTGTTGCCAGCAGTTTTCATTATTGCATTACCTTAATGGAATTCATTGGTTATATTAATTTATACTGAAACTTGATTTAAAGAAAATAAATCGTGGTTGAAATCGAAACCGCAATCTCTACCAGAAAAATCGCAATTTCAATTTTTTCTTAAAATCGTTCAGCCCTAGCCAAAGCCATCACAGCCCACTTTACCTTGAGTGTGTGGGAGGTGAAAGCTCTTAAATCTGTGGATGTGTGCTTGACTGGACCGAGTCTGCCATCAATTGATAACGCGGCTAATGACTAGCGGGTCCTTCAGTTCGTCCCCTATAATAATTGTTTTTAGGGTTTGGTTCTCCTTTTAAATACCTTCAATAGCTTTTTCTAACGTGGTGTTGTTGCAACGGATACTCTTCTTCCAGTTACTGCGGCTGCCCTTGCCGCTAAGCTTCTGAAACGCGCGGGGTGTGTACCACTTCTTGTTCCTCAGGATGCACGGCTCTCCTGAAACCACAGAGACAGTCATAAGGTAAAGACTGCTTGAAGGAGGAAATTGGTTTAAAAAATAAACTAAATCTCTGGTCAAGCCCACTCTGTTTAACCTGAAGAGACAAATAAAAAACCCATCTTGTTTGGTTTTTCCCTTTCCTCCAGTTGGTTACTGTTTCCAGTGTAACCAATGTCTTTTAAATTTAAAATTGTATATATTTATTTATTTTCAAATGCAATACCTGGTTTGATTTTCAACATTTCCAATGAAAACCATAATAATTAATCTTTAATGTTAACAATAATCCAGAAAGTTTAATCATGAATCCCCTAAACCAAGGAGTAAATCAGGCTTTTACTCCTTTATGGCTCATTTTGTAGACTTATTAGTTCATTACCTCAAACGCCAAACTGAAAACGTCATTACCAATTCCTTCACATAAATAACAAAACATAAATTCCGTCGCTGTGTTTCTGTACACAACTTTGTATAAACTCAACCCTTGGAACAGGAATAAATTGATCACCGATTCCAGCCTCTAATCAGGCTATTACCGGCTCACCTTTTGCCAGTTTGTCGCGGTAGAGCGTCCCCTGCTCGTCACCACAGGTAACAGGCAGCTGGTGCCTGTACTTATCCAACGTCCCGATCTCCACATTTTCCCCCTTCGGCAGAGAGGCTTAGGAATATAACACAAACCATATTAATATATTCAGGGTGAAGATTAATTCAATGATACATTATAATGTACCACTGTCTTTCTGGTACTTTATATCAAAGAGACAACCCTGGCTGAATGAAATACATCATTTCAGTCAATAACTCAAGAGAGGCGAGTGGCTTGAACTATACCTAATACCGGATTCAAGGTATTTCAACCAATCAGGACACAGTATTAAGCAATGCATCACAATGCCTGCCTCGTTTATGTTTCAGAGGGGATTTATTTTCTTGAACACCGTGTTGTGAATGGTCAAAAATACCTTGGCTCTGGTTATGGATTTCTGGACTGCTTACTCGAAGTTTACCCAAAGTACACCTAAAGTACATATGTGTAGGCTTGAACTTTTAAAACAAATGTGCAAGCCACTCCGTCTGGACTAGCCTCACTGGATGTATATCTGGATTAAAGGCTTTCGCTTTTTTCCCTGTGTTGGTTTCGACCAATCATGTTGCTGGAGACAGGGATCTGTAGGCGCATAATAACCTAGAACTCGGCTAGCAGTAGTAAACGGTAAAGTGTCAATAAATATTCCCTTTAGATTAGCCACTGTAGAAATCCCCTAATATATATCTCCCTAATGAGGCATAACTTGCTTGTTCTGCCATATCACAGAAGGACTGCAGATTCCAACATTAGGGCTGAGACGGTGGTTGTTTCTTTATAACATGTGGCCTCACTCTCACCTATTCACACACACAAAGGACAGTGGGGGACAATGTTTACTCTAAATTAACGGGGTAGTTCGGAATTTTGGACATAGGGCCTGATTCCCAAGTGAGCATTGGTATTCTATATCACTGGAGACAGTTTTCAACACATTTCATTCAGTCCTTCTAGTTGCAGAGTTCGCTCGTGCTAGGGTAGCGCACGGCAACGGGCAATGCTAGCCTGCTATTAAAAACAGTCTTACCCACTCCACAGTACACCCGAGGTAAATCAATTATAACGCCAGACTATAGATTTAAATGTCTGTGTTGATAGAATAATGTTAGAAATAAAACTAACCACCCCTGGTGGTGAAGGACAATATACCGAAGGTTGGCTTCCTCTTCCTTGGAGAAGCCTGAGAAGAAGAGTGTCCCTGCTGCTCGTCCCGGTCACAGAAACTCCGAAGTTTATCTCTCCCCCCTCTCTCTTTCCCCATGGACTTGTCTTCCAAGAGTCCTTCCCTTGCATGTTCGCCACTGCTCTCCTCATCAGAAAGTGGGAAGGAGCCTAGAACAGTGAGAAAAGCAAAGCCATTTAGTTCTACATTTTCTTGGAAGCACTCTTGAAAAAAAATCTGCTTTAAGAAGAGTACAGCCCTTTAGCATATTTAGGGTTCCACCGATTCCACTTTTTCTCAGACCAATACAAGTACAAGTTCTTACATTTGGGTATTCGCAGATATATACAGAGTACCGATACGAGAACTTAAAAATAACATTACAGTTTAAAGAACCATTGAACTCACTATTTCACCGGGAAATCTAAAACTTTGAGGTCTTGAAAAATGTGTTTTATGCTGAGAGTTTCAGGAGAGGGGCATGTTATCGCCTTGGTTACGGCCCAGGGCAACATTGTGACACTTCTCTAGTGCCGTCGTTTTGTATGAGTGCTAATAATGACCTGTTTTTCAAATGACATGCGCCACACCGTAGCGTTATACTATATCGGTCCGGGAAGCCTGCCCTTCGGACACGGGTATTAAATAAATCGATGCTCCAACGGAGCTCCACTATCCAACACACTGTACCGGTATACAATAAGTTTCCTGAAAAGCTCAGCTTTCTCTAGGATGCCGCAGTCAACCACTGCCCAGGCAGAGCTGCAGAAGTCCACACAAACCATGCCGCTGGTGCCCCTTAGTCGTGACGCCACCTGCGTTCGCAGCAGTCTTTTTTGGAGACTGGCAAAAACATTGTATTTTTCCCCCTTTCCTTGACTTATTAAAATTCAATTCATCAATGCATTGCAAATTATTTGTTCTCGATTCAATTTCGATTCAGATTTTCTTTTAAATCGATTATATTTTTTATTATATCTCCATCCGTTCTTTTTTTTCAATATGTTGCTGTGAGCTATTATTTTTTTTATTTTGAACATTGAGCCCCCTTTCTAGTTTGTCTAGGATGAAATAGAGTGGTTGAATCAAGTATCGTAGCGAAATACAGTTTCTATCGTGTTTTATTGCACATTTAGCGCATTTTGTAAATCCCATTGATTTCTGTTGGAAGACTCATTGCTCGTTGGCCGGAAACGGAAAGGGGGGGTGTTCACGTTTGGTTGTAGTCTCTTTGCTCGTTTCTAGCCCTACTGTTAAGACGGAGAACCGAGCGAAAAGACTACAACCAAACTACAGACCAGACTACAACCAAAAAGCCCTGTCTCGATGCAGATAAATTAATAATCAGATTATTATTATTTTTTGCCTGCTGCAACATTATGTTCGTCAGAGAGGGATAATTTTTGTAATTTTAAAATTATTGAATTTATCTTCAGTGTGTATTGGCCAATCTGATTTGTCTTGACACGATTGCGATTCAGCCTACGCATAGCATGCGCGCAAACTCACAGCCAGACACAGGAACTCCTTCTAATTCAAGAGCAGCTTTTCCTTTCATGACATAGAAAAGATTAGAAATAAAATAAAACTGAAACCTATTTTTTGCATGCTTCCATATTGTGTTATTATAACGCAAGCTGCATTGATCATTGCATTGTTCATAGAGTCATATTTGTGACAAAAGCGTTCACTCTTATGAAATATTAGATAAGTTAATTCATCTGTTGATGTCTTTAATGATCATCACAAAAGTAGGAAGTGATTAGCAAACTGAGTAGCAAACCCAGATGTATATACCCATTTTTGAAAATCACAAATGGAAATGTACATAAAAAGAATTGTTGCATCGAGATGCATCGATAATCGCTTCAGAATCGGAATCGAATCGTGAGGTGCCAAGAGATTCCCACCCCTAGTCTATAGCATATAACCGCGTTTTCTGATTACAGTTTAATGCAACAGTAAGCTGACAACACTGCAACTGCAAATGAACCACACGGAGACACTTAAATTTAAATTAACCGAAATGATTTCTTTGAACGCTTTTAAATCTACGATGAGAGCATTTCAGACCACTTCTTTTACTTGTAGATGTTTTTTATGAATTTTAATTTACTTGTAACTGTTTTTTATCATTTTAATTTCTGTCTATATGTTTCTGAGTGTAATATTGTGAGTGTATATATGTTATTTGTTGCTGCCTCTTGGCCAGGACTCCCTCGAAAAAGAGGTTTTTAATCTCAATGGGACTTTACTGGTTAAATAAAGGTCAAATAAAAAAAAAATACAGTACGTTCAGTTCACGTTCACCCAAAATATGAACGAGTAACATATCACTGGCTAACCGCACCGCTCAATGGAATTGGCCATTTAAATTGGCATGGGTCGTAACCATGTGGATAACATGCCCCCTCTTTCCAAAAACTCCTTAAAACACATTTGAAGGCTTAAAATTCAGATATTGGATTTTAGCCTGTAATAGCTAATAATCCTTAATCCTTAATCCTTAATAATATAAATTAATACTACAATAGTGGTAATAAATTTTAATGTGTCCAGATGTAGCACTGTCTCATGTACCTGTATCGGAGCGCTGCGTAGAGCAGTCATTCCCCTGCAGTTCCACTTCGTCCTCCATGCCGACCTCCTCCTCATCCGGGTTGGCCTGCAGCTCCTCCTCCTCCCCCTCCTCTTCCTCCATCTCTTCTTCGCTTTCAGAGATAGCTGAAACTGACAATAGAAAAAAAGGTAATGTAAATGTTTGATTTTAATTTGAAGACCAATTCATTATCATCTCTGGTCATATTGATTGCATGCTTTAACTGTGCTCAGCCTCACCTGTTGATTCACTTAGGAGATAAATGCGGTAAAAATACCTGAACTTGAAAAATGTCAAATAAATGAAGCAGAATAACCGCAACAAACCGGTGTTTGAGCTGCAGGGGAGCGTTGATTTCTTAGCCTAGACATGAGAAAAAACGAGCAGAAGGAGGAAAAACAGCCAGCATGAATCCTGAGAAAACACAAACCAGCAATCCAAATAATTTTAGATTTATTTGGATTAATCAATAATTGATATATTGAAAGTTACCTTGCTCTTATTATATCCCGGGCATGTCAGGTGTCCGTGCTGCAACGGGGTTGCACAACACACACACACACACACACACATACACACACACACACACACATTAAGCTACTGGAAAAAGGTTCCTCATATAGGATATAAGCTCCCCTATGTCTAAACAGGCTGGGCTGATTGTGAGTGTGTTTAGCCTTTTGTGTTAACAGATAAGTTATTAAATCTAGATTCAAACACGGTTGTAGAATCTAGATATTTTAAACAGAGCCAAAGTGATTGATCACTAATAGTTTGCTCATGCAGGCATGAACTTTCAAACCTTACACCCAACTCTCTTGCCTCCAACTCCCTGCCCACAACCAAAAGTTACATTTATATTTGTCTTTAAAGAGCCCATGCCATTAAAATCACATTTTTCCTACTGTTTGTTAAATAACATAGGTCAGAATAAGTTTGTGACCTGTTGTAAATTTGAAATCTATGCAGTTTGTCTGCTGTATGCAATAGCCAATGAAAGAAAAAAGGCAGAAGAAATTAGCCAATCTGGATAAGGTGACACTGCTACGTAGCGTTGTCAAATTATTAATCATGGCCCTGCCCACTCGGTTGGTTTGTAACCACCCACAGAAATTCTGAAGGAGTCGTGATTGAGCTAGTGCTAAATGCTAATACGTGTAGTATGAGTTGCTGAGTTCGTAGTAACAGGCTAGTTACAGAATTTTGAATGCAATGGCAGAACGACATCGAAGTACATGAACTGCGACATGCTGCCCGCCGCCGGTTGCCGCGAGGCACCGCCGCCGCGAAGCACCACCGCCCGGCAGCGAGCAGCCGGGCGGTGGTGCTTCGCGGCGGCAGCAGGCAGGGCGCGGTTCTGCCTACTACAGATTGATGTGGAAGTGGAAGAACCAGGGGCCTCATGTACTAAGGTTGCGTACGCACAAAAACGTGGCGTACGTCCTTTTACACGCTCACGTTCAGATGTACAAAACGTGAAATGACCGTAAAAATGTGCGGTCCCCACGCCAGCTCCAGAGCTGTCGTACGCACGTTTCTACAGCTATTGTTCCTTTGGCGACACTTAGCTGGGAAACTGGGAAAAAAGGTGAAAACCATGACTCATCAGAGTGATTTGCACATCAGAGACACACTAATGAACGATTAACACACCTTGCAATTATATGGGTGGCTATAAAAGCATGCGCAATGGATGAAGAAAATTGTTTTAAAAATGGCTGCGTTAGTGTTGTTAGAGGACATCGCAAATGGTCAAATCCGAAGGGCGCTGGAGACGCCGGGGCCGACGGAGCAATCCGTGCCCTTTCCTTGCTTGTCTATTCAAAAATAAAAAATTTAAGTTAATAAACACGAGTCAAAGTCTTTAATATCCTGGCATCTTTACGCACGACTTATGTGTATTGCAAGCAGCCAATTGTATGACCAGTATAATTACAGCATTTATGACTTCAGCATATTTACCTTGGGGATGATCGGTGTCCCCTTCATGGGCTCCCACCACTCCGGTAAGAGCCGTGTCACCGATCAAAGCGGCCACTCTGAAATCGAAGGGGGAGAGTTCCCCCACTCCCGTCCCCCCACCTGTTGCGGTCACGCTTCGGCGGTGGGCAGAAACCCTCCGCTTCACCTCCACCTTGAGGTCTGACCACTTTTTTTTAATTTCAGAGTGTGTGCGCTGCTGAGACCCCACTGCATTGACGGCCTCGCAAACACACTCCCACTCACTTCTCTTTTGTTTTGCATTTATCCCTGTTGACAGGGTTCCAATAGCATATGCTTGCGCATTTCTACCTCGTGGAGCAAAATCTCGAGCTCAGACTCCGTGAAGTTTCGTTTTTTGCCTCTGTTCATGGTGCCAGGTGATCGGATTAAGAGGTGAATCTCAGGTCCAGAGGCCTATTTAAATGAAATTGCATATTTAAATGAGGGCGTAGACAGGGAGGAGTTTGGCACCTCGGCATGTGCGCTCAATTCCACGTTGATCGAGATGTACAAAAGAAACGTGATTGGATCCATGCGTTCGCACACTTTGATACATCTGAATTTATTTGTGCGTAAGACAGTTTCTGGGTTTTGGCGTACGCCAAGTTTCAGTATGAAATCCACGCAAGTCTTAGTACATGAGGCCCCAGGGGTCTCATTTATAACCGTGGCGTACGCACAAAACGGGGCTGAAATTGGCGTACGTGACTTTCCACGCCAAGGTTGTGATCTATAAAAAACCAACTTGACGGGAAAATGTGCGCAGCCCTAAGCAAACTCTGACCCATGCGTACGCATAGTTTAGAGGAAAAGGAGAATTGGCGACACAGATGGTGTGGTGGTGAACTGAAGTCAGACCGAAGAATTGTAGAGTGAGAAGAACGATTATGTTTCATCATCGCCCTTCATTAATTTAATTTCAACCCGTATCATGCGTTATATCTATGTAATCAGAATAATTTAAGTCAACTGCGTTATTTCTCAGTTATAACTCCAGAAAGATCTCCTTAGAATATAAATGTAAAAAAATTCTCCCGTCACTCCATACTGTCCACTGACGGCGCGACTGCATGGAATAAAGCATCTGTCCAACATGTGTCAATAACATAATATTTTGTGTGGAAAGTATGGAAAACCAAGCCACACTCCTCATCACAATCGTTGTCCGTTACTCTTGATGCTTTTCATGACAAATCAGGCATTAAAAAGGGGTTCAAGAACATTTTAAGTGGGTGATTACAAACTGATTATCCAAGGTGTTCTCGGTCAGTCTTATTACCGTAACCCTATAAATACAGAGGTGAGCGCCGTGCTAATGATGCACCATATGGCACTTCTGGCGGACCATGCAAATGGCAGGATTTGGAGGGAGAGGGTCTTTAGGGACCATAACGATTTATTGGTAGGCTACATAAAAATATGTAACTTTATGTCAGACCACTTCTTTTTTAATTCTGGGACTGTGCGCTCCGTGCTACTGACAGAGTTCACTGCTGCAGCAACATGTTGCCACTCACTCTGCTTTTTGTTGTTGGCGATCCCAATCCCGTGACCGCCGATCAAAAAACTACTTTTCGGGCCTCCATCTCACCCACAAGTGTCTCCACTTCAACCTTCTTGAAATGTCGCTTTTTTGCTTTTCTCAGTACTTCTGCCGTTGTTTCCGACAAGACATAATACTTGCATCTGAGTCTGTTTTATATGCAGATCGAATTCATGAGGTCATTTGCATTGACCATTTATGGTTAAAAAAGGGCGTGTACAGGGCGGAACGTAAAGCTGATTCAGCTGCGCACACTTGTAGGCAGTCTGTGATTTATAAAGAAAAGATTGCGTACGGTGTGCGTACGCAGGGTTTTATAAATCTGAATATTGTTTGGCGCACGCAAAACTTGGCTTTTGGGCGTACGTACACTTTTAGTAGCGATCCCACGCACAGTTTTATAAATGAGACCCCAGAGACGCCGGAGAACCCGACGAAGTCCTTTGTGATTCATTATATTGTCTGGAGGTGCACACAGCTTTTGGCCGTGATAATATGCATTATTTGATATAGATATCTATGTATTATATTATATTATTTAGATGTAGAGCTCCAGGACTGTGGCGCAAGTGTTGTACACTTCCTTGTTATTTGGATAACCGTTCTGCTGTTGGTGTGATGGCGCATAACACGTCGGACTCTCGTCTCTGGTATTTCCACAACGAGACTCGTAGTGGGGGTTATCTCAGCCATGGTTGAGAATTAATTGGGGGAAAGGAATTTTGGCTTTGACTCCCTGAAGTAGGCATGAACCACGACATGGAGGACAGGGGTTGACATTAAGGTTTCAAAAGCACTGGTACTGGTCAGGTTCAACTTGCCCGAATGTGATGTTCACTTGGCCAAATTATAATCAGAATCTTGAACAGGCCTCTTTTTGCCAGGCATGCGGCCTTGTTTTGGGGGGGCTCAGAAAAATCATCCAAGCTCAGACTGAAGCTGAATGTTAGCTTCCACACATGTTGTGTTTAAAAAATAACAAACTTCCCTTTGTTTACTTATTTATCGAGCGGTCACATCGTGCCATGAAGTGATATCACTCCACCGTTGCAACCTATTAAAGCTATCGCCAAGTTATATGTAGACCTGCATGATTTCATGCAAATGTACTTAACTAAATGTCAGAGGTAGTAGCAAAGATATGTCTTTTTTAACTTTCACGTTTCTTGTAGCTCTAACTGAATAATCACAATCGCGTTTCTAGTAGTGTTGTCAGTTACGATACTGGATTTCCTAACTTTGACACTATACCTGGAAAAATATCGATATTCTATACCATTTTCGATATCAGGGGAAAAGTTTTTTTCAGGAAAGAACATACCCAAAGTAAATAGAGTATATCTCCACAACTGCAAGGGCGATAATGTCATCTCTGTGCAAAAAAAAGATTGTTGTGCAAGTGAAATATTCAATGGGGATGATACTTGGTTAAAGTGAATAAAGCCATGGAACACAGCATAAGTGGAAGATAACTTTTCCACCTGAAATAATTATCAGTTGGTCGTTATCATTTGGGAGCGATGTCTTACTATGAGACACAAATAAAGGTAGATATCTTACAATTTTGACACTTGACACCTCTATTTAAATTTCAGGGCAAATATATTCGAATGCACCAAGCCAAACACTCGCAAATAAACATATGGCCACTAGATTGCGCTGAAGAATATGTTTTCTGATTGAAGGCAATTTACCTATTTCCTAAGAAACCTTCTCTTATTCATTGATTGAAAATAGCTTGTTTAGTTGCAAAATTTGGCCCAGACACTGGGTTATCTGTTTATGGTGGTTGTATTCGACCAGAAACAACTTTGTGGACAAAAATCACAAAGGTAATACTTCATTTTTGGTTGTTAAAAGAAAAGTGTTATTTGTGAGTTTTAGCCACAGAATGATATGGTTTGGACTGTTGGAATAAGTGGAGGCTCTGCTTTCATGTAATATATAGTTTGTGAGGGTCCAATTTCGTGAAAAAGATCGCTATTGCTGTGCATGTGCACAGTTATGAAACCCAAAACCGTGTTCTTGCATATGACTTTCCTTGGTAATTTGCCTCAATCCAAAGTACTTCCAAACTGCACGCCTCCATCACTACTCCATTTTCCTTCTACCTAAACCGTTCGCGTAGGCGCTGCACTTGCGTTGCTAGCTTTGTTGGCTAACCTTTAGCGAACACCTTCGAATCACGGCCAGAGAACGCACTGCGAGTGACAGAAGGCGGGGCTATATTCGCACTGAAGCGATGCGTGTCTGTTAACTCGCTTTCCGAGAGAAGAGAAGACGGCGAGCTGATATATTGCAAATACTAATATTTTGTGTTATTTGGCGGCAAAAAAGGTTGTTCTGCAGTTTCTAATAACATTTGAATAAATAGCCTTTATATTAACATCCACCCAAAATCCACTTGCCCGTTCGGGCAACCAGAAATCAATCTCAACTTGCCCAAATATGACTTTTGGTTGCCCCGGGCAAGCAGAAAACCGTTAATGTCGAGGACTGGAGGAGAAAGGGATTGTTGACCGCGGTCGTCTCCCGCCGGAGCCTCGCTGCCTATGGACCACCGCCTCGGCTGCAGGAGGCGGTGATTAGCGCTGACCGCTGCCGAGGCGGCGGGAAGCAGGGCTCAAGCGGGATACATTCGCGGCCAACAATCCCTTTCTCCTCCATGTCGTGGTTCATGTACTTCAGGGAGTCAAAGCCAAAGTTCCTTTCCCCCAATTCATTCTCAACCATGGCTGAGATAACCCCCACTACGAGTCTCGTTGTAGAAATACCAGAGACGAGAGTCCGACGTGTTATGCGCCATCACACCAACAGCAGAACGGTTATCCAAATAACAAGGAAGTGTACAACATTGCGTTACAGTCCTGGAGCTCTATATCTATATAATGTCATATAATACATAGATATCTATATCAAATAATACATATTATCACGGCCAAAAGCTGTGTGCACGTCCAGACGATATAATGAATCACAAAGGACTTCGTCGGGTTCTCCGACGTCTCTGGTTCTTCCACTTCCACATCCATCTGAAGTAGACGCGGTCATTTGAGATTCATAATAGCCTATCGTCTGGAGGCTCACACAGCTTTTGGCCGTGATAAAATATATTATATATTATATGATATAGATATCTATGTATAATATGGGTTTCTAAGAGCCACTGCGATACATCCACCGTAAACAGAGCGAATGGTACCGTGGCTACAAGCTGCTCAGGGCCAGGTGATAATATATATTATATCGTCGCTGTCCGATGAAAACCGCGTATGTCCATTTTTGCCGATTTTGAGATTTTACGATGATAGTTATGTCCAGGTTCATTTCCGTATACAGTATGCGTCATGAACCTAATTGACCAATGAAAAGTTGTGAAACACGTCATCTGATTTTCAAGTATATCCATTTGGTGTCAAAGCTGTCAATCCCGCCGCGTATCTCCCGCCCTGTGGAGTCATCTCATTAGCGTCTCTGGAAGCGCATCATCGGGTAGCCGAATAACACTTTGAAGTTAAGGTATTTAGTTTTTTTGTCAACTGTTCTCAAGTTTATTCTAGTTGCAATATAAGATGAAGTAATTTTCACCGAATATTTTTTATTGTGAACCTGACTGACGAACGTAAATAAAGTAGGCTAAATAGGGCTGTAACGTAGCCTGGCTCCGCCCGCCTAAGTACTTCCGCTCAATTTGAATTTCCCTTCAGTAATCTCTGTACAAATGAAATGAAATGAAGTGAAGAGTACGAGAGTCTGGTAGAACCAGGCTAGCTGTAACGCGTATCGAAACCGAAATCACGACACTCAAAGCCACGAACCTGTCTCGCGGTGTGAGAAGGCAGAAGCACGATACGCCCTTTCTAACTCTCTGGTAAAATTGTCAGATTGAAATTTGCTAATTTGTCTAAATAATAGTCTGCTGACACCGCCCCCTCTTATTGATGCCGTAAATTTGCGAAGAGATGCCCTCTCTGTGATGACAGCTCTCCATGGATACGGAGGATTTCATTTCTCCACAGCCGTCAAAGTCCTCATATGCGATATGAACGACATTTATCCAGAGTGGGCCAAGCGCGAAAAAAATTGCTTGTGTGATCCCTGTCTCTATCGTTTTGTCTGATTTGACCGGCAGTTGGTCTGCCGGAATCTGGTCTGCCGGAATCGTGAACGGAATCGTTCGCTTCTTCACTAGACACTGTCTAGTGCGTCTCTGCTTCTTCACTAGACACTGTCTAGTGAAGAAGCGAACGATTCCGGTAGAATAAAGTACCCATCCTGTCAATAATCGGTGGCCGCTTCATTCCGACCTTCATAACGAGGCATAGTGTTACGAGTAGCGTATGTGTGTGCGCGAGAATGGCAGTGTGTGTATGTGTGTGTGTGTGTGTGTGTGTGATTGACGTCAGCGAGTGAGTGGACGAGCGAGGAGAGCGAGCGGTAGCGCGTGTCTGTGTTTTTTTTAGTGAAATGGCAGCTTAATTTTTCCTTTTCTTTTCTGCTATACAGTGCCAAATAAATATTATTTTGATGATAGCCTGGTGAGACAATAGCTTTCCTTTACAGTAGGCCTAACTTTATCGCTAGAAAAAGTTTCCCCCTTGTCGCCTGAGACGTAGGTCAAGGAGTGGAGGAGTGACACAATTACGGGGTAGGTCTAACGTTACAACCTCTGTATAGCTTGTTAGTGTAGGCCTACTGATTCATTATCGCTTCATAGTTAGCAGGAGACATAATTATGAAGGGACAATGAATCAGTACACTGATTTTCATACTGACAAGATTAATAGGCTATGCTCAGCTTATTAAATAGCCTTAGGTTGGACGTAGGCAATTAATAAACTTAGCGTAGTCTACGCGACTTGCTCATTCATGATCGGAAGAACGCGTATCGACCACCGTTACTGTAAAATATGCACGTATGTCCATTTAAACTCAATTTTGGTAAAATGTGAACTATACCATCACACTGGCAATATTACGACTACATTTAAAGATGACGTACCAAGTATGACAACGCTACGTTCAACTGCTTTGAAATTAGGGTGTTTTTTTCATTTCCTGAAAAGTAACCGTTTTGGATGTACGCGAGTTTCATCGGACAGCGACGATATATTATATGATATAGATATCTAAGCATAATATGGGTTTCTACGAGCCATTGCGATACATCCACCGCAAACAGAGCGCATGGTACTGTGGCTACAAGCTGCTCAGGGCCACACCCCCACCCCCCTCCTTGACACGCCCACCGAAACAGCGCATTTGGGGGAAGCTCAATGTGCGACTGGTTCGGAGTGGCGGTAACTCTGCACCACGGCTGAATTTCGGGAACGTCTTTGAATACTGTGTTTGTGGCCCACTAATACCTATATTAAAGCATCCATAAAATAGCATGGCATGGGATCTTTAAGAAGGTTGTGTCATATCTGGCTGTAGGTGAGTCTTGAAACTAAGAACTCTAGTGTTTAGCATTACAATTGGTTGTACTAACTTTAACCCTATTGGCGCTGTTAGTTTTGTTTTTTAGTAAGAGGTCGTTGAGACTATTTTCAGTCACAAGGTGACAATAGGCTTGCATGGTGAGCGGAGCTACGGCTGCCTGAGCTACCTTGTGCATTTAAAGGCTAGCTATTACACCCTATTGTATCAATGTGTCGTACTTTACTCATCGTCAGGACTTCCACTCATAGACGACGCCACCATAGATCCTCTGCTCGGCGCAGCAACCCATCCAATCTGTGCCATCCACCGACCCTTGCCTACACTGACCTTGAAGTGATGGGAGGACTCTGGAACTGCCAATCAGCGGTCAAGAAGGCAGACGCCATTTCGGCCTACGCGTCCTTCATGACCCTCCACTTCCTGGCTTTGACAGACTTGGATCACTCCAGAGAACTCTGCTACTCCTGCTGCCCTCTCCACTGTCTACTCATTCTCACACACCCCAAGACCATCAGGGCGAGGAGGACGGACCGGACTCCTCATCTCACCGATTTAGTCCTACCAGGTCCTTCCACTAGAACACTTGGCCAGATCTGCATTTGAACTCCACGCTGTCACTAACCACCCTTCCTATCAAGCTCTTCATTTTGGTGATCTACCGTCCCTCCAGGTCCCCTTCATGATTTATACGACGAGATGGATGCCCTTCTCAGCTGCTCTCCTGAAAATGGCACGCCACTCGTTATCCTTTGCGACTTCAACACCCTGCCAGAGAAGTTGCACTCACCTGAATTAACCAACTTTTTCGCCACCTTTGACTTAACACTCTCCCCTTCTCCTCGCAGACACAGGGCCGGGAACCAACTTGACCTGATATTCACAAGGTCCTGCGGCACCTCTGCTCTCTCTGTTAGCCTGCTCCCCGTGTCTGACCATGACTTTATTGCTTTTTCTCTCCCCTTGAAGTCCTCTCCCCTCCCCTGCAATCAAGCATCCAGAATGCGGCAGCGCGCCTCGTGTACAACCTACCGAAGTTTTCCTATGTGACCCCCCTCTTCCGGGACCTCCACTGGCTCCCTGTAGTAGCTCGCATCAGATTCAAGATGATGGTACTGGCATACAAGGCAGTCGATTGGAACTGCCCCTGCCTAACTCCAAGCATTGGTAAAGCCACACACCCCAGCTCGATCCCTCCGCTCAACTACCTCAGCTGGACGTCTGGTACCGTCACCGCTAAGAGCAAGCAAATGTCGATCAACAAAGTCACAACTTTTCTCTGTTTTGGTACCTCAGTGGTGGAACGAGCTCCCTGCCGATGTCAGGATCGCAGAGTCGCTCACCAGCTACCGCAAAAGACTCAAAACTCACCTGTTCAGAGTTCACCTCGACTCTGCCTAGCAACCCAGCCCCTTCCGGCCACCATTGTATGTTGTACGTCCTGGCACTTAATGTACGCACTTATTGTACGCACTTAATCTACATTGCACTTATTCATAGTACTTAATTGTGTAACATCTGCAATAGCTGCTAGCATTGCTGTACACGGGGAATGGGTTAGCCTAGCGATTGTTAGTACTTGCACTTGGCTCTATGAACATCTTTACTGTACTGACAGCGATATATTGTTTCACTTCTTATGACAAATGTACTTATTGCAAGTCTCTTCGGATAAAAGTGTCTGCTAAATGCCCTAAATGTAAACGTAAATGTAAAATTGTGAAACATGCCGTCTCACAGACACTTTTTTTTTTAATTAGGGGTGGCTTTATTGCTGTTCAGGCATAGGTGTCTTCACTTTTTACTTGAGTCGTGAGTCCATATATGAATTAGTATTTTAATACATTATTATTATATTAATTATCCTTTTATGTCAAGATTTCGAGATCCATATACTTAACATCACTTCTGTCATCTGATAGATTTAACGATTTTTTGCATGAAATAGTAATAATTTTAGTTTTGGGGTAGGCTTCTACTCCTTTATGGTTTTCCCTGCAGTAAGATTTTAAGCAGGACATATAAATGTCAGATACATAATACCAACATTTGACAACTGGGGGCACTAAACATGTGGTACATCAGATATCTCAACATTATCATTGTGGTACCAAAGCAGGTGGAGGCTGGGTTTGTGGTGGGCCAAAGCCATCACAGCCCACTTTACATTGAGTGTGTGGGAGGAGAAAGGTCTTAAATGTGTGCTTGACTGGACCAAGTCTGCCATCAATTAATAACGTGGCACAAGACTAGAGGGTCTTTCGTGCCCTACAATCATTTGTTTTAGGGTTTGGCTTTCCTTTTAAATACCTCCAATAGCTCTTTTAACGGGGGGCCCTGGAAATGGATACTCTGCCTCCAGTTTCTTGAGCTCTCCTTGCCGGCCAGCTTCTCAAACTCTATGGGTGTGTACCACTCGTTGTTGCTCCGGATGCACGGCTCCACTGAAACCACAGAGACAGTCATAAGGTAAAAACTGCTTGAAGGTGGAAAATAGGTTTAAAAAATAAACTAGAACTTAACTTTGCATTTCTTTTAGGGATGCACCGAAATGAAAATTCTTGGCCAAAACCGAAACCGAATATACTGAAACAGTTAGCCAAAGGCCGAAGCCGAATACCGAATGTGTCTTTTAATGTTTTTCATTCATTTTGCTTTAATTTTTCACCATTGCATAAATCTAACAATTAAATGTCCTTTATAAACTTTTTTGTCTTGCTTTTCTATAAAAAAAAAAATCGATTACAAAATTGATACAAAATATTTATTTAATACTGAACGTTTTCTAACATTCCAGCAGACATTATAGCAAGTATTTAAGAACAATGTACCTTTTTACTTTTTACTCCTTTTTACTCCTTCGGCCGAAACCGAACATTATGTTTTGGGCCATTTTCGTCCGAACATGTTCGGTGGCCGAATATTCGGTGCATCCCTAATTTCTTTGTTTTTCAAACCCCTGTAAACTGCGTTAAAATCTCTGGTCAAGCCCACTCTGTTTAACCTGAAGAGACAAATAAGAACCCCATCTTGTTTGGTTTTTCCCTTTCCTCCAGTTGGTTACTGTTTCCAGTGTAACCAATGTCTTTTCATTTTTGAATGTTATAGATTTATTTATTTTCAAATGCAATACCTGGTTTGATTTTCAACATTTCAACCATAATAATTCATCTTTAATGTTAATAATACAGAAAGTTGACTCATGAATCCCCTAAACCAAGGAGGAAAACAGTCTTTTACTCCTTTATGGCTCATTTTGTAGTCTTATTAGTTCATTAACTCAAACACCACACTAAAAACTTCAAGACTAGTTCCTTCACATAAATAACAAAACATAAATTCCATTGCTGTGTTTCTGTACACAACTTTGTATAAACTAAACCCTTGGAACAGGAATAAAATGATCACACATTCCAGCCCCTAATCAGGCTGTTACCGGCTCACCTTTTGCCAGTTTGTCGCGGTCGAGCGTCCCCTGCTTGTCACCACAGGTAATAGGCAGATGGTGCCTGTACTTATCCAACGTCCAGATCTCCGCATTTTCCCCATTCGGCAGAGAGCCTAGGCTCAGGAATATAACAAAAAACATATTAATTCATATTATTCAGGGTGAAAAAATATGATAAATTCAATGATACATAATAATGTACCACCGTCTTTCTCTTAAAGTGGTACTTTATAGCAAAGCGACAAACCTGACTGAATGAAACACATAATTTCAGTCAATAACAGTGGCGGTGGGTCAATAGAGGGCGCTCGCTAACTTTTTGCTGTCTAACAAGCAGAGACACAGCTATTCATTGGCGCAAGAAAATTCGCCCTCGGGTCGCACCAGTATGCGCACCAGGCCAATGGTATCGCTTTTCTTTTTTGTTATCACCACATGATTGGATACTTCAGCGAATCAATCAAATAGGCTACCTCCCTCAGCAGCATTCGGGCAACACAACTACATGTAGAGAAGAAATAGATTGCTAACTAGCAGAGAGTTGAAAGCACTTTCCACCCTTTTCAGTGGAGGAATTGGACTCCCCAAGCAATGTTATACTTAAAAGGAGCAAGTAAGTTATTTATCAATTTAGCCCACGGCATGCGTTAGTGGCGCCGCACAGAAAATGGATACATTTGCTTCAGAAAACTTTGTTTGTGTGTGTATATGCAAACTCGAGTTTGCCTGTCCACCAACCGAGTTCATTTGTAACGAGGAGTACTCGAGTACTCGATTCCTCACGCCCATCCCTAGTTTATGTATATGCATCACCCATCATGATGTTGGTTCTGTTTGTCTGGTTTTTGTCCCTATTTTAATTTTATTAGCACTCTGTATTTATTTTATTTATTGCATTGTCAATTTATACTGTGTCCTTCCACTGCTGCTGGGCTGTTTTTGCAACAAACAAATTTCTCCTACGGGGATTAATAAAGTTGTATCCTATCTTATCTTATCTTATTTTCTTGTAAATACTCAATGTGCTTATTGTTTTACTACATCTTTTACTTAAAAAAGAAAACAGTCCTCAAAAGAAAAAAGAAACTGGAAGGAGCCTGGGGTTTTAGAAGAGATGGCTCAGGTTACTGACAATAGAGCTGGTGAGCTGTTTCTAAGATTCTAACAGTAAGAAAAGCACTGCCAATTAGTTCTCCAATAATTTACAATAATTTAATTGGATATACTCAACGTACTTATTGTTAAATTACTGTCCTTTCACATATTAAAGGACACAAACATGCACACAAGTAATTAGGGATTGGCAACGATCGTCGAATAGCCGGAGTCACGTAGAAAATCGAATAATGAATGTGACCATCGTTATTTAGTACACGGCCCTTCTCAATGCTGTTGAATGCTCCTCCGTTCACTTGCATGGGCCTTCACAACTTCCGGTGGTGAATTATTTTTTGATAATTCACCGTAGCAAAGCATATGATAGAGTGGGGAAGTCACGCCCCTTCCAGTAGATGATGAAAAAATTATCATTTAAATCCACAAACAACATATGTGTAATCCAGGGCATATAAAGACTGGGACCAGATAATAATTACTTTCTCTCCATTGAGACCCATTCATATTTTTCGATCTCATAGGTCCCATGGACTATACCGGAAAGGGCGTGACTTCGCCACTCTATGATGACCGCTCTCAGGGAAAGTTTATTTTTTTTCTATCGTATTACTCCGGAAGTAGTTCTTTAACTTATCAACCCCAGCGTCCTCGGTTGCTAAGCGATGTCAACGTCTTTGGCGGACTATTTCTCTGCTGATCAACACTACGGGCCCTATCCGGCGCAATGTACCTTTTTACTTTTTACTCCTTTTTACTCCTTCGGCCGAAACCGAACATTATGTTTTGGGCCATTTTCGTCCGAACATGTTCGGTGGCCGAATATTCGGTGCATCCCTATTTTCTTTGTTTTTCAAACCCCTGTAAACTGCGTTAAAATCTCTGGTCAAGCCCACTCTGTTTAACCTGAAGAGACAAATAAGAACCCCATCTTGTTTGGTTTTTCCCTTTCCTCCAGTTGGTTACTGTTTCCAGTGTAACCAATGTCTTTTCATTTTTTAATGTTATAGATTTATTTATTTTCAAATGCAATACCTGGTTTGATTTTCAACATTTCAAATGAAAACCATAATAATTAATCTTTAATGTTAATTATACAGAAAGTTGACCCCTAAAGTTGACCCCTATCCCCTAAACCAAGGAGGAAAACAGTCTTTTACTCCTTTATGGCTCATTTTGTAGTCTTATTAGTTCATTAACTTACACCACACTGAAAACTTCAAGACTAGTTCCTTCACATAAATAACAAAACATAAATTCCATTGCCGTGTTTCTGTACACAACTTTGTATAAACTAAACCCTTGGAACAGGAATAAAATGATCACACATTCCAGCCCCTAATCAGGCTGTTACCGGCTCACCTTTTGCCAGTTTGTCGCGGTCGAGCGTCCCCTGCTCGTCACCACAGGTAGCCTATCAAATAGGCTACCTCCCTCAGCAGCATTCGCGCAACACAACTACATGTAGAGAAGAGATAGATCGCTAACTAGCAGAGAGTTGTAAGCACTTTCCACCCTTTTCAGTGGAGGAATTGGACTCCCCAAGCAATGTTATACTTAAAAGGAGCAAGTAAGTTACATATCAATTTAGCCCACGGCATGCGTTAGTGGCGCCGCACAGAAAATTGATACATTTGCTTCAGAAAACTTTGTTTGTGTGTGTATATGCAAACTCGAGTTTGCCTGTCTTAGAAATGACAATGCAATAAATACAATAAATGCAGAGTGCTAATAAAATTAAAATATGGACAAAAAACAGACAAACAGAACCAGCATCATGATGGGTGATGCATACACACATATATACTAGGGATGGGCGTGAGGAATCGAGTACTCGAGTACTCCTCGTTACAAATGAACTCTAGTTCACCGTCATGAAGGCTGTGTACAGTACAATAAATTGCAATCTGTTTTCAGCGCATGTAGGCCTATCAGCCTAAGCCCACGTTGACATAATTTTGATGTTGAATGTGTATGGCGCAGTTGTTGAAATAAACAGATTGATTTCAAACAAATCATTAAAGATGAATGGAACTGAAAATTGAAGTTTAGTTCATGTAACAGATGTATTTTCTGCTTTCTCATTGGTACAATTACTAAAAATGACTGAACTTACTAAAAGGGATACAATTGTTCGATGAAAGTGTTGTTTAAGTTACGGGGCGCCGCCATGTTAGATTTCGACAATCAGCTACGTCATTGGCATGGTAACCTACTCCTACTCTGTGGCTCTAGCAGCCGTAGCAGGCAATGAGTCAGACTCTGAGGCTCGCTGAAATTGCTACGGAAAAGCAAACAACCAGGTCTACAGGAGGATCATACTGCATTCCCCCTGGCTGCAGTAATGAATTATATAGGGCCAAGGCAGCTGGGGTAATCATAGATTTCCACAGGTTACCTTTGAATAGGAAACCAGCCCCTGTCATGTCAATCTCCACAAGCTAGCACTCCGACCATTAAGTGTATAAACTATTACTCTAAATAGCTGTATAGACGATATCACAGATCTGTTTCCAAGCTGCGCCGATTGCTGATACAGAGGGAGTTACACTCAAAGAAGTAGTTTCATAGTAAGATCGATGTATCTGTGCAATATCCATCAACATCCACGAGAAAGTAAACCTCCAACATCCACCTAAAGTAAACGTGCCACTGCTCATCCGCGGGTGTATCTCCCAAAGTGCATCTAACATGTCTTCCAGGCCCCGTCCACACGGTAGGGCTGGGCGATATGGCCTAAAAAAAAAATCCCTGATTTCTTCACAAAAAAACAGATTTCCGATTTAAATCGATTTACATAAAAAGGCATTATGGCAAGCCCTGCCATTGTAAATAGTGTAACCTGTAACATAACATAAAATGTAAAATATATAAAATATAAATTAAATATTTCTGTAAACATAAAATATTACTAATGATAAGAGGCAGTTCTGATAAAGTGCCCAGATAACATTCAAACTTTCAACATGTGTTCATAAATATACAGTGTTTTGCAAATGGTAATTTTCTTAAAAAAGGGAATAGTAACGGGAGAAGAATGAGAAAAACACACACGCAGCTCTTTCCTTCACTCGTCTGTATTGAATGAGGAAGAGGAGCGCGATGGACCGCCGTGTGTGACATCTATTGGTGCGTACGCGGACCGGGCACAATCACACCCCCCCCCCCCATCCACAGCAGGGTTCTGACCATCGAAGGGACTTACGAAGAGAGACTTGTAGCCGCTTCAGAGTGGGGTACTGGGTCATGATGAATTCCTTGAAGAAGCAGATCCAGAACAACCTGATGTTCCAGGGTCGCTCTGTCTCGATCCAGTTCAGAAGTTAATATACGTTGTCCTGCATTACTTCCTTGCTCTTTATACGGATCATCTCCTGGAGATGGGAGGAAGAAAAGTTTTTTATTAACATCGAGGGGTATGAAATTGAGGTAAGCGATTTTCGTGGACGTTTGAGATGTTATATTCATATAAAATAAAATAGAGGAAGCACTAAAATAACATAAAAAGTGGTGTGTCCTAATCTCAGGGTTTAGTTCTACAATTGGATACTGGTTTGGAGTCACTGGGTCACGTGGCATGGAAGCTATTGAAAGAAATATGATAATTCCTGCATATCAATATTCATATAAAATAGAGGAAGCACTAAAATAACATAAAAAGTGGTGTGTCCTATTCTCAGGGTTTAGTTCTACAATTGGATACTGGTTTGGAGTCACTGGGTCACATGGCATGGAAGCTATTGAAAAAACTGAAGTATTTTGTATTGATATATTTACATGAGAAATGTATTGACGGTCCCTAAATCAGTTTCCAGCGATTCGCCGCGAGGCTCTGCGCGGTGTGCTAACCGTTTTCCTGCAGCTATTACCGGGCAAATCTCCGTGAAGTCGCGGCTGGAACTGGACTGAATATCCGTGGAATATCCAACCTAAAACGAACTTCACTGCGGTGGGTTGTGGACTAAATAAATATATATGTCATGAAGATTGATTTGAGGCAAGCATAGTAATGGACTAAAAAATAACTGGGGATAACAAATAAGGATCGGAGCCTAAAATCGATAATATCTCTGTCCCTCTCTAACATTCAGATGAGTGGTGTGGGCGGCCATACTTGGCAAGATCGGTCGTGCAAATGGCGGCGTTCCAGAAAACGTGACGTATATGAACCGGATGAATATGGAGCAGAACATAGTGGGTCATATGTCAACGTTTTTTGTATGCATTTTATTCATTAGTAAGCTACATGGATATGCCATCTTTCAGAACCTTTTATTACCTTTTATTACCAATAAAAGAGCGCATCCTCATTGTTTGATTTTGGTCGTAGGGGTTGTTGATGATGCTGAGTTGCCACTGAAATCCAATAGTATCTGTCTCCGTCCTGCAAGACGGAGGCGTAACTTGTAGTAGGAGGCGTAACTTGTAGTAGGAGGCGTAACTTGTACTAGGAGGCGTAACTTGTTCTATTCTAAATCGCGGTCCACGCGAGATCTTTCTCTTTTCGCGGTAAACAAAAACCGTTGTAAATCACGGTTCACACGAGATCTTCATTGAAGTCGGGTCTTAAACATGAACATATCTGTTGTAACTCTGCCTTTGTAACTATGCCTTTGTATTCTATCAGGCCATGGGCGTGGAAGAGCCAGACCCCAAGGTCAGTTTTCTTTGTTATCATCAAATAAGGTTTCTAGTCCAAAAGATTCTGAAAATGCAAACAAGTTTGTGTTGTCTGTTTCAGGCTTTGAGCAGGTTTTGTGCCTGGGCACGCCAATCCGGGGCAGAAAGTCATCTACCATTATAGAATGACTATCAGAAAGCCCAGTTTAAATGTATTGTTTATTAGTTGTGGTTAGCCTACTAACCCCCCGTCTATAGCCAGGAAGGCTTGCAGACACACCCTCAACATATTCCCAAACATACCTTTTGGATATTTGAGCCTTTGTCTATCTAATTATTTGATGCAAGATGAAAGCTGCTTTTTAAGGTGCTATCTATGCTTACATTACTTTACGACCTGCCACATTTGAGATGCACACGTTTGAGATGCACACTGAACAGTCACTTAATACTCAGGCTAGTAGATGTTGCTTGCTTCTTTCTGCCCCGAGTTTGCACAGTGCAACAGCGATGACGTACCTGAGAAATCCATGTATTGAAGACCGGCAAATATATATAAAATGAAGGCTTTTAATGTGAACGCTATAATATGAAGGCTTTCTCACTATCCTCCTGTTAGTGGCATTGTTCTTGTCTATCAGTTTCTATCAGTAGCCTAATATTTAGTTTAATTCATTGTTTTCTATCTCATGCAGGACCTAGAAACATGCAGCAAGCGATCAATTTCAATATGTATTCAATACAATTATTTGAATTATTAAACTGCTGTCTTTAATTCTTTAATTATTTATCTGCTGTCTTTTTGTTAAAGGGATAAAGTAGGCTAAACTTAAGCAGGTTCCCCACGTTAAACTGCTATATGCATTATGTCATTGTAAAAATTGTAATAGGCTTCTTTTCTTAAATGCATATGACTCAGGGATGTCAGTTTCACGTAAGGCTATGATTAAGCTAATCAAGAGCATATCAAGATTAAGCTAATCAAGAGCATATTTTTAAATGAGCGGTTCGGGTGCATTATTTTTTATATATGACGAAGAGGGAACGCTCCGTTCACTTGCATGGACATGGACTCATCTAGGCGAGTGACGTATGCGCGTATGGCGCGTATTGTGCGTACGTGACCATTTTTGACACAAAATGGTCAAGCAACATTTTACGCGCGTATCTCGCGTACTTTTTACGCGAGATACGCGCGTAAAATGTTGCTTGACCATTTTGTGTCAAAAATGGTCGCATACGCGCAATACGCGCTATACGCGCTATACGCGCCTACGTCACTCGCCTAGATGAGTCCATGTCCATGCAAGTGAACGGAGCGTTCCCTCTTCCTCATAACTATCAAACCAAACATCCTTCACATTCACCGAGCGAACATTACGAAAGTAAAATGCACATTTCTCGCTAAAAATGTTTCCATAAACGCATTTAATGGCGTAACTATGTTACTATTTCCACCCAGAATAAAGAAAGTTGTCGGCCGTGGCTGCGCTGGAGTCCGAGGTAGGAAACCCCAACGCCGCCGTGTTTGGGTGATAGAGTTTAGATCGGGTTAGATTAAATAATCTCGGATATAAATAACAATAATCGGGTTAAATAACTTCACATGGTGTGTCTGGTGTGTTTCCCAGCAGAGAAATAGTCCGCCAAGACGTTGAGGTTGCTTAGTAACCAGAGACTCTGTCCATGCAAGTGAACGGAGCGTTCCCTCTTCGTCATAACTATCAAACCAAACATCCTTCACATTCACCGAGTGAACATTATGAAAGTAAAATGCACATTTCTCGCTAGAAATGTTTCCATAAAAGCATTTAATGGCGTAACTATGTTACTATTTCCACACAGAAAAAAGGAAGATGTCGGCCGTATGCTTCTGTCCAAGCTCACTACTCTCTGCCAGTGACGTCGGGTCAAGCTCAACGCTGATTGGGCAATGCGTGTCTCGTCAGACGCGTATCTCGCGTACTTCGCGTAAAAAGTTCAATTTTTTGAACTCTTTTGAAATGTACGCGATATACGCGATATACGCGCGTATAGCGCGTATAGCGCGTATTGCGCGTAAATATACGCGCTATACGCGCGTAAAATGTTGCTTAATACGCGAAATACGCGTAATACGCGTAATACGCGCCTAAACCAATGGTTCCCTATGGAGAAAATGGCGATTTCATACGCGAAGTACGCGAGATACGCGTCTGGTGTGGCCGCACCTTTACAATACGTAACTATCCTCACACTCATGGCTCTTTGATCCGAGATACTTAGTCTCACCTGAAATTTCTCCTCAAGAATGAGCTCGTCGTCCCGCAGTTACTTTAAAAGTGATTGTGGCTTATCCATGCAAGACATTTCTGTCGATTTCAAATGTTTTTTACCGCCTTAAAAGGCTGCGCCTATAGGCTACTCATAGAATCTAGAGTTACAATACGTAACTATCCTCACACTCATGGCTCTTTGATCCGAGATACTTTTAGTCTCACCTGAAATTTCTCCTCAAGAATGAGCTTGTCGTCCCGCAGTTACTTTAAAAGTGATTGTGGCTTATCCATGCAAGACATTTCTGTCTTACTGCGCCTGAAAAACCCTTGAAGTTGGCGGTCGTCGAGTGTATCCAAAGGGCTCAATTTGAATAGTTCCGTCTGCAATTCCGTCTGTAGTTACAAATATGATAACCATGTGGCACGTATAGTCTCAAGTAGACGTCTACGTAGGTGGTAACGATTCATTTCGCACGCAGTGAGAGGAAACACGTGAACTTTGAGGTGTGATTTATTCAGAAGCAGCTAGGGAGGGGGGGAACCCTTGCGTAGGCTACACACATACATGAGGGGGCGGTCGATAGCAACCACCATAGCCACCATGACGGTCAAGTGACTGGATGCAGCCCAGAAAAAAAATAGAATACCACCCTCAGGAAATTAATGATATTTAAATTATTATGACCATGAAGTCTTTATTTGCATGGGTTTACATTTCGTTCTGTGTAGCATGGAAAAATCGGAGAAACACTCCCATTCAGAATGCATTGGTTTACATTTCGTTCTTTGGAGCAAGGATATTTTTATTTATTTATTTATTTTCAGTTTTTGAGGGGGTGCTTCAAAGATGCTAATTTTTCTGCAATAATCCAAAATCCAATGGAAACCCCCTTGGCTTTTTGTCAAGGGAACCCAGGGCGACGCTTCCGGGTTGGCCAACATACGTCATCCCTGGACCACGCTAGACTGTAAAAACACATATTCAAGTTGAATGATAATGCATGAATTTATTCTTTATTCTGCCATAGTATTTATTTAAGGGGGGAGGGGGGGCATACAAGTCTTTTGGCCATAGTGGATCCAGATCTGTTCCGGAGCATTTCAGCCCCTCGGGCAACAGCGCAGGGTTGCCAGGTCCGGCAAAAAACGTCCACATACCGTTCAAAATCCACCCAAAATGTCCTAGAAGCAGCCCAAATAAAAAAGATATTCCACTCTGGCCAATGTTTTGAAAGTAATAATATTTGAGGGAATATAATATATGTTGCTGCTTAAGCAGCGAAATGCATTATGTGTGTGTGTGTGTGTGTGTGTGTGTGTGTGTGTGTGTATTTTATGTTGAAATGCGACGTAATCCAGGGTTCACGAAAACGTACACTGTCAACGTATGCTTTAGTCGACCGGGTTGGCTCTCAGATATACGTGTTTCTAACAAGATGATATCATTAAAGGTTACATAAAGTAACGGTTTAATAACACAAACGCAGGAAACACGTGAGCTGCTAGTTTAGCGAAAGCAGCCTAACAACCTGACGTCGTTGAAACATGCGAGCGAGCCGATAAAATCTTAAAGTAAAAAGTATATTTCTCGCTTGAAACGTTATTAGAAACACGTTTAACGGTGAATCGGTCCTAAAATATTGCATTTCCCATTCAGATAATAAAGATTAATAAAGATCATACACATTCACTGACTGAAGATTATTCAAGAACGAAGTACATTTCTCGCTAGAAATGTCATTAGAAACACGTTTAATGGTGAATCTGTCCTAAAATATTGCATTTCCCATTCAGTTAATGCTGGGATTTGCATATCATATGCACGCGAAATGGACGCATCCGCCCTCCACAGTAGTTAATGCTGGGTTTTGCGTATCATATGCACGCGAAATTGTCATTTGGCGTATGTAGGCCTACTGCACGCATTTTGAAAGTGTAAAACCGTGCGATCTGTACGCATTGGTGAGACTGGGTTGCACATTCACACAATCACTCCAACTTCTCCAACTCCAAGGCAAGGCTGTTTCACTAAGACCACAAACAACCACAACTAACCAGCCTACATATCCACAACAATCAGTTCTATACATTGCGTCTATTTTCTGTTTTGCGCACATGGCTAATTTGCATACTTGCACAGGATTGTCGGCTCCGCTTGTCAAAAAAAATAGAACGTATTTGTGAATAAATGCTTTGAATTCTGAATACTGGACATGGTGAGCTTAAATAGGCGACATTTAATTGAACTTTAGCGAGATGGCCGAAAACGGAATACAAATGAATTATTCTAGGACATAGGCTTTCAGGATCAATTCAGAGGTTCAACTGTTCGGGATTCAAACCGCACGGATTCCGTTCGGTTTCCGTGCGGTTTTGCACTTTTACCGCGCCATTCTAGGGCCGGATTGTGGCCTTCTTGGCTTTCCATAGCAAGCTCATTTGCATTATAGCTACAGACACCATTTGGGGGAAGTTCAATGTGCGACTGGCTCGGAGTGGCTGTAACTGTGCACCACGGCTGAATTTCGGGAACGTCTTTGAATACTGTGTTAGTGGCCCACAAATACCTATATTAAAGCATCCATAAAATAGCATGTCATGGCACCTTTAACACTTATCAGTCAAGGACGGGAACAACATCCGCAAAATAACTAATGTAACATAATTATGTACAAAATTCGGTCTATTCTAATTTATGTGTAATCACGTTATATACAAATTCTTCCTATTCTATATGCAATCATGGCCCTCCAGAGCTGCCACCAGAGTATCAGGAGAAGAGGCAGCTGCAGCTAAATTCTCTCTGATCCGGACCACACACACACACACACAGACGCACACGCACACACGCACACACGCACGCACGCACACACGCACGCACACACACACACACACACACACACACACACACACACACACACACACACACACACACACACACACGCACACACACACACACACACACACACACACACACACACACAAAGACCCACTCAACAAAAACCGAAGACACAAACACACACGGGTCTGTCTGGTCAAACCACAGCTCACATCCTTGGCAGGGAGCAAAAAGCCATGTAAATATAATACTGCGTGTGTAGCTTACGCAAGGGTAGCCTGACGATGTCATACTCATAATTCTGGTCAGAATATGAATTAATATGAATATGAATCTCCCAGACCAAAAATTTTGCGGGCGGAGTTCAGGCTGGTATCTAGGCTAACGCAAGGGTGCTCCCTGGCTGCTACTGAATAAATCAGGTCTCCAAGTTTCACTTTCGAAACGTCACCGCGAGGGACTGAAACGTTTACCACTTCGCGCCAGTTGGGATTTCAGTCCGGAAGTAATAACTTGTCGCCTGGTTGGTTCGGTTGTCATATTTGTAACTGCACACGGAGGTATTCAAAATGAATCCATTGGATTTCCTTGACGAAAACCAACTTCAAGTGTTTTTCCGATGCAATAAGACAGAAATGTCTTGCATGGATAAGCCGCAAACATTTTTAAACCAGCTGCGGGACCACAAGCTCATTCTTGAGGAGAAATATAAGGTGAGAAAAAAAGTTATCTAGGATCCAACAGCCATGACTATGGGACGGAACACATTTGAATTTTGTGCGCAAATGTATTGGCTAAGTGAAATCCCCTATTTCTGGGTTACTAATATAAATAAATAAGTAATTCATATCACACTCAATTATACTTTAACATACATATAAGTAATTGGACACATTTTACTGTGCCATTTAGGCCTACTGTAGGCCAACCTATTTACAAAACAACCACTTAAGTTGTTGAAGACAAGACAACGGGGCGAACAATGTAAATACTTAAATAAATACAAAGATGGGAATGTACAAATGGACTATTCCAATAGGCATCCATAGTATGGGGTCAGAACAGTCTCATTAATAATGAATGCACAGAGAAGGATTCACAAATGTATTTTGTGATTTATATGTAAATTACTCTTTTCTCACAAATATATTTCAATGCACACATAAATGGATATCGGTATGTATGTATAAATGTAAAATAAATCCAAAAACAAAAATAAGTTTCACAAACACATTTCTGATCCACACACAAATGTACCTTGTTTTAAATAAATGTAATATAAATCCATAAATATATTAATTAAAAATTGTTTTGCTATTTTCATCACAATGTATTTGGATGTTGTTACATTTATATACAAACTGTTAAACTTGTATTTACAAGACGTTTTTCATTTGTGAACTTATTTGCATTTGTGTGTGAACTGGTCTGTATTTATGTGTGGATTTTTGAGACTCTCCTGACGTCGCTAGATTCACAAATGCATTTTTTTTAACAAGGAACTGTAGCCAATCAGATGCCTCCCTCGTTTTCAGCCAATCACATGACTGCAGTGACTGGGTTTTTACGTCGGTGCCCTTTACTACTTTAACGGCACCGTTAATCCCAAAACCCAGTCGAAACTAGATGGAAAAAGTGTGTAGCTAAACGTGACGCAGCTTTTACCTCTTCACCACCTAGAGATTGTTATGTACGATCATTCAAAAAACCCATGTTCTTTCCCATAGAGTAGACATTTGACAGAGGGAACCGGGAGGCTCGGAGGCTGGACTCAGAGGTCGGAACTGCATTCATGTGATTGGCTGCAAACGAGGGAGGCATCTGATTGGCTACAGAGAGTTCCTTGTTGAAAGAAATGCATTTGTGAATCTAGCGACGTCAGAGGCCTGTTTCAGGTAGCTGGTTTTGAGGCAACCCCGAGTTTGTTCGCTCTCAGTTAGTGGAAACTCTGGATTTTCCGTTTCAGGTAGCAGGTTCAGCGCAAACGAGAGTTAGTTGCTGCGGCAACATACGCCGTGGGTCTAACCTGCTCGGGAGGTGGTTAGACCTACTCTGAGTTTGTTGTCTATAAGGCTGAAGGCAGCTCTCCGACAGAAGGAAGTGTTAGAAATGGCGTGTCCTTTTCTACGAGAGCCTGTGTACGTAGAGGCTTCGATCCTCAGAAGGAATCTCCGTGAGGAACGATTATTAAGACCCCGGTTGGATATACTTTATTTTCCTGATAATTTTCTTCACGAGCGCTATAGTTTTTAAGCGCAATCCATCATTTATTTAGACCACCTTCTCAGCCCCCATGTTAACTGTCAAACGCACCGGGGGCAAGCTTGAAGTTTAAGTTTAAGTTTTTTGACGCAATTAACGCATGAGTAGAATGATCTGCCCCGTGCATCCCACCCGCTCTGTAGGCTACTACAGTCACTTTAAAGTTGTGGCTTTCCCATGATCAGAGTAGCTGACTAACCACGGACCTATAACTGCTGCAAGTCAAGAAACTCATTTTAAGAATGCAAGGCAGAAAAGTCCCTGGTACTGCTTTTAACCAGATGCTGTTCTTCTCTACACGCACATGCTCAGCATAATCGTATGCAATGTTCACTGAAGTAAAACCCTTTGAGTAAACTGTTCAACAAAATAACTTGTCCCACCACAGCCCGTGTTCTAATAAAGACAATCGACTTTTTATGAGGATTTCTTTATTTCCTGAAAGCATAGTCATTCATATTGGGTATGTTTTTAGAGCAGGGAACAGTATCCCAGTTTCCACCTCATCCACCTTTAACTTATGTTCCAAAATTTGGATCTCCAAAGCATCCTTTTGCATCTTTTGAATTGTTACAATTGCATAAAGGTTGGTGAGGGCATCTGGTTCAAGTAGCCTAGGGCGATGACGCCATCAGTAACTGGAAGAAAATGATTAGACAGTGAAATTATTACTTGAGCCAGAATATTGCCCCATCTAATTTGTAACGTGCTGTGTTGCGTGTACATATTTAATTATTTGGAATAACCAACCTCTTATAAAGGCATTTCTATCCTGGAGGGTGGGGGGGGGGTCAGAGGAGCTCCCCCCAGGGATGCCCTCAGCCACAGGACGCATACTCTGTTCGCTGAGGGCCATCTCCTCAGCCTCTGTGAGGGCTGCAGAGGTGGACCCCCTCCAGTCTTCCGGGCCTCTGCTTTTTTTCGATTTGCTAACATGGAGGAAAATGTTACCCTAAAATTCAGTAAGCGCTATTTTGAAGACATGTATATATATATATATATATATATGTAATGCATTTTGCCTAGGTGTAGCCTTCTAATATATCTAAATCCTATTAACTATTGGCAGTGTTGGGGTGGCTGGGAAATGTACTACTTACATTTACTGCTTAAATATAGGCCCATCACATGTTGAAAATAGCTGTTAAATTAGGTAGAGCAGGCAAAACAGCACAATTGATTTGATTTCAATTAAACATTAGTTTACATTTTTGAACTATATTTTTGTACTTCATCTTCATTTGCTGCCAAGTCCTCTTGGGGCAACTTGGGGTTGCGTAAATTGACACACACACACACACCGCCTAACTCCCACCTTATTCTTCATGTTTAACCTCTGTTTTTCTTTTATTCCTAGTCTGTCTTACATAGTTTTGATAGGGCAATATGTAAAGCGTCTTAGAGTACCATATTAAGCGCTATATAAATTATATTTATTATTATTATTATTATTATCCATGCCCTTTAACTTATGGTCCTCATACTACAGTTTGTGACTCGCTCGACTACCTGTGGAGCGAGAATGTTACTTCATTCATACCTCCTCGATGTTGATGAAAAACGTTTCTTCCTCCCACCTCCAGAAGATGATCCGTATAAAGAGCATAGACAAAATGAAGACGAGTGTATATGAACTTCTGGACTGGATCGAGACCGAGCGACCTCGGACCATCAGGTTGTTCTGGACCTGCGTCTTCAAGGAGATCATCACGACCCAGTACCCCACTCTGAAGCGGCTACGAGACAGCCTCCTCGACGGTCAGAACCCTGCTGTGGATATTGTGACAGGAGCAGGGCCAGAGCCAGGGTTTGAGGTCTAGGGTGGGGGGCAGGGGGGTTGCAGCTTTCAGTTTGGTTGGAGGTGGTGGGATGGTGGTTGTGCCTGGCCCGCGTACGCACCAATAGATGTCACACACGGCGGAAACAAAGTCTCAACTGAATTATGCATTTACTCATCTCAGACAAATTCTCAGACGCTGATTCTGCATACAGTTGTATTTAGTTTCTAATGTTTTTATCTCTAAAGAAATGACCGAGGTCCGGACCTCGGTCACCTCATAGCTGGCTTGGCATTGGGAGATGTTGTTGTTGCTGCTGAGGAGGATGTTGGCTTTGCTTTGGATGTATGTCACGTCAAAGCTCACTGTGACCCACAACTGATGTGGATTTATTGGTGAAAGCAATGATAATTTATGACTTAATCGTATTACTTGTGTGCTTGTTTGTTTTCTTCAATATGTTTAAGGACAGTGATCTTTTTAAAGTACAAAAGTTAATGTAACGATAACTACGTTGAGTATTTCCAAGTTAAATTACTGAAGAACTAATTGGCATTGCTTTTCTTACTGTTAGAATCTCAGAATCAGCTCAGCAGCTATATTGTTAGTCACCTGACCCATCTCTTCTCAAACCCAAGGATCCTTCCAGTTTTTTGATGGAGAGGACAGCGACAAACATACAAGGGGAGGACTCTCGGAAGAGGAGTACCCGGAGAAAGAGCGAGGGGGGAGAGGCAAACGTGGGAGTTTCTGCGACCGGGACGACCGGCAGGGGCAGTCTTCTTCTCAGGCAACGCCAAGGAAGAGGAGGAATCTCATGAAGCCAACCTTCGGTATGCTTCCCATCACCACCTGGCTGATGGGAAATCCCTTTTTAAGTCAAGTCCATTTTATTTGAATAGCTCTTAATACACAGCCTCAAGAGAACAGCTAGACATAAAAAAAAGAATTGTAGGTGAAAGCGTTGATATTGTACTAACTTGTGTGTGTGTGTGTTGGGGGGGGGGGGGGGGGGGATTGTTCTAATATGCTAAGGGATGCACCGATACCTATACCAGTTCTCGGATACCTTGCTCACCTACTTGTTGTTTTTTAACTACATAATTTGCCCTATATGATGGTAAATACAGTAACTGATGCCATTTCATAACTTTAATTTTAATAAGTCCCCAATTTGAGGGAAAGGGGGAAAAATACTATGTTTTTGCCAGTCTCCAAAAAAGACTGCTGCGAACGCAGGTGGCGTCACGACTAAGGGGCACCAGCGGCATGGGTTGTGTGGACTTCTGCAGCTCTGCCTGGGCAGTGGTTGACTGCGGCATCCAAGAGAAAGCTGAGCTTTTCAGGAAACTTATTGTATACCGGTACAGTGTGTTGGATAATGAAGCTCCGTTGGAGCATCGATTTATTTAATACCCGCGTCAGAAGGTTTGGCTTCCCGGACCGATATAGTATAACGCTACGGTGTGGCGCATGTCATTTGAAAAACAGCTCATTATAACACTCATCCGAAACGACGGCACTAAAAAAGTGTCACAATGTTGCCCTGGGCCGTAACCAAGGCGATAACATGCCCCTCTCCTAGAACTCTCAGCCTAAAACACATTTTTCAAGACCTCAAAGTTTTAGATTTCCCGGTGAAATAGTGAGTTCATCTCATCTCATCTCATCTTCGTCCGCTTATCCGGGGTCGGGTCGCGGGGGGAGCAGCTCAAGCAGGGGGCCCCAGACTTCCCTTTCCCGGGCCACATTGACCAGCTCTGACAGGGGGATCCCGAGGCGTTCCCAGGCCAGTGTTGAGATATAATCTCTCCACCTGGTCCTGGGTCTTCCCCGAGGTCTCCTCTGGACGTGCCTGAAACACCTCCCAAGGAAGGCGCCCAGTGGGCATCCTTACCAGATGCCCGAACCACCTCAGCTGACTCCTTTCTAATTAAAGGAGCAGCGGCTCTAATCCGAGTTCCTCACGGATGGCTGAGCTTCTCACCCTATCCCTAAGGGAGACGCCAGCCACCCTTCTGAAAAAACTCATCTCGGCCGCTTGTACCCGCGATCTCGTCCTTTCGGTCATCACCCAACCCTCATGACCATAGGTGAGGATAGGAACGAAGATCGACTGGTAGATCGAGAGCTTTGCCTTGCGGCTCAGCTCTCTTTTCGTAACGACGGTGCGGTAAAGCGAACGCAATACCGCCCCCGCTGATAGTCTAGGCCAGGGTTCCCCAATTAGTTTTTCCAGAGGGCCAAATTTGGTCATACATGCCATGCCAAGGGCCGAAATGTCGTTTCATTTTTCTAATTCGCCATTTTTATGTGGAAATTTAGCTTTAATTATAATTTCTGTTTTAGCGATAATGCAGGAGGGCTAGATCAATTAGGTTTAAATAGCATCCAGCGTTGACTGGAGGGCTTCAATCGCTTCGTACATGTCAGCAACAGTGTGGTTCTTGCCTTGTAGCTGCAGGTAAAGTTGATTCAGATGAGACATGATGTCACACAAAAAATTAACGTCTGCCAACACCTTGGCGTCAGCCCGCCAGAAATTCGCGGGCTTTTGGGCTCTGCAGGCTGGATAAAAATGACACAAGTTCATCACGCAGGTCGCACACCCTCTCCAACACACGGCCTTTACTCAGCCAGCGAACATCGTTGTGCAGAAACAGATCTTTGTGTTCAGCTGACATTTCCTCGGCACCTGCTTTCATAGCTCCAAACATGCAATGAAGCAGCTGTTGCGCTCTCTTGTGCCGATGCCGTTTTGCATATGGTTAAAACTGACCGCTTGCATGATGTCAACATGCTTGCAATCTTTTGTTTGCGTTGCTCAGATGTTTCTGGGAAACTTCCATTAAAGCTGGCAGCATGCAAACAGTAAAAGTGTTTTAAGCATGTCGGCTTTGCATTGGCATGGTCCGGTAAAGAAAAGCAATACTTATCGGTCCATTCAGTTTTAAACTGGTGGTTCTCCTGGTTGACCTTCCTTTTCTTGGCAAATGACCACGGATTCTTTCATCAATTTTCAATCCGTGGATTTTTGACAAAGTTGTAATTCCCTGGGATGACAGACGGATAGCGGGAAAGTGACAGCATGCGGCGGCTACTCTAGCGTGACGCTAGTGAAGTTGAAAACGCACGAAGCACGTCATTACGTATGCACGCAGTAACGTCAACGGTCAAGTGGATGGTGTGGGCTGAGGGGAAAATATAGCAGGCCGCGCAAAAAAAAAAAAAAAAGAGATAACATGTGAATGCGCTGGGTCAGCGCGGGCCGGACATTTGGCTCTCGCGGGCCGGATCTGGCCCGCGGGCCGCTAATTGGGGTTCACTGGTCTAGGCTGATAGTGAGTTCAATGGTTCTTAAAACTGTAAGGTTATTTTTAAGTTCTCGTATCGGTACTGTATCTGCAAATACCCAAATGTAAGAACTTGTACTTGTATTGGAGAAAAAGTGGAATCGGTGGATCCCTAAATATGCTAAAGGACTGTACTCTTCTTAGAGTAGAACATTTTTTAAAACAATAAGAGTGCCTCCAAGAAAATTGAGAACTAAATGGCTTTGCGTTGCTCACTGTTCTAGGCTCCTTCCCACTTTCTGATGAGGAGAGCAGTGGCGAACATGCAAGGGAAGGACTCTCGGAAGACAAGTCCATGGGGAAAGAGAGAGGGGGGAGAGATAAACTTGGGAGTTTCTGTGACCGGGACGAGCAGCAGGGACACTCTTCTTCTCAGGCTTCTCCAAGGAAGAGGAAGCCAACCTTCGGTATATTGTCCTTCACCACCAGGGGTGCTATGCCTGGTTGATGTTGTGAAATCCCTTATTAAGTCAAGTCCCTGTTTGTATAGCCCTAATATACTGCCTTGAGAAAACCGACAGATATAAAAATGTAGAACTATATAGAAAAGTATACTGTAAATCGATCTTAACCCCAATTGTAGAGGGGCGAGGAACAACTTGCAGTGGGAATTAAGAATGGGATGTTCGTGGCATAAACCTAGCACCAATGAAGTTTAACTACAAATAGGCCTACGTTATTATGGAGTAGTATATTAGGAACACAAAATATCAGTAATCATGACTGGCATAAATTGCGAACTGTACTTTACAGTACAATTATGGTGCTTTGATTTATATTTGTTTGATGTTCAAACAATTGTGCATGGTGTTTGGGTTGAGGGAGGGATTAAGTACGAAAGAGATCACCTGCTGATCAGTGTTCATTGCAAAGGAATATATACCCTGATTCTCTGATCATAATGTCATTAATTTAGAGTAAACATTGTCCCCCACTGTCCTTTGTGTGTGTGAATAGGTGAGAGTGAGGCCACATGTTATATAGAAACAACCACCATCTCAGCCCTAATGTTGGAATCTGCAGTGATTCTGTGATATGGCAGAACAAGCCAGTTATGCCTCATTAGGGAGATATATATTAGGGGATTTCTACAGTGGCTAGTCTAAAGGGAATATTTATTGACACTTTACCGTTTACTACTGCTAGCCGAGTTCTAGGTTATTATGCGCTTACAGATCCCTGTCTCCAGCAACATGATTGGTCGAAACCAACACAGGGAAAAAAGCGAAACCCTTTAATCCAGATATACATCCAGTGAGGCTAGTCCAGACGGAGTGGCTTGCACATTTGTTTTAAAAGTTCAAGCCACATGTGTACTTTAGGTGTACTTTGGGTAAACTTCGAGTAAGCAGTCCAGAAATCCATAACCAGAGCCAAGGTATTTTTGACCATTCACAACACGGTGTTCAAGAAAATAAATCCCCTCTGAAACATAAACGAGGCAGGCATTGTGATGCATTGCTTAATACCGTGTCCTGATTGGTTGAAATACCTTGAATCCGGTATTAGGTATAGTTCAAGCCACTCGCCTCTCTTGAGTTATTGACTGAAATGATGTATTTCATTCAGCCAGGGTTGTCTCTTTGATATAAAGTACCAGAAAGACAGTGGTACATTATAATGTATCATTGAATTAATCTTCACCCTGAATATATTAATATGGTTTGTGTTATATTCCTGAGCCTCTCTGCCGAAGGGGGAAAATGTGGAGGTCTGGACGTGGGATCTATTCAGGCACCAGCTGCCTGTTACCTGTGGTGACGAGCAGGGGATGCTCTACCGCAACAAACTGGCAAAAGGTGAGCCGGTAATAGCCTGATTAGAGGCTGGAATCGGTGATCAATTTATTCCTGTTCCAAGGGTTGAGTTTATACAAAGTTGTGTACAGAAACACAGCGACGGAATTTATGTTTTGTTATTTATGTGAAGGAATTGGTAATGACGTTTTCAGTTTGGCGTTTGAGGTAATGAACTAATAAGACTACAAAATGAGCCATAAAAGAGTAAAAGCCAGATTTACTCCTTGGTTTAGCGGATTCATGATTAAACTTTCTGTATTATTGTTAACATTAAAGATTAATTATTATGGTTTTCATTGGAAATGTTGAAAATCAAACCAGGTATTGCATTTCAAAATAAATAAATATATAAAATTTTAAATTTAAAAGACATTGGTTACGCTGGAAACAGTAACCAACTGAAGGAAAGGGAAAAACCAAACAAGATGGGGTTTTTATTTGTCTCTTCAGGTTAAACAGAGTGGGCTTGACCAGAGATTTAGTTTATTTTTTAAACCTATTTTCCTCCTTCAAGCAGTCTTTACCTTATGACTGTCTCTGTGGTTTCAGGAGAGCCGTGCATCCTGAGGAGCAAGAAGTGGTACACACCCTGCGCGTTTGAGAAGCTTAGCGGCAAGCTCAGCTGCAAGAACTGGAAGAAGAGTATCCGTTGCAAGGACACCACGTTAGAAAAGCTATTGAAGGTATTTAAAAGGAGAACCAAACCCTAAAAACAATTATTATAGGGGACGAACTGAAGGACCCGCTAGTCATTAGCCGCATTATCAATTGATGGCAGACTTGGTCCAGTCAAGCACACATCCACAGATTTAAGAGCTTTCACCTCCACACACTCAAGGTAAAGTGGGCTGTGATGGCTTTGGCCCACCACAAACCCAGCCTCCACCTGCTTTGGTTCTGCTGTGTATTATACATCACCACAATGATAATGTTGAGATATCTGAGGTACCACATGGAGGATTTGTTTAGTGCCCCCTGTTGTCAAATGTTGGTATTATGTATCTGACATCTATGTGTCCTGCTTAAAATCTTACTGCAGGGAAAACCATAAAGGAGTAGAACCCTACCCCAAAACTAAAATTATTACCACTTCATGCAAAAAATCGTTAAATCTATCAGATGACAGAAGTGATGTTAGGAATATCTATATCTTAGGTTCTCTAAATCTTGACATTAATGCATAAAGTTTTCAAAACATAGGATAATTCATATAATAATAATATAATATAATATTAAAATAATAATTTATGTATGGAATCACGACTCGAGTAGAAAGTGCAGACACCTATGCCTGAACAGTAATAAAGCCACCACTTAATTTAAAAAGATGTCTGTGAGACGGCATGTTTCACAATTTTGGTTGTGGGCAGGGACAAGGTCAAACAGGGTGTTAGAGGCAAGAGAGTTGGGTGTAAGGTTTGAAAGTTCATGCCTGCATGAGCAAACTACTAGTGATCAATCACTTTGGTTCTGTTTAAAATATCTAAATTCTACAACCATGTTTGAATCTAGATTTAATAACTTATCTGTTAACACAAAAGGCTAAACACACTCACAATCAGCCCAGCCTGTTCAGACATAGGGGAGTTTATATCCTAATATGAGGAACCTTTTTCCAGTAGCTTAGTGTGTGTGTGTGTGTGTGTGTGTGTGTGTGTGTGTGTGTGTGTGTGTGTGTGTGTGTGTGTGTGTGTGTGTGTGTGTGTGTGTGTGTGTGTGTGTGTGTGTGTTGTGCAACCCCGTTGCAGGACGGACACCTGACATGCCCGGGATATAATAAGAGCAAGGTAACTTTCAATAAATCAATTATTGATTAATCCAAATAAATCAAAAATTATTTGGATTCCTGGTTTCCTCAGGATTCATGCTTGGCTGTTTGTCCTCCTTCTGCTCGTTTGTTCTCATGTCTAGGCTAAGAAATCAACGCTCCCCTGCAGCTCAAACACCGGTTTGTTGCGGTTATTCTGCTTCATTTATTTGACATTTTTCATTTTTCAAGTTCAGGTATTTTTACCGCATTTATCTCTTAAGTGACTGAACAGGTGAGGCTGAGAACAGTCAAAGCATGCAATCAATATGACCAGAGATGATAATGAATTGGTCTTCAAATTAAAATCAAACATTTACATGACCTGTTTTTCTATTGTCAGTTTCAGCTATCTCTGAAAGCGAAGAAGAGATGGAGGAAGAGGAGGGGGAGGAGGAGGAGCTGCAGGCCAACCTGGATGAAGAAGAGGTCAGCATGGAGGATGAAGTGGAACTGCAGGGGAATGACTGCTCTACGCAGCGCTCCGATACAGGTACATGAGACAGTGCTACATATGGACACATTAAAATGTATTACCACTATTGTAGTATTCATTTATATGACAATGAATGTACGTCAGCCGAGAGCAACCAATAGGTTTAGAGCTAAATGGTCCCGCCCCCAGGAAAGTTATTTTTTTCTTCCGATTTGACTGTCAGGAGTTTCAAAACGAGTGCGCGACAGAACACTGCCAATATTTACGTGACTCAAAGCTTGCGCCTGTGTGGTCAAATCTCTGAAAAGTCAGTGCTGAAAAGTCAGTTCTGAAAAAATACGTTTCAATGGCGTAAACGTACACCTTTACAAGTTTTTAAAACTAAATATTCAACCTTTCAAAACTTAATTCTCAATGTATGAACACCTGTTTGCAGAATCCCATTTACAAGGTTTCAAAACCGGGAAACAATGAAATACACTGTTAGAACAGTGCCAGATTTGAAACTCTGCAAATGCGCTGGGGAAATTGTATGAACTGAATGTGTTGGTGAAAATGATGAAGAAGATAAAATAGAACACAAAATCATGTTTACAGATGTTTGAATTTTTTTCAGGTTATAATCTCTTTTTTCAGTGTTGCAAAACCTTTTTTACAAGGCGTTGAGTTTTCAAACCCTGACTTACAAGCCTTTGAAACTTTTTTTTTCAGGTTTGAATTATGGCAGGAAACTGGCTCCATACACACTGCATTAACGATGACCCTGTAACTCTGTAATGGTTCACAAACGGTTGTATGTGGCAGGCACAACATTTTTACCTAAATAAGGCATAGCCCACGTCAGCATATTCGGCGAAATTCCACAAACCTAACTTTGGTTTGTATCCGTCCTATCTCCTAATTGTAAACAGATTTAGTACTACATTATAGGCACCTATAACACGCGATTATATGAATCACGCTCTGATATATTATGTGACTCACTGTATGTGGCTAATCAGTTAGATTAACCACCAGCTGCAGACATTTTATGTCTGGGATCTATGTTTTTGTTGAATGTAGCATTGCATATTATACTCCTACAACTCTTACGTACACACAGTTCTGTGTAGTCTTGTTATTTTGAATGCAAATGCAATTATTTACTTTGCAAGTAATTATGGTACTTTGATTTTCCTTCATATCCTTTATACTTTTTTGCCAGTATGTAGGTTAAACAAGTCTTAAATTGCATTCATAAGTCTTCAACAGGTCTTAAATTTAACTTGTTGAGACCTGCAGCAACCCTATACTAGAATTAGCATTTTGAGCAATGGAATTATTAGCATTGTTGACTTAATTATTCATTCAAATGTTGTATGTGTATATATATATATATATATCCAGACCAAGGAGATAATCTGGAGGAAGTGACAGACGAGAGGCCCAGGGTCGGCCAGAATGAGTTCAGAGTGATATGTGGAGCTCTGAGTGGGATGCTGCACAAGAGCCGCTTTGCCTCAGGTATCAGGGTCTATCTGTCCACCTATTCCTGACTGCCAATTGTCTTCCTGGACCAAAATATAGCTAATTTAATGAACTTCGATGAACTTATTTAAAAAAGACATGGCAAATGCATACACATCGATTATGATCATGGCATCAAGAACAGCATTTGTTAAATGTTGCGTGGCATTATGAACGCTGTAGGAAAGTGAGGGGAGTTATGGTCTGGTCAGGCGTGGTCGGATGGCTGAAGGTCCTCTTTCTCCAGGGAGGTGTGGGAACAGTATTCGGACAGAGGACCGTTGGATGAGTCCAGTGGAGTTCGTGGAGCAGGGTTCAGCAATGCTTAACGCCCCCTGGAGGAGGGACATCCAATGGGAAGGACAGCCGCTCAGCAGTCTCATTGAGGTAACACACTTTCTGTGTGTGCGTGAATGATACTAATGTGAACTCACACCCACACCTATGCCATATTTTTTTTTGCTGATTTGAAATGTGGTCCCATATGTCGTCATAGAGGATCTAAGCTCCTCCCGTTTCTCTGCCTTTCCCGACCAGAGAATTTGGCCCGCCAATGAGACACGACCGTGCGAGCGCCACTGTAACGCAAGTGTTTACTGTTGGTGTTATGGCGCATAACAAGCCGGTTCTTTGACGTATCTTGTATTTCTACAACGAGACTGTCGTTGGGATTATCTCAGCCATGGTTGAGAAGGAATTGGGGGAAAGGAACTTTGGCTTTGACTCCCTGAAGTACATGAACTGCGACATGCTGCCTGCCGCCGGTTGCCGCGAGGCACCACCGCCGCGAAGCACCACCGCCCGGCAGCGGCCAGCCGGTTTGGATAACCGTTCTGCTGTTGGTGTTATGGCGCATAACACGGCGGATTCTCATCTCTGGTATTTCCAAGAGAGTCGTAGTGGGGGTTATCTCAGCCATGGTTGAGAATGCATTGGGGGAAAGGAACTTTGGCTTTGACTCCCCGAAGTACATGAACAATGGCATGGAGGAGAAAGGGATTGTTGGCCGCAAATGTCTCCCGTTTGAGCTCCGCTTCCCGCTGCCGAGGGACCGCGGTGGTGCCTAAGCGCTGACCGCTGCCGAGGCGGCGAGGCTCCGGCGGGAGACAACTGCTGTCAATAATCGCGGGCAAAAATCCCTTTGTTCTCCATGTCGTGGTTCAGTCTACTTCAGATTGATGTGGACGTGGAAGAACCAGAGACGTCGGAGAACCCGACGCGGCCGTTTGAGATTCATAATATCGTCTGGAGGCTAACACAGCTTTGGCCGTGATAATATTATATGACATAGATATTTATGTATAATATGATATTATTTAGATATAGAGCTCCAGGACTCCCGTGTGTTCAAGAATACTTACAGAACACGGCTAAAAGGCTGTGTGCGCCTCGCCGTTGCGATACATCCAATGTAAACAGAGCGCATGGTACCGTGGCTGCAAGCTACTCAGGGCCACACCCCCAACCTTCTTCTTGACCCGCCTCTCTCCTCCTCATTTGCGTTAAAGCTACAGACACCGAAACGGTGCATTTGGGGAAAGCTCAATGTGCGACTGGCTCGTAGTGGCTGTAATTCTACACCACGGCTGAATTTCGGGAACGCTTCAAATACTGTGTTTGGGGCCTACTAATATCTATATTAAAGCATCCATAAAGTAGCATGCCATGGGACCTTTAAGACCTCGATATGCGCTTGCGTGAGTGTGTGTGCATGTGTAACATTTGAATACCTATCCAATCATCTGCCTTGTGAAGGAAGAACTACAACAAGTTTTGTATTTAAACTAGTGGTGGGCCGTTATCGGCGTTAACGGCTGCGTTAACGCGAAACTTTTATCTATTAAAAAATAGAGATAGATATTAAAAAATATATAGATATTAAAAAATATCGCCGTTAATCTATTTTCAAATACTTCCTTGTTCGGACCCATCATTTGACTGAACTAACCAATCAGAAGCTAGAATTTTGACTGAGGTAAACGTGAGGGAATCAGAGAGGCAGATTCAACAGAATATCCTGACTGGAGCTGTGTTCGAAATCGTTCCCTATACACTCGTTCCCTATTCCCTATATATTGTACATGATATAGTGCACTATATAGGGAATAGGGAACGAGAATTCGGACACTACGCTGAACATTTCTAAACGTCATTTGCGTCAGTAAATGCGCCGGGTATTTGTGTGACGCAGACGGATGCGCCCACATCATGTAAACAAACCGGGCACTCACGAGGAAAGCTGGAGGTTGTATTGATGTTGAATGTTACATTTCCTTGTTCAAGTTTTTTTTGACTAATTTTGAATGTTACATTTTCTATGTTAAATCCCAAATAAATTGTTGACATAATTTCTATACGAAAGCCGGAGACTCCATCATTAAATGTATTCGTTTTCGCGGTTATTCAGCTTCTTCTTCTCCTCCGGAAAAACACGACCGCATTGCATTGTGGTATACGGGAGTAACGTCGTAATGTAGGGTGCATCGTATGTACCCTATTTTAAGTCCACTATATAGTGCCCTATATAGTGGACCACTGAGAATTCGAACACCCTACAAAATGGCGTGCACCCTATTTAGTGCACTACATCCATGATAGGGAACGATTTCGAACACAGCTTGGGTTAAATATGTAAACATGTAAATATGTAATAATTGTGTAACATAAATATGTAAATGATTAACTGACTAAAAATTGTAAGTACATTTCTAGCAAATTAACTCCAATATAAATTATATTAATTTATTCTACAACTTTCAAATATTTAACTTCTAAACCTTACATTATTATGGATTATTACACGGCTCTTCTCAATGCTGTAGACTGCTCCATTCACTTGCATATGGGCCTTCCCAACGTTCAGCTGTCAATTATTTTTGTTTATGCTCCGTTCACTTGCATGGGCACTTCACAACTTCCGGCGGTGAATTATATTTGATAAATCACCATTGCCAAGTATAATTGACCACTGTCAAGGTAAACAAACATATTTTTTGCCGTTTGCCATGTTAATCTAGATTAATCTAGATTATTTTTGGAATTAATCTAGATTAAAAAAATAATCTATGCCCACCACTAATTTAAACCATATTTTATTTTTTTGCAATGCACTAACTATTGCTCTGCAGTACCCTTTACTATCCCAGTTAACGTAAAAATATAATATTATAAATGACGGAACAATACAAAAAATACTAACCAATTTTTAAAGCTGTTGCTCCTTAATGTAGAATACAGCAAAATTGCACGAACAACTTTTTATGTAGTAGCTCACATATCGATTTTTCCCAGCCCTATGTAAGTGTGTGTGTTTGTGTGTGTACAGCAAAATACATAAAATATGGAATAGGTGTGGGTTTATGTGAGAGTTCACATTAGTATCATTCATACCCTTTACATATTTCTGAGAGCGTGTGTTCTTGATCCTTCCAGAGGAAGATGTTGCACTTACACTCTGAGCAGTGTGACTGTCCACTGTGCCATCCAGACCCTAAAGTCCTGGTGAGTCCCTCTGTCTGTTGGAGATAGTTGCAACATGTTTGATTGGTCAAAGAAAAGATCCTAAACAGCTGGGAAGGCTGTTCAGGACTACTTATCATACCAGTACTTCTATTTATCATGCAAGATACTAATATTATTCTATTTCCTCTCATTTAAATGCTACTTATCATACTTATTTTACTACTTGTATGTTATCATACCAATGCTACTATGTATCAGACTAGTACTAATTCTACTACTAATACTTAAAATACTAATAAGGTATCATAGCAATATTACTATGATTCATACTACTTATACTACTACTTATAAGGAATCATTCGAATTTCCGATACTATTATGCATTATACACGTATTACTTCTGTTAGGCTTACTTATCATCCTTATACTACTACTAAACTAATGCTAATCATACTACTAGACATAGGTTCAAACTATATCACTTAGCACTGTGTGTGTGTGCAGGAGGAACAGAAGAACGATGATTATTGCTTTGTGTGTGGGAGACGGGGTGACCTGGTGATGTGTGACCACTGTCCACGCTCCTTCCACCAAAAGTGTCACCTGCCCCAGCTGGACCCCTCTATAGTGGAGTGAGCACACACACACACACACACACACACACACACACACACACACACACACACACACACACACACACACACACACACACACACACACACACACACACACACACACACACACACCAGTTACACACACACACAAGGACAACAAGCTAAGATATCACTGTTCATACGATGGGGTGCAAGCACACACACAACATATGCATGTGCACACCAACCCACAGCCAAACACACACACAGGGACACCTAGGTACACATCTGGTATTTACACAAACACACAAAAGCACACCGACGCACGGACTGACACATATACACAGGCACACAAACACATTGCCTCCCCCAAAAAGTAAAACATCCTAACCTTGTGTGTGTGTATGTTTGCCTGTGTGTTTTTGTGTGTGAGAAAAGGGACGACAGTAAATGGATGTGTACATTCTGCATCTGGAATAGGAATGAGTATTTCTTTCGAATGACGTACGAAGATACCCTCATGCATCCTGTCTCCAACCACATGCTGGTAACCACCCTGGTCCTTTTTACCTCTCTTGCTAGCTATCATCCAAGCTCACACATTAGCTTCCATGCTAACTCTCTTCTAGCTCCCATGCTAACTCTTCACACTAAGGGCCCTATTTTAACGGTCTGAAACGCAAGTGAGAAGCGCCAAGCGCAAGTAGCTTTGTGGGCGGTTCTACGGTGATGTCGCTAGTTTACCGGCGCAAAAAATGACTCTTGCGCCCGGCGCATATCTAAAAAGGGTTGGTCTGAAGTAGCCTAATTACCTGTAGGTGTGGTTTGGGCGTAACGTGCAACAAACCAATGAGAGTGCCAGCTCCCATCCCCTTTAAGAGCCATGAGCGCATATGAATCTGACGAGTGATATTTTGACAGCGCGGCTGCATTCTCCGATGAGACAGATGCACATGAATTTCAAACTGCAAATGGCTCAGTTTATGGCCAAATAATATGGCCTAATTCACACATGGAATAAGGTTTTCTTCCACAACTTCAGAAATACTGAGTCCTCAAATAAATTTCAGCAAAGAAAACGATTATGATATAACATATGATATGCGGTAACTGTGGTTCTATTTAATGATATACCCAATACATTATAAACATAAACATTGTTTCTTATCAGTATTGTATGCATTATCGTTATCTATTTGTGTTCCTAATATGCATGTGTCCCCCCGTTAATATAAATTGCCATGGACTGTGTTATGTGTTACGTGTTTAGTTTGCGTGTGTTTAAACAGATGGACGCACACACTCGGCGCGTGTGTGTGTTACACATACACACACGTGCGCCCGCATTCATTCATTCTTTTTAACACTCACTCGACTCGCGGTAAAACAATGTTTTCTCACGATCAAATACTCATCAATCCTAAAAGTTATGGGCATGTACACGATGTCTGTGTCAAGAAAATATGTGTTTGCTGTACGGTGTTTGCAGATCCATTGATTTAAAAGTACAACTTATTACCGCTGTATCAGCTGTTCTTCCCAAATAATTTACCATGAATGTGTGGCTAGGTAGATGAGAGAAGCAAAGTGTATGCGCGAGGTGCACAAGCAACATTATGCATGCGCCCTTAAAATAGCATCTGAAGAACGCGGCATTGACTTTAAACCAGGTATTTCCTGGTTTGTGGCGCAAGTGGTTTCTGAAACGTCAAAATAGCAACAGGGAACGTTTGCTCCAGAACATGCCTCCTCCTTTCGCCCAGCCGACCCGTGGGGCGCAAGATCATTCCCTAACTTGCCGACGTGTGGCACAGGAGGGAAAAGAACGCTCTGCGCCAGTTAGAAACTAGCAATGACACATGCGCCAGTGATTAAGTCAATTGCGCCGGATGCAAGATAGGGCCCTAAATCCTTGAATATCAAGTGCTAGCTCTTCAGCTAGATCGTCCTACTAGCGCTCCCTGCTAGTGCAGCCTATTTTTTAGCTGTGACACAACTCATGGTAATATTGCATTCTCGACATAGCAACATACACTATTCATATCGTAATTTGTAATATAAAAGCTGCCCTTGTGCCCTAACAGCCGTGCCACTACCTGCTCCTGTCTCTCTACAATGCAGACAAGGATCACATTTTTGCTAAAGACCCATGCATCCATGTAAGCATCACTGTTTTCAACATTATTCTCTATTGTGTATGTATGTGATCTCGCTCGATCTCTCTGTCCCTCCCTCCCTACCTCCCTCCCTCCCTCCCTCCCTCGCTGCTTCCATCTCTCCCTCTCTCCCTCCTTAACTCTCGAGCAGACAGATATGAACAAACATACTGGCAATTGTACGACTGGACCAAATCAGAAAGATTTTCAGTTTCTCCCTTGCTCTCACTTTAACTCCCCCCCTCCCTCACTTCAGGTGAGGGGATACAGCTCTCAAATCATGACTCCTATGTGGCTGGACAAGATCACAGAGCTCCTAGGCCAGCAGTACACCGTTGGACAGTTATTAACCGATATCCAACTCATTTTCTCCAACTGTGATAAATTTAACCAGGTTAGTGAGTAGGACTCCTCCCTCCCGGCTCACATATAATGCTGCGTTCGAGATGCATCGTACACCACCCGCCACACCAGTTGCTCTTTTGACGTAATTTCCTGGCTCGTAGCACTTATAGCGTTTCCGTTTCTCTTTGTGGGCATCGGGGAATAACAGTCATTGGCTATTCATTGTCATTGTTAGCTACATTAGCCTCTTTAGCAAACCAGTCGTGCGGTTTACCTTGCTGAACTTGGTGGACTCTCAGGACTTTGAGTGGGACAGGTTATATTACGACCAAAAGGCCTCTGAAAAGTCGAAAGAAAGCTGGTAGATTATCCACTTTGTAGCTCGGGCAGGTGGTGTACGAGTACGATGCATCCCGAACACGGCATTACCACCGGCCGTGCGAGTTAGATATGTGAGCTAGACAAGTCATCGTTTTTTTTCATTTGTTATTTTTGCCATGCATGTTAAAGTTCTTTGGTAATGTTTAATAGATTTTTTGTTTTTTCAGAATCGACCAGAGTTCCGGGACATGGGAATCAAACTGAAAGAGTTCTATGAACAAGTTGTAGAAAAGGTTTTTCGCAGGCAGTAGCAGAGAAATGCAACGTGCTGATGGACCTTGGACATGCTAGAATTAAATGCGTGGATTTGTCACTGTGCTGCGTTTAGCACGTTGAGGAACAAGGCAGTTTAGCAATAAGAACGGGTACTCGTCTGTGTGAAAGGCATAACTTTCTTTACTTTAACATAATATAACTTTTTATAATGTTCTGGTCTTTAATGTATAAAATTAGGGCTGTCAAATATTATCAAATGGAATGACACATTATCATTAATACAAAATATACTTAATAAATAAAAACTAGACCAAGTGATTTTGAGGGAGTTTTATTGACTTACTCAGTGTGGGTTGAATGTGAAACTTATAGAACACAACAAATTTGGGAATTGTAAACGGGAAGTTACTTAGTACAATTGAAAACCAACAGTTACTACAAGTGAAGTTCAACTCAAATAAGTAGCGCCACAGATTTGGGAATTGTAAGCAAAAATCACAGCCAAAGTATTAATATAACTAATGGAGATTTTCAACATCTCAGGATGAAGATATTTGTGGTTCTATTTAATGATATACCCAATATATTATAAGCATCGTTTCTTATCAGTGTTGTATGCATTTTCGTTATCGACGTGTGTTCCTAATATGCATGTGTCCCCCTGTTAATATACATTGCCAAGGACTTTATTATTCGTTATGTGTTTAGTTTGCGTGTGTTTAAACAGATGGACGCATACACACGCGCCTGGGTAGATTTCTTTTCACATTATGCAATTTATGAAGCTTTTCTCACATCTCCAGACAAAATATGTCATGCGCTGTGACATGACATTACAATAAAATTAAAATGTTTAAATATTGATTTCAAATATAAATCAGGTATGTTTTATGTCTAAGAATTACTCTTAAGGAACGATCATTACAATTCTGCATATGTATTTTTGCAAAGCTGTTTTTGGATTCTATTCCTTACTTGTGCCATCTTTTATCACTTGCTCCCGTGGAAATATTGTGTAAAATAAGACAAAATATTTGAAAATGTTGATTTTTTTCTTTTGATAGTTGTATTATGCAATGTTTTCAAATGAACATAATCATTAAAGCTAGTTAACATAGTAAAAGTTATTTAATAGTGTTTGAAGTTATGTCACACCACAGGACGTGCCGTCATACCACAGGACGAAATGAGACACTATGAACATTTATGGTGAAATCTATTATACTTTTGTAGCAAGAGAAATTTGACATCACTTATAGAACAAATGATCAGACCATAATGACCAACTGTCAATCAGCCAATATTTAAAATAGGAGGTATAAATGATTTAAAGGGGACATATAATACCACCAGGTGTGACATTCTTGTTCCTCTGTGTTACAAGTAATGGAAGAAAGAAGATTAGACAGACTTTCGGTTGAAATCACGCGTTTAAATACCAAGGAGTCAATCAGCAGGCGCATGTTTTCATGCTGGTAGCATGCACAGATATTTCTATCTGTTGGCCTGGCCTCTGTTATGTGCTTGGGCCTGTAGCGAGCAAACTGCCGGTAAGACATTTGCTATGTGACGCTAGATGCTTGGTTGTATTCGGAGTGTAGCACACTCAAGGTTTTGGTTCAAACCCGCCGCTGCATTTTGTTATTTTTCCGGCCTACAGTATCCCTTTTCCCTGACAAGAGCCTGCTGTTTTCATCCCTGGAAAGAAAGAAAACTTGCTGTTTTTTTTGTATCGCGGCTCTTTTCGGCGAAGGTCTGATGGTTGGTTGACGTGCTTTCTTACCTTTATCCAGAAATGCTTTTGAACCCTCATCTTACTATTGGCTTTTTTCATGCCATCGAGCATTGCTTTTAGCACCTTGTTTTCTCTTTCAAGCATCTTCATTTTTTCTGTCAACTTGGATTGAAAAACCTTTTTGGGGGGACTTGGAATTGGGGAAAGAGAACCATGAGTAGGAGTAAGATGAACTGGACTAAAGGACTCATCATGTTCTTCGGGTGATGGGGGAGTAATGTCCAAAATGGCTGCCAGATCCATCTTCTTCCTGTTCCTTGTCTTTGTATTCTTCCATTCCTCACAAAGCTCTTATGTTTTGGGAGGCTGGTTATGTTTCGTGGTTGGATTTCTCCTTTAGCTTTCTTTTCTTGATATCTGACAGCTTTTACATGTTTTCTACACGAGTGTTCGTCATAGAGAATGTTTAACCAACTTAATTTCCCTATTATAAAAGTATTTACTTTCTTCTACTCTCCCTAAGGATCTCATATTTGGCTTCATCCTACGCTAACCTGTGTTATTGTTGTGTTAAACGCACACAATACAGTTAATGTGTTGATGTTTGAACACTCTAGCTGACAACTCTGGGGAAAACAAAGGTGTTTCTCGTCCCTTCACCCTGAATTTCCTGATAGGAGCATGTTTATTTACAATTTTCACAACATTTTCCTCAGAGAATGTCCAAGTTAGCGCTACTTCCGGAAACAAACCTATGTGCCCCAATTAACCAAGACAAATCATGATGATAAGCTTGTTCATTAATTGTTTTTAAATTCCTCAATTATCATTGCAGAAGACTCCCAAAGATGAGCATTTATGAGGAACATTTGTTAGAATTAGGTCAATCAAAGTGGACTTAAGATTTGGCCTTGTATGTAGGTTGACCAGCTGGTTAAAATTAATAGAGCCACAAAGATTTAAATTAATCAGAAACCGCATTTAGCCAGTCCCAATTCCGATCTCCATCCATTATAATTTAATTGGGACAAGAGATGCTTAATTTGGACAATCGGGGACTTGGCTATTTCCACCTTCAATGCCAAAAATTCCATTTGCTTGCAGACTCAGACAAAACAATTGAAGCCTCAAATTCTGATTTAACCTAAATGGCTACACCACTACCTTTCTTGTTTTCATGTATTCATTGTAATAGATTTCGTCGTAGCAGGCCCAAGCTAGTTAGCACAAGATCCAGGAGGATGTAGCAGGCCCAGGCAAGCTAGCCCTGGCTCCAGGAGGATGTAACAGGCACAGGCCTGATTAGCCCAGCTTAGAGCAGATGTAGCAGAGTATCCTTAAACTCATTAAAAGTCCACAATTCTCTTAAAGTTTGTGAGGAGATTTCAATAAAACAGCAAACTGCAACTTTTACAAGGATAGAAATGCAGGGAAATTCATTTAAAACAACCTAATCCTCTCTCTCCAAACTTAGGAACTTATATACTTCCTAATTTTTTCACCTAGAGACTCCATTCCAATTAAAAAATGCTGATATTATTATTTATAAAATTCAGCTGTCACTTTATTTGTCAATTTTGACTTTTGAACTTTTGTTCAAATCCCTTCACGTGATTTAAGCTATTTAACGTTTATTTATGTTTAATTGATGTGGCTTTATTAAAAAAATATTTTCAACCTCACTTTGCACTACAGTACTCACCACATTTTCTGCAGGAAATGCATTTTCTAGTTCGTATTGGTAGTCTAATTGGAGGAAACTTGTCACGTATAACCATTTTAAGCCAAAATAAAAGGAAAATGTGAGTTGTTTTTTTAATAATAAATACGGGATAAATATTTCAAGTTCAGATTCAATTCCATTGTGACGTTCAGCCACAGAGACTTCATCATCTGCAATGGTAAAAAACACTGCCTCCACTCCACTGCCTACAATCCAGCCAAAAATTGATTATTCGCTCTTTCGTTATCATTTCGTTCGCCTGATGTTGTGTAGTCTCTTGCTCTGGATCGTCTCCAAGCAAAGCAGCGAGCTCGAGAATCCATGTGACGCAAGGCAGTATCACTCTGAGATGTTAGTTACGTATTGTAACTCTAGATTCTATGAGTATAGGCGCAGCCTTTTAAGGCTATCGCTATTGGGTTTTCCCTAGGCGCGAGCCTTAGCACTGAAAAATTTGTGTTCCCCACCCACCTACAGCTTGTTCAGATACAAGCGGGCGCCGGCGGACTTTCTGCTCCCAATTAAGAGCTTTTCTTCAGCTATTTAAAGGACAATGAGACCGACCACTTAAAAGGCTGCGCCTATACTCATAGAATCTAGAGTTACAATACGTAACTAACGTTCTATTTCGTATAGGCTTCGCCTTTTAAGGCTATCGCTATTGGATTAAAGGGCGAAGCACGATGTAGTCTATGCCTCATTGGTCCCGATCAGTACCAGAAGCACAGCTACATACGTGCCAGTATCATGCGTCAGACGTAGCATAACATACGTCATGCGTCTAACGGCACGTCATCAACGAGCAGCTCTAATGTGTCTGATAAGACACAAGAGCTCTCAGCATGAATATTTGATGGGGCCTGCCCGTAACTCCGACACCTCATTGTTCCGACGTCTCAATGGTCCGAAATACTTCCCATTAGATCGACATCCCACTATGCAGACGGTTCAATGTTACGAAAACGGAATCCATTGGTCCGAAGGGCCGTTTGTCTGACTTTTCAAAAAGGAGGCGCATTAGGCCGACAGACGGCTCAATATGCCGAATAGGCCTACATAAAGAGTTTTATACCTCGCTCGCGCTCTCTCTCTTTTGTCACTTTGCTCTCCAATATTCATCGTTAACATGATATGTAGGCCAAGGTTGTATTTTGGAGCTGAGAGAGAGAGAGAGAGAGAGAGAGAGAGAGAGAGAGAGAGAGAGAGAGAGAGAGAGAGAGAGAGAGAGAGAGAGAGAGAGAGAGAGATAAAACTCTTTATATGTAGGCCTATTCGGCATATTGAACCGTCGGCCTGATGCGCCTCTTGTTTGACTTATCGGACAAACGGCCTTTCCGAAGCCTTTACAAACGGCCTAACCCTTTCAGAACAGGGGGAACGCATCCTGACAGCTTGGAATAATACTGTCAGGATGCGTTCCCCCTGTTCTAAATGGTCAAATTGAATGATATCAGCCTGAAAATCACAGGACTTATCTGTTGTGGGGAAAGAAGTCAGCAGTATGAATTTTAAAGATGTGTGAGCCTCCTTTCCTATGGAACAGAGGGGGAACAGTATCCGACAGTATTATGAATGAGCACACTTCCTTCCAAAAGTCCATAACATTCAAAATGAAAAGTCTCTCACAAAAATATTATTTTTTATTGATAGAAATCTACAATACAACATCTTCAGATAAAACTCGCTAAAAAAGTCCGTTTTGAACCTTAGCTCTCTCCAAAGTGCCTCTGTGGTACGAGCACAGCAGCTCGTGTGCGAGCTTTTTGTGTACGCGCGCTTCCTTCGCCCTTCGGGTAATTTCGGACGGGGGCGGGCACTAGGGGAAACACATCTCGACGGGGAAACAGATCTCGACACAACACCGGAACCGGCCGAGCTGTATTATTTGAAACAGGAAGTATGTCACACAGCTTATTGCATACACCCTATTGTTTTGTTATGTTATTTATTTTTGTTAGTTAATACATTTATTATAACGTTTTTTTATAAAGGTTATTGTATTGTATATTCATATCTCTGTTAACTTTTTAAAGACGTTCTGGTATAACGTTCTTTGTTTAAATGACCTTCACAGTGTGCACTGTTTGAATTAAAGTTTGTCTGTCCTCTGCCCCTTTGCTGGCCCTGTCTCTTCTACCCTCTGCTGCAGGCCCAGGGGACGCTCCACGGGTATCAGAGGAGGACCCTGCAGCAGGCCTGGAGCTTTATGAAGTCTGTGAGAGCAACAATGGGAACCTCACAACTCTATCTGTGGAGCAGAGGGATGCCATAAATAAACTGTGGAAATGGACTACTCAAATTTTAAAGAGACCAACCGCTCTTGGCTGCTGCATAATCTCGTTCAGGATGCAGTAAGTTCACATTTACAGCACTGTAGTCCAATGTATGCAACCTCATTTAGACTTGTGTATACTTCTTCAGACACTGGTCTTGGTATCTATGTATCTTTGTATGTAAGTTTCTGCACCAGTATAACCACAAATAAATAGTCTATCCACCAAGCAAGCTGATATTTAAATCCAAGTGGTTTTGTAATGTAGAGCTGATCACAGTTCACCCACATATCCTCAAGCAGGTGTTGCGAAACGTGAATACACATGCACAGTCATACCTTATGCAAAGGCCATTATGGAAAGCGTTCCTAGGTTCGGCAAAGATGGGCAAAGATTTGAAAATGTACATCATCCGGATTGTCCGTATCCATAGTGGATTACTTTAAAGTGGAAAGGAAGCAATCAAATAAAACAGATGTCTATAGCACTAGTTAAATATTTCAATATACCATAAATACAAATAAAGTCGGAAATATGACCCGTTATTCAGAATAAAGCACAAACAAGTTGCATAAATTATAATGTTTTCAGCCTGTGCGCCCCCATCTCTGTTTTCAGAATACGATGACGTCACGAGAATGGTTGGTAACATTCTATGTTGTTTACATAGCGGCTCATAGCCTCACTGGTAGCTTACTGCATCAACAAAATGTATATATATTGCACATTATATATATATATTAGAGCTGTCAAGCGATTAAAATATTTAATCATGATTAATCGCATTAATGTCATAGTTAACTCTAATTAATCGCGATTAATCACAAATTATTTTTCTATGCTAAATATCCCTTGATTTTTTTGTCCCATAATTCTTCTCATTTTAATTCTCTTATCAACATGGTGAAGTGCATCGGCTTGCCTTGTGCAAATGATTTTTTATTGATAACAACATTGGCATATACACTGATCAAAACAGGACGATACAAAAAAAGAGCCTATAGTGCAATTAAACGACTGCTTTGAACAAATGTCATTTGATCATAGCGGTCAGGCTACTGCTTCTTTGTTTTGAGCCAAAGAAAAAAAAAAAAAAAAAAAAATGTTTTTTTTTTAAATAAAATAATTGCGTTAATCGCGCGATAAAATTTTTAACGCCGTTAAATTTGGTTTGCGTTAACGCCGTTAATAACGCGTTTAACTGACAGCTCTAATATATATATATATTAGATATATACATGTATCATTTCATGATACATGTAATTGTCGTGCCATTTGGGTGTGCACATGAATATGCGAAAATTGTGCAACCGACGGTGTTTGCAAATGGATTATTTCCGAAATCAATGGATTATTTTGGCGATGGATTAGAAATTATCAAGAGCATGGAGCGAGCTAGTCTGCAAACAAGACAATCTTCAAACAGTGAGTGTACTAATTTCTCTGTTTCTCTAGTACTAGAAGCTAAGTTTACCTCTCGTTCCTCTGCCTGGCAAGCGCGTTTCTGTGCTCTTTCTCTGCGCATAAGAGCAGCGCCCGGGTCAGATTTGACAGGTCTGTCCGTGTCTCCAGCACTATAGCCACTAAAATTAAAAATTGTTGGCACAGCATCTGGCTTAAGGCGATTGGTGGGACGGCAAAAGCTCCCTCTTCAATGTAATCAGCCTCTATAAAGTGGTCGCTACTTACTCTCTGCCCTGATCCCATTCAGGGGCCGAGGCGTTTCAATGCAGATAACCATCTTCGGAGCAGTTTAGGCTTCTTGTCAGGAATGACATGGAAATTAACCATTTTACCGCTCTCTTTTACCCGATAATATTTATTTGAACAGCCAGGGGCAATACAAAATGACCCCCCTGTTCTTCTTCCAAGATTTGACATGTTTGTTTGAAAGCGCTAACTATTCTGAAAGTCGTTATCAACATGTCATTTTCCAGCGAAACTACTTGAATTTCAGGTTTAATGAAAATCCATGTATTTTCAAAAATGAAAAAGCAACCAAAAAATGGTCACAGTTCTCATTGCTTCATTTCCACTTTAAGGTTAGCCATATATGGTACAGCAATGTGAACCATTCTAGATTCCGGTCCTATGACATGCTGATTTTTGGGTGCTTTTACTTAGGTCTTAGTGGTCCCCTAACTCACACCAAACGCGGAGGGGCGACACGTTTCCATACAAAGTCAACGTGGAGACGCAAATCGTGCGAATTTTTCGCTAGAGAAAACCCGCAACAAGATTTGATTTGCAGCACGACACATTTTCTCCGGCACGGGCGGGCGCGTTCACATGGGTTCACATCGAGTTGAAATATTTCAACTTTGCCACGACATTCGCGTGATGACAGCCAATCATAAGGCACATTAATTTGAATGATTTTAGCTTGTTTGTGCCCGTGCCCGTGATAAATCACACACAAGGAAAAGTCATTCAAATTAATGTGCTTTATTTTTATCTCTCACTATTGGAGCACGTATACTCTATTGCGCTCCGCCTTCAACTATGTTAGTTACACCTTTCCTGCTGTCGGCTGCCAGACCGAGGAGCACAGGGGAGACGTTGGCTCCAGGGCCGATGCTCTCTCGGGGGAAACCCCCTTCACTTTGACCGACAGTGGGTCACCGTCTGCTTATAGGTCGGAATATGGTCGGAATGAAGCAGCCACCGAATGACCGTAAGTTTGGTCTCAGCTTTATAGGGACACTTAACAGATGTAACCCAAAATCACTAGACTGCATCATGCAGAACAATAAATAGGCCTACTTTATTAAATTAAAATCTAGATTTGCATGTGCACTTATTCACATTTAAAGTAGCCTACTGCAAAAAAGGTCAGGTTAGTAGATGTTAGGAACTTCTGAAGCGAATAACGTGGAGGCAGGTCAGAAGTGCGCGTGTGCTCCAGAGGTTCACGTGAATATTTAATCGGTGCTCGTGCCCATCGTGCGAGGCAAACAAACCGAGGGGCTTGTCGCCGCGCACTCTCCCCCCCCCCCAAATCGGCACGTCTTCACGCCGGTGGCCGCCAAGTTTGGCAAGAGTTTGCCAAAGAATATTATGTTAAATGCATTATGTAAAATCAATTTCCGCTATATTAAATAATACATCTAAATATTGGTAGGGACAATCCTTTCTTTCCCAAAGTTGTTCGGGACCTGTAGGCTACCTCCGTCCCGATGCAAAATAATGCCCTTGCTTTATTCTTACAAACAACCTAGTTTTTACTACACTAATAATGCAAAAACCCTATTTGCAAATGTTGACAGACTAACCAACCCCCCAACACAAATTCCACCTGATCTCCATTCCACGCAGAAAAGCAATGAGTTTGCAGCTTTTTATACTGAAATTGAAGGCATCAGACGCGCCATCAATATCTCCACTTCAAACAAAAATGTTGGACGTCCACCCTGTTCAGGCAAAAGTACCGTGTCAAGGATGGCATGCTTTAATGTTATAGACTCTCAAAATCTTGTGGAAACTGTGACACAACTAAAGCCATCCACCTGTTGCCTTGATACTTTACCTACTGACCTCTTTAAGAATGTTTTCGACTGCCTAGCAGTAGACATATTGTAGATAGTTAACAACTCTCTCAAGTCAGGCAATTTCCAAAAAGCTTTGAAAACTGCAGTTATTAAACCCCTTTTAAAAAGCGGAGCCTAGATGCCTCTTTTATTAACAGTTACAGACCAATATCAAATCTACCCTTCATAAGTAAAATCTTTGAGAAAGTTGTCCTCCAGCAACTTAATCACTTCATGGCATCAACTTCTTTGCTATGACACCTTCCAATCAGGATTTCGACCCCTGCACAGCACTGAGACCGCCCTCATTAAAGTTGTAAACGACATCCGTCTTAACACAGACTCTGGCAAAACCTCAATACTAATGCTACTTGACCTCAGCACTGCATTCAACACTGTAGACCATACATTACTTCTGGACAGGTTAGAAAACTGGGTGGGGCTTTCAGGAACAGTCTTAAATTGGTTCAGGTCCTACCTACAAAATAGGAACTACTTTGTTTCCATTGGCGACTTTGTATCAGAATCAACCAACGTGACATGTGGAGTCCCACAAGGTTCGATCTTAGGACCCTCTTTATTCAACATCTACATGCTACCACTAGGGCAAATCATGCAAAATAACAATATTGACCATAATTGCTATGCTGATGACACGCAAATCTATGTATCGCTATCACCAAATGACTATCGGCCCATAGATCTGCTGTGCCAGTGCATTAAGCAAGTGAAAGAATGGATGTGCCGAAATTTCCTTCAACTAAATGAGGACAAAACAGAGATAATTGTATTTGGTTCTAAAACGGAAAGACTTAAAGTAACCCAACACCTTACTCTCTGTCCCTAAAAAACCTCAATCAAAGCCAGAAATCTAGGGGTTATCATGGATTCAGATTTACATTTCGACAGTCACATCAAATCAGTTACAAAATCGGCATATTATCACCTTAAAAATGTAGCAAGACTTAGAAGACTTACCGAAGACTTACAAAAACTTGTACATGCCTTTATCACTAGTAAGCTTGATTACTGCAATGGTCTCCTTACAGGTCTCCCAAAACAAACTCTGAGGAAGCTTCAGCTTGTTCAGAATGCTGCTGCTAGAGCTCTAACAAAGACCAACAAATTTGAACATATTAGACCAATTCTGAAATCATTACATTGGCTTCCTGTAGTTCAGAGAATTGATTTTAAAAGCATGTTGCTAACCTATAAATCCCTACATGGTTTAGGCCCAAAATATTTAACTGATATGCTTCCACTACATAAGCCTTCTAGACCACTAAGATCCTCTGAGACCAATCTGTTAATTATCCCCAGAGTAAACACGAAACATGGGAAAGCAGGATTTAGTTATTATGCAACAAATAGCTGGAATAAACTCCCAGAGGATTTAAGACTTGTCCCAACTCTGAGCACCTTTAAAACAAGACTGAAGACTTTTATGTTTGCTTTAGCTTTCTGCAAAATCTTAAATACATTGCACTTTCTAAAAAGCTTTTTTAACTTTGCCTTTATCTTCTATTTTAATACTAAAATGCCTTTTTAACTTTATATTTTACCCATTTCTTTGCATATGTTTTCTTTTACTTATCTATTATTTTATTTTATTTTATAACAATGTTTATATGTGAAGCACTTTGAGTCTGCCTTGTGCATGAAGAGTGCTACATAAATAAAGTTGCCTTGCCTTGCCTATGTAGGGGGTTAGTTGCGTGTTACTCACCCCAGATCCAGAGCCATCGTAGGTGAACAACTCTCTCTGTGACACGCTGCACTGGCACCTCATCTCCAGGTGACCAACCCGCGAGAGAGACTCTCAACCCAGAGTCTCAATTCCTGAGACTACCAGCCGCCTCAGCTGTTGCTATTTACCGCTAATGAGCTCCTCAACACCGCTTCCTCTGTGTGATGTCATTGCTGTCCCTAATCATAAGTAGGCCTACCCTAAAGTGGGTACTGCTGTCCCATTGAAAGCGCTTGGAAACAGGTTTCAAAAGTTTTCATGTCGTTTATTTTTCAGTCTGGTTCTTCATAGTGTCCCTCTAAATCGTCGTAGACAGCATCATCATGAAGATCTTGACAGGTGTGCAACACCTGCAATACCATTGCTAGGCGACGGTCCAATGCGGAGAGATGTGCTTCTGAGAGAAGGGGTTGGATGACAGCAAGGGGGTCCCGGTCCAGCGACTCACGCATGACATCACTCAAACGGAATCCCGGCCGGGACATGAGGCGTAAACGTAGGAGAGTGGAACGTCGGATTCTGTAAAGAGAATAAGTGAAAATTAGGTGTTTTTATAATTTGATGTAATCCAACTATTTATATCTTTTTACGCAAATTGGTTCTGTATGGTAAGGGTCCTTGACACCCAACCAACAGGTAATGGGTTTTATCTCCAATGTACCTGTAGGCGTCCTTGAGCAAAATTAATACGTTGCTTTGTTTCCCAATGCTAGGGACACACTACAGGATGATTAGCCCGATTTCACCCTTCCAACTAACCAGCAAACCAAGATTATTTTTTGCTGGTTCTACCAATTTTGTTTGGCTCGATCGATAGCTGTACTCGTATCATCTAGGAACGTTATCGACATTTGGTTTTTAAATGAATTGCACAAGCGGTTATTCGAATAAAATTTTCCCAGGATAGTGACGTCATCGATTTTTTATTCACAGACAAAAGCTAGTAGGTATGCCATGGTGACGGGGCGACATCCACTTAGGCTGGCAATTACATTAGTATGAGAGTGTTATTGAATTAGACAGACATGACAAGTAAGGAGACATTATTTTAGATCGTCACTCTGGCTTTTCGTTCCTTTAATGTGGTAAGCTGCAACAAATGCCTATTTACATGAAGAACAATGTGACAATACATGCTGTTTTATTTGGTGCAAACCCAGGATACTATTTGGCCGTAACCTACGCTTAATATAGACTGTTAAGATAAATCGGGATCCATACACAGAAGACACCCTCTCCGAATCACCAAGTATTGAGGAAGTATCAGGAAGTATTAAAAAATGTAAGTAATATACCGTATTGGTCAGAATATAAGACAACCCTGATTATAAGACGACCCCCCGTTTTTCAACACAAACATTTAGAAAAAAAGATTTGCAGAACAAATAACAATATTAAAAACACAGTGAATTAAACACTAATTATATAAATGACAATAATAATAATGGCGGTAAAGGCCACGGCACTTTCAAGGCAAAATATGTACAGTATGATTCAAAATTAACATCAAGCAATAATCAAGCAACATTGTGAACATTCTTAAATAACAGAGAAAATACAGGCCACATATTTGACTAAACTTAACTAAAATTCGCCAAACTTCACCTCCAATGTCTATCTATCCCTCACACACGTCCTCTGCCCCGCTGTGTTCGCTCTCACTGTTATCGCTCCCCAGCTGCTCCACTTCCACCAGCTGCTCCCAAAGCCTGTCATCCTCACTGCCGTCCAATGCATTGGAGATGCAACATTTTTTAAAGCCACGGATGATGCTCTGTGAGGAAACAGCATCCCATGCATTCAGGATCCATTCACCTAGTAGACGGACTGACGGCTTCTGTGTTTTCCCGGTCGGTGTGAGTGCGTGGTTGCCAGACAGGAGCCACTCTGTGTATTTCCTTCGCAGGATATCCTAGAAAGGCTTGTTCACAACAACGTCCAACACCTGTAGCTGGCTTGCCATTCCCCCTGGTATGATCACAAGATCACCGTTCATTGCTCACACCTGACTTTTTACGGCCTCAGTCAGATGTCCGCAGAACGCATCCTGAACGAGCATGCTCCTCCTCTTCCTCAGTCCCCCGTAGCGTGCACCCCACACAACCTTTAGCCAGTCCACTACAAGCCCCATTTCCATCCAGCCCTTCTCCTGGGCACGCACGATAATGCCAGCTGGCATTGGGTCCTTTGGCAATGTCTTACGCTTTAGAATGACATACGGGGGGAGTTTGCTGCCATCAGCGAGACATGTCAACATGACAGGCTCTTCTCGTTGCCCGTTGATTCCACTAACACAGACTTTTCTCCCTTTCTATTTACCGTCACCGATGTTGGCATGTCGAAATAAATGGGTGTCTGATCAGCATTGCCGATCTGATCCAGTGGGTAGGAGTGCTTCTTCCTCAGTAAATGACAAAGCGCTAAAACGAAAGCAGCTTCTCTCCAAAGTCTGACGGCAGGTGTTGGGCCAAACTCGTTCTCCGTCCCAGTGCCAGTCCATTACGCCGCATCATCCTACGACACCAGCCGAGGCTGGCTTTAAATCCAGTGATGTTGAGCTCTCTGGCGTTTTCCAGGGCCTTAAGCTGGATGCCACCTCTGGTAATGGGCATTCCCTCACTTCTTTTTTCCCTGACGTATTCAAAAACTCTCCGGTCAACCTCACTGAAACGACCACTTTGAGTACCACGGTAGGATTTGCGCTGACTGTTGGCTTCTTTGAGACAGTGTTTTTGTGCTCGCCATCTTCTTACGTCACACTCCGTGACCCCGAACTTCTTGGCAGCTTGGCAGTTGTTACTTGACTCTGCCTTATTGACAACCATTATTTTAAAATTGCCATCATAGCTCCTCCGCTGTTGTTGATTGACCTGACCCACTTGAGCCACTTGTTTCTAAATGGTCAGCCTGTCTTTCCATCTTTAAACACCGGTAACAGGCACTGGACTACTTCTTCCCGGAACCAATTTTTGGCGTCCCCTGGGGCCGCGAATGTGCATTGACATTTAAAGGGAGAGGCGAAGAAGAGAAGCTGCGCTCTGAATACTAGACTCCAAATATAAGACGACCCGACTTTTTCTGACCTATTTCGGGTTGAAATAAAGGCTGTCTTATATTCGGACCAATACGGTATAGGCCTACACATATGAATCATAAGTCAGAACGGGCTACATTGGGCTGAACTATAAAAGGTAATATGAAGATCCGTTTGGGAGCCGGCTCTTGTTGATGAACTGATCCAAATGATCCAGCTCACTAAAAAGAACTGAAATTCCCATCACTGCATTCTTGCCGCTTTGATTCCCCACCCAAACAGATGGACCAGTAGAACATTTCAATCACTGCATACGGGAACAACTGCCTAATGGATAAGGTAAATACCAAACACATAACACATCAACTCCTTAAAAAAACAAAATATGGCACCATTTTAACACATCGTGACCGCGGGGAAAATGCTATTATTTTTGTGTGAAATATAATAATTTTCGATTGGAATCTTGATTATAAAATACAATATTCTATTAAAAACTTAAAAGCTAGTTTTTGCCTTCAGAATAATTGCAAAAATTATATAAAAATATATATATATATATTTACAAAAATTAGAATGCAAAAAGTTTTTCTCTCAACATAGAGTCTACCCCCAGAAGTTCAGCTATTGCGTTGTCAAACTTCTGGATCTTAGATTATTTAAAAGCCAAGTAGTAAATAAAAGGTCTTATATTACATGAAACATGTAAATAGTATGTATTAGTTCCGTAGTTTGAATGAAACACTGTTGTACCTGCAGCACTGACGTAGAGGGGCCAGAATGCTGGGTTCATCTCGAGAGTGACGTCCAAAGCTGAAGATTTAAGATAAAAAAAACAAAAAAAACATTGATTCATTCATTCATCTGTGGTTTTTCTGGGCGTCTACAGTAATTAATCAATTCAAATTGAGTGACTTCTACGAATGAAACTCACGCGCGTCCGTTGTCAAGATGCAGCATAAATGTCTTGTTACCAAACTTCTCAAAGGTCTCATAGTGATGTCTGTCCATGTTGCCTGAGGAGTCAGAAAATACCTTGGCCCTCACCTATCAATTCGTATTTACTCTTTAAGTCATTGGTAGAGACATTTATATGAAGCCACTTACAATTATTTCAGATACAGGTCATTAATCTGACACTCAAGCCATAAGCAACATGTAATGTTACGAAATTGGAAACATTATTTCAATGACATATCATAGTGTTCATCCAATAGTGCTGTGATATGACTTCGAGCTCTGCTCAAAATTGTGCCGCATATATAGGTGGTGACCAACCCATGAGGAAATCCAGGACAGCCATATCCATGAGGTCGACCAGCCGGGTTCCCTCGTCGTAGGGAGGGGTTTGCTTCACTCCGTCACAGAAGGCCGGGTCTTTCTCCCACCTGCGCACACACAGTGTCTTATCCTGGACATAATACATTTATAAAAAAAGTCTTTCAATTGCTGTGCTTGTTATGCTACCATAATTTGTCTGCCCATGATGGCACAAATTTCACTCCTAACCAGACCTGGAGGAATGGATCCCACTTGGTGCATAACGGTTCCTTTTCATGGTTTCTTCCTTGATATGTTGATAAAACTTGAAAAGTAATTAACTGAACACATGTTTCTCCACAAAATTTAAATCTCACAACTTTTCACAAATTCTTGGCTAAGAAGGTGAAACTTTAACTTTATGGAAAAACAAGATTCTATACAAACACATACACACTAAACTAAACAGCCACACACACAAACACATGACCAGCAGATTGTTACCCACTGTGCTAGTTTGGTGCGGCTATAGGAACGTCTCCATGGTGACCTCCAGGACCGGCGGGGTGCCAGGGTGAGATCAGGGAGCATGGTGGCAAGAGACACCTCCAGCGCAAGCGGACCGCCGCACACCGGGTTCTCCGTGGAGCAGTAGTACTCACACTGGCCGTAGAAACACGTGTTCCCCACTGGAGGGAGCCAGAGAGTGAAAAGAGGAGAACATAGAGTTGAAGTCGTTGGTGGCCGCTTAAAGCCCTGCTAAAAGCCCAAAACTGTCAAGAGGAAACGTCCATCTCTGTTGTAATACACATGCATTCACGTGGCGCACAAACCGGGGGAGGTAAAGAAGGTCCTCAACAGCTTTTTGTCTGTGGTGACATCTTTGATTTCCGAGACGACGTCGACAAGTCTTCCAACCACTGGAGGGATCCGTTGGAAACCTAGGATCCTGCGAGAGTGCGAGAGAGTGAGAGAGAGATTAGAAAGAGGCAGGGGGGAGAGATAGAGAGAGAGAGAGTCATATATTGCTGTATATACTCTATGTTATCAAGCACATGCAAAATCATTTACAGAGATGGTCTAGACTAGATGGTCATTGTCCAGGAGGTAGTTTGATTAACTCAACTGCTATCAATCGATTCGATACACACAGCATGTTCTACACTTCATGTCAATATAGCAGCCTACAATAAAATATATTCTGGATACTCACCTGTCCAGGTGGAAGGCGGAGATCTCTGCATTGTGTCGCTCAAAGTCTGAGAAGTAGAACAGATTAACATCTGTTTCCGCGTCTCTGGTCTGTCTGACAATGGCGATGGAACACGTTGACACACCCACAGACAATATATATACATACATCAATATTCTTATAGTTCCTGTAATCCCAAAAATGATTATTCACTATTTTTTATGGAGTAATTTTGTAGACGCTTTTATCCAATGAGTTAATATTTCAGTCATCAAGGAGTTGATCTTGCAAAGGGAGGTCTACTCGTAGGCCTAGATTGTGGTGGACATTGTGGCTCAAAGTTAACTCCACATCCTTTCCACTGAAATTCAAACATAACCAATAGAATTGTAATTCATTGTGCAGGACACCCTATTACGATGAAGCTGTGGTCTTACCTCATTGGTTTGAGCAGAGCCTCTCCGTGATTGGGAAACGACATGAGTAGTTTGAGCTGGGTACCCCCTCTTTTCTGCACTGAGAGAAACAAACAGACACATCAATATTAATATACATCCAAACACTTTAACAGGCAAGGTAGGCCTACACTAAATCATTTGATAAAAGCATGTGTTGGATGTATACTTAGCTGAGGTCACAGTGGACATGCCAGTTCAAAGCATTAACAAACCGTCATGACACAAAAGTACTAAAGCTAGTTGGTAATAATAATAATAATAATAATACATTTAATTTAGAGGCGCCTTTCAAGACACCCAAGGTCACCTTACAGAGCATATAGTCATCATACATTTTTTAAAAAGCAAGACATTGTGGAAAAAATAAATAAATAAATAAATAAATAAACATAAGCAATAAGAAATAAATAAAAAACAACAACAATCAAAACAGTGATCAGTTAGACGTTGTGTGCGAGTTTGAACAAGTGAGTTTTGAGTTGTGACTTGAAGGTTGAAATGGTGTCTGACTGTTTTATGTGTGGGGGGAGGGAGTTCCAGAGCCTGGGTGCTGAACAGCTGAATGACCGGGCACCCATTGAAGTGAGTCGTGATGTGGGGATACATAGTAGTCCAGCAGAGGTTGAGCGGAGGGAGCGGGAGGGAGTGTATTCTTGGAGGAGGTCGCAGAGATAACTGGGGGCTAGGTTGTGGAGAGCTTTGTAGGTGAGGAGTAGGGTTTTGTATTGGATGCGGTAGTGTACTGGGAGCCAGTGAAGTTGAATGAGGACAGGGGTGATGTGGTCAGATGATTTGGTGCGGGTGATGATCCGGGCGGCTGAGTTCTGAATGATCTGCAGTCTGTTGATAAGTTTGGTGGGGAGTCCGGTGAGGAGGGCGTTGCAGTAGTCTATGCGTGATGTGACAAATGAGTGAACTAGGATTTCAGCGCTGGATTGGGTCAGTGATGGGCGGAGTCTGGCGATGTTGCGGAGGTGGAAGAATGCAGTCCGGGTGATGTTGTGAATATGGGGTGCGAATGAGAGGGTGTTGTCCAGGATGACGCCGAGGCTCTTGACTTTGGAGGAGAAGGTAGTAGGTAGTAGGCTAACTAAATAGGTCAAGTCTTAGTATTCTCTAATTAGTAGTTTCAAAGTATCATTCCTCATATAAAAGCTACAATATCTTTATACGTTGCTATAGGAAGGCCTAACTGTAAACTCACTTTGTCGATTGTGGATTCAACATGTCTTGTCACTATTTCTCCACAACGTGGTGCCCTGCCACAACTATAACCAGACCATTAACATTGAATTTCCATTGCTGTCAACCTCCATAGGTTTTGCTGTCTCCAATGTATCATCGTCTATACATAATGTAGGGTATATCTAGAGCGCTACTGCAGTTCATTCATTGCAATAGGCCTACATGTTGCATTCCCATAGGCAGCGTTGCTGCAATATAGCAAATGCCAAATTGTGTGTATTTCAAGTTAACAAAAAAATGGGCAGGCATTTTGCACAGATACATACTTCATTTTTTATCTTTCAAATTGTGAAATACCGATTGCCACAGTGATCATAATTCAGAAACCGAAAAAATGAAAAAAAGCCAGTGAATCTATGTAGTGTAGCTCTAGAGTCTAGATCATGAATAACAAATGTGTGGAAAACATGAGATTCTGTATATCGGTACAGAAACCATTACTAAAAGCTTGCGCGGCTGGGAACTTGTTTTGTTTAATCTGCAGCACTCCAGACAAATTAAAATACTGTTGATATTCATTCTGCTGTGCTCTATCAAACACAGCCTGTATGTGTGTGGTCTTGTGTGTCTTCACGAGTGTTTGTCTTTGTTTGTTTTTCTGGGTATATTTTTTTTTATCTGCGTGGGCCTCACAGTTGTTTTAGTTGGTGTATGTAGTGAGAATGGAGTTTGTATTGTGTGTATCCATTTGGATTCAGAAAATAGGGTTAGGGTTAACTTGGATTTGTGAGTGACTCAGTAGATTCTATCAAGACTTTCAAATGAAAGATCACGCAAGCTGGAGATTGTTGAGTGAGAGGTTGTATCCTCAACTTCTCCATTTTATGTGAGTGTGACCATACATGTTTATGAGTCGGCGCTTATTCAAATGTATCGATGTTTTAGAGATAATTTTCTTCACTTCCAGGATTATGGGCTATGTCTCACACACAAACACAAAATTATGCTCTAATGCACCCACACACATACACACCCATGCGAGCCGGCCGTAACTAACCAACATTGAGGATACGCTGTGTGGAAATGTAATGGGTGACTTGGTCCAGCAGGGGATCGGTCCTGTGGTAAAGCTCCCAGCGGGAGATTCCCAGGTGGAAGCGCAGCCAGGGAGGGTGGGTTTCAGCCGCCACCGTCCAGTTAGCTTTGTCGTAGCCGTCCTCCTCACTACCACTCTGCCTATGGGAGGGGAGAATGGAGAAACATATTGTGTTTAGGCCCTGATCAACTACAAATCTGGATTCTGGGATTAAATACATTACATTTTAAGTAAAAGTATACCTCACAACTAATGCATCAAGTTTTTCACCAAATCCTAACTTATCAAACTTTCTACAAACTGATCATTTTACTGATATAAAAAAGTCAGCAATCATGCAGATACACCGTAAATGTCAAAGTATGGAGTTCCTTCTTTTACTTTTCAAGTATTCAAGTACTTCTCTGTACCCCTGTTGACAAGTGCAAAGAATACTGCTATGCTACGAAAAATAGCGATATGCATCAGTGGCCTGATCTATTATTTATGGGTTTCCACTCACCAGTAGCTGTCTTCCTCCTCCTCACCTCCTGTGTCCCTCTCTTCTTCTTCATCTTCGCTGTTCTTGACTCGCAGCAACCAATCATCTTCTTGCATTTCAGGCCTTTGCAGATTGTACAACGGGTGGCTGAACAGAGCCTCTAACTTTGAACCTCCCGGATCTACCTCCCTCATACCCTTGGTGGATATTTTATCTCCGGTTGGTTCCTTTTCCCACTCAGTGGCATTATTGGCAAAGATTCCGTTGGAGATGATGACAGATGATTTTGTTTGGCGGGAAGTACTTCCAGGATCATGGAGGGGAGATGAGGAAGAAGAGTGAGGCGGGACACAGGCCGTCTGGAGGACAGAGAGACAGAAGATGGCCAGGAGGATGTGCAGCGCCAGGGACAGACATGCCAGAACCAGACAGATGGAGCGGGTGGACCGACCGCCAACGCTTCGCCTCAACATGCTGGTCCTGTGAGAAAGAAAGAACCACCAGGGGGGAACTAAAAGGGGACATTTTTGAAGATCATTTTTCTTCCCCAAGATACTAATCCAAAAATCGCAATGTAACAGGCTGCACCGCACGGGCCATTACATTTCGGCACTGTTTAATGTTGGTAACACACAAACAAAAAAACACAAAAAAAAACGGATACCGTTCAGAAATCCAGACAACTATTAAGTATATTATTGTACACATTGATATGAACATACTCTAGGAAGGAATTCACCTGAAGAAAGGAAAGTGGGGAATAATTGCCTAGAATGGAGTAGGTCCAGATCCCTGACATCCAGCTTGATAGTCATGTCAGTACAAATGCAGACAAATCAGTAAATTAGCAAATAGGGAGAAAGGCTAACATTTACACAAACATATGCACATACATAGATAAGAGAAAAAATAATGAATGAATGCCATGAATTATACAGTTTCTGATTAACATAGTAGAGGTGAGGGGTACATACAATAGCTAGCGTCGGTTCCTGAAGGAAAGACTCAAGGACTCTGAAGTTGATCCAGTGTTCAGTCCTCCAGTGCGGATTGTCTCAGCTGGATATCCAAACACTCTCACTCTCTCTCTCTCTCTCTCTCTCTCTCTCTCTCTCTCTCTCTCTCTCTCTCTCTCTCTCTCTCTCTCTCTCTCTCTCTCTCTCTCTCTCTCTCTTCAGGTTCTCCTTGGGGTCTCTACCTCTCTTGAATCAGTAATCGCTCACGCTCTCTTTCTCTCTCTCCATCTGTCTGATCCCTCTGTCGATTGCTTTATAATTTTGATACAATGAAACAAGCACATCAAAGACGCCTGACATATGAAGGGTTAGTCTTTTTTTGGTTATTTTGAAGATTATTAAGTGTTCCTGTTTGTGTGTGTGTGTGTGTTGCCAATTCTTCAGCAATGTAAACACAGCGAGGTGGTGTATGCAGTAGGTTTCTGTGCCCCGTGTCGCTCTGACCTGGAGTGGGGAGTGGATGGTACCTCATTGATCTGCTGTCCGTTCAACGGTCAGCCAGTTAGTTATTAGCTAGCTTCATGGCTCACGCAAATCCTGGATTAATGCTTGAGATTTCAAAATTAGTTGCTCAATCATTCAATAATTACAAGTAATCAATAAAAATAAGTCATTAAGAAGATAACTGTTTAGTAATGAAATAAATCCAATGAAATAAAAGCATATACTTAAATCAAATGTATTGTCATTTTCTTAGTCCATTACCTCCTCCCCAACAAACACATTGAGACATTTAATTTAAACCCTTACACATGAACAAGATTCCCTCTCAAATCCCAGTCTTTATGATATATGAGAAAATACTGGGAAAGTTGTGAATGAGAGCAGGGAATAGCAGTATATCAATTGAGATACTGCGTACGGGATAAGATGTGTGTGTGTGAGAAAGTACTTAGAGGTTGTGCCTGACTGTTCGCGTTGATCGATTGCCAGCATGTTCCTCTAAGGTGCCGACTTAGATTAGAGTGACCTTCCAGCGTATTGGCCACAAATACATGGTCTGACCTGACCAAAGTGTCCATAAACCCTGAGCCACACGACAGGGAGGCCCATATATTCCACCTCCAAGATGGAGGTGGAATATCTTCCTTGGCATCTTCCAGTGTATTTCACCTGGCTTTTGATTCGACTCTAGGGTCTAACCAGGTTAGAGCAGCTTATAACTGACTAAACTCTTTCCTAGTCTCTACAATGGCATGCAGCATACCAACACTCAGAAACGCACACACACAGACACATAGACACACACACATACACACAGACACATGCTGCATATACAATGCTTGGATGTCAATTTGAAAAAATAAATTCCCAGGTTGCAGAACATCATCCAAAATGATTTTCTTCATCCACGGCAAAGTAATAAAATATTATGGTCATTTAGTCTCATGGCTATCTTAAAGAATACCAATATAGAAATGTATAGTGTGTGCAAATGGGTTTGTGAGATGTAAGATGTGGCGCTGGGCGAGAACTAAATTGAACGTTCTTGACACATGCTGACTGACTCGACATTCTGTCCATCAACTCTGCCTCCTTCCCTCTTTCCTGCTCTCTCTCTCATCGACTTTCCTTCACTTTCCTTTCCTCAGTCTATCACAACCAAATTTTCTCTTTCTCTTTGTCTAACTCTATCCCTCTCTATTACATTCTCTCCCGTTGTACTTTTTTCTCAATTTCTCCCTTCCCCTCTCTTTCTTGCGCTCTGTCCTTATCTCTCTCTCCATCCCTTCCTCTACTGGTGTTTGATCCTCTCTCATTCCCTGATTGTCCTCCCAAAGCATTTATTCTCTTCTCTCCCTATCTTTATTCTGTCTTTGTCTTCTTCTCACATTTTTCCTCTGGCAGCTCAACCTCAGTCCTTTCCCCTTTCTTCTAAACATGTCCCTCTGTTCTGTCTGTTTCATCCTCATCCTCATCGTCAACCGCTTATCCGGGGTCGGTTCGCAAGGGCAGCCTCTCAAGCAGTGTCCCCCAGACTTCCCTTTCCCGGGCCACATTGACCAGCTCTGACGGGGGGATCCCGAGGCGTTCCCAGGCCAGTGTAGAGATACCATCTCTCCACGTAGTCCTGGGTCTCACCCGAGGTCTCCTCCCCAGTGATCGTGCCTGGAACACCTCCCTAGGGAGGCATCCATTGGCATCCTTACAAGATGCCTGAACCACCTATTTTTCTCTCGCTGACATTCCTTTGATTTTCTCTCTCTGCTTTTAGGAATCATCTCACATCCCCAATCCAATATCATAGTAACCACTGTGTGGATCTCTTTGATGTAGAACCCTCCCATTCTCTCTCCTTGCTGTGTGTAGGATTAGGAATGTGAGATGATTCCTGAAAGGCCTCAAGAGAAATATCAAAGTAACGTCAGCGGGAGAACAAAGAGCCAATGAAAGAGACGTAATATAGGAACATTTATTAACAGCTTTTCTGGTCTTTCTCAATCATACAGACTGGAGGATAAGAGAGAATCTTGTTAATGTGTAAGGTAAGGTTAAGGTGAATCAAACTATTAAGTTCTTTATCAGGGAGGTAGTCTTTGGAAAACATTGAAAATATAATTTAAGTGCTAAAAACTGCTTTCCTCACGTATTCATTGTATGTCGCTACGGTAGGAGGTAAACTGGTCACCCGAGACAACTACTGTATCTGAGGTGCAGAATCCCCATTGATGGCAAGGACGTCCATATTTCCCTCAAACCTCAACATCTCAAATGACGTTGATCCCCGGGTGAAATCCTGTCTGGATGGGGCCCACAGCCAGCTATGGGTCCATCCACCCAATGGTCAATCCGCCGTGCACCTTCCATCGAATTATTGGGTGACGACCAAACTCCATCACACTGACCCCCCCTCCATCACACTAACCGAGCCTGTAACCGAGGTGTTGATGGAATGTGAAAGGGGGGGGGGGGGGGGGGGGGGGGGGGGGCTGGGAGCTGCGGGTGTGCACACCAGGGCTTGAGATGCGGCTGTTACAAGCTGTTTTGTCTCCAGGTTCTTCGGACCGACACACACAAAGACACGAGCGCACACGCATACACTTTAGCATTCTTAACCCCCCCCCCCCCCCCCCCCTCTCTCTAAAAAGAGAACACCCACACAAACACATATACCACACCCCCACACCCTAGCACATGTGCTTCAAAAGCACTGCACCCCTTGTGTGTTTGACCCTCCAAAGCCTGCGGTGTGATTTTGGTCGGTTGCTTGGTTACAACCCACAACGTGTACATGGACGCTGAGCAGAGGAAGGTGAGGTGAAACCAGAGGATGAAGAGAGCGTGCGCTACATTACACCTCTCCTCACTGAGGAACACGCACAGAGCTTGTATTATTCATCAGTGTCAACCACAGGCTAATTGAGTGACAGAAGGTGTTGTTTGTTTGCGTGTAAGTGTGTGTTAGAGTATTTACAATATTTTGGAAGCCGTTCTGTTATATGGAGATACATATAGATGCGTAGACACATACATATAATTCATTTTTCATATTTCACTTGGTTTATCCAATTGGATTATTTTTGTACATATACCTAACCCTTACCCTTACATTATGGATATGCAAATATAATTAATATTCCATGCCATAATTGTTGTTATCTGGCCTTGAACTTGACTAGTAGTTGTTTCTGTTGCTGCACTGTGTCTCATCTCAGATCATTGAATCTCATCTCATTTTATCTCATCTCAACGCAACTCATTTCAGTTCAAACCTGCCTACAAGCTATGAAAAGGGTCTTTGTTTGCTTGGGTTTCGTCCAGTGTGTGGGACATGTTTAAAACATGAGACTGGTCAATGTTCTGTTTAGTCTCTCGACCCTACTCCTGTTTCTCCATCTCTCTCTCCGTCTCCATCTCCCTCGCCCTCCATCTGACATCCATTAAATTAATCTCCATTTCTCTCATTTTTTCTGCGTGTTGTATCTATGGGATATTTATGGTAGCAGCTGTCAAATTTTCAACACTGTTTCAAGGCTGAGATGGTAATATAATCTTCCCACAAATGCTATTTAACATTGTATATCAAATTATCACTGGAAATAATTCGATCAGTGTGTGTGTGTGTGTGTGTGCGCATGCATGCTTACATATGTACGTACCTACAACGTGCTTGTGTTCATTTGGCTATTTGAATACATGTGTGTGTGTGTGTGTGTGTGTGTGTGTGTGTGTGTGTGTGTGTGTGTGTGTGTGTGTGTGTGTGTGTGTGTGTGTGTGTGTGTGTGTGTGTGTGTGTGTTTGTGACTGTAAAATACCACTAGGCATTCTGGGTGTATGTATAAAGCTCTCTCACTCTTTTGTCCTCTTTTTTTCTCCATCTCTCTGTCACTGTCCATCATATTTTTGTATTTCCTCCAGCTCTCTTTGTGTCTGCATCATCGTCTTCCTCTATCTGTCTGGCAAAATGTTTTTTGTAATTTTTACCTATCTCTTTCATTCATCATTTCTCTCTCTGTCTTTTGATACCTCTGTCTCCCTCTCCGCCCCCTCTTGGTTCTTTAATATGTCTCTCTCTATCGTTCCCTCTATTGTTAAGGGTGTGTTTGTGTGTAATCCTTTCTCTTTGTCTCCATGTCTATCTGTCTCTCTCTCTCTCCCTCTGTCTGTCTCTTTGTCATGATCTTTCTTTTATTTGTTCCACATATTTCTTATGTTTTTTCAAGTCGTGAAGCACAAAGATTAGGAGTAAAAAGTATGCAAATATGAAGAGAAAATAAGCAGATGGAAAAAACAAAAGAAAGAAAGAAAGGTAAAAAGAAAGACAATGAAATGCATTGTTGCATCACTAGAACTCAAAGGTAAAACATAATATATCAAAGAAGAGGTGAGTGGCCTATGATGAATCTCACGACTGCGCGAGGTCTCCATTAAGTTGAGCAAGATGGTCTAAGAATGGCAGTTCTGATTGCCACGTCTTGAAGCGTGGCACTGCTTCTGACTTCCAAAGCCTTAAAATCAGTCTCTTTTCCATTAACATGCACTTTATAGACTGCACAAACACTTTATGGGAAGTTGCAATAGCACGAGATCTTTTTATCTTTTACTGGGTTGAATGATTGCACGCATCATTGTCTTTAATGTACTGTATGTACTGTGCGTGTATTGCCTTATTTTAACCTGCATGGTCCTAAGACAAATTCCAATCAACTGTGTTGACATTGCAATAAAGTTTTCGATCTATTCTAATATTGGATTATACTGAGACTCTCTACTCAAACAATAACATTAATTTGGAGTCCCAGTTCCTCTTCCCAAGCTTTCTTCAAAGATTATCTGGCATAGTTCACTTGTTCAGAGAATACCTTTGCAAAATTTGAAATCAGGTGTTTGGATTCCTGTGTGCCATGCAAAAAACTATAAACCGTGCTTTCCTCGGGGAGGGATTCAAAATAAGAATTTTTTAGCAGACATTTTCCTAACCTGTAGGTATCGAAAGAAGTGTGTTGGTGGAAGGTAAACCTTATCGTTTAGCTGACTAAATGAGGCAAAATGTTTGTCAATGTACAAATCTTGTAAAACGACTATGCCTTTTAGCCCCCAACTATAAAAAGTTGCATCTGAGAATGAAGGAGGAAATGCACGGTGGGCCGTTACCGTTTCGGGGCTGTCGGCTGCCGGATAACAATATTGCGTTTATAAAAGTTCCTTGCAGCACCGTCCGGCAGCCTGAGCTTTGCGCCCGCAACCTCGGGCCTTGTTCACACTACCTCCGTCCGTTGACGGTTGTCATTGACTTCGGATGGGGCGCTCGCGAAATGCATTTTGGGTCCGTCCGTCCATTCAGCTCCGTGGCCTGCGTCAAAAAGTTGAGAAATGTTAAACTTTTCAGGCAGCGCCGGATCCGTCGGCAAATCAGATCGCGGTTATGCAAATACACTCCACTCGTTTCCTGGATCCATAAGGGAAAAAGCCGGTCGTTATATATTTTTAAAGAAATGTGGAATGATAGGATTGTTTTTAGTCACCTGTTGTATGTGTCCTCTTTTGTATTAATATCCACACATCGGCTTTGTAGAGGGAGGCGATTTGATTGGCTGCAGTATGCGTCTACAAAGACTGACGCCTTGTTCACACTACATGCAACCGTCGGCGGATGGCCGAGGGCGTGTCTGACGTATTATAGGGGACTAGTCTTTGTAATAAAGTTAATTTAGTTAATCGCGCGATAAAAAAATTAACGCCGTTAAAATTGGTTTGCGTTAATGCCGTTAATAACGCGTTAAACTGACAGCACTAGTTATGACACATTGGAGCATAGCTAGAGGTTCCAGGTAACTTGCAGCACTTCTTAATTTGCTGCCATATTTTCAAACTACTAAGAATTATTTGGTTATTCACTTTTGTTTTAACAGGCAGTCCAGAATAAGAAAAAGTATTTTTATTGATTTGTGGTGATTTCTTTCCTGATACAATTCCATGGTAAAGTCTATGCCACCTAGCCTGGCTAACGCCAGACCTCATCTTAATCTACATTGAGATGAGGTCTGGGAACCACACATAAATTTTCTCGTATTTGAGGTGTGGTTTACGATTGCCTAGAGACGTTCATTGGGCGCTACGAATGTCTATCATATGAGTCTGTACGTAGCTCATAGCAAATCAAAGCCTGTTGGTAGCAGGGCAAAGACATCCTTCTTGGTAATGAAAGAGTTTAACGCCGAAAGTTTCTCTTTTTTCAAAATAAACTTGCGTTCTAAACTGCTTAGAACACTATCTAAGACTGCATCGAAAGGTAACGCGTCTGCTGCCATTTTGGATCCGTATACTACAAGCTTCGGTGTGTTGCATAGACGTCGTCATCGTCTTGCCGCCCCTCCCCGTTCTGTGATTGGTTCCCTATCTCAGGCGAAAATCAGATCCATGGAATCCAGGCTGGCTTAGCAGCGCGAAATGAAATCGCACGCAAGGCAGCATGGGTATACCCAGGCTAGGGTTGGGCGATATGACGATATAAATCGTGTGATGATATAAAAATGTCTATCGTTTCATATTATCCTCTATCGTTTATATCGTCTTGTCGCAAATCCCACTCTTTACGGTAATATTTTACGTCATTTGGACGACTCTTCCACACGGCACATGAACGAAAGACAAACAAACATGGAGGAGAGTGAACGTGACAATTCTGAATAGGAGAAGGACTCCCACGACCAGCCAAGACAAAGTGAGCTCGTACCTAAAAGAGGGGCTACGAAATAGGCCACTTTATATAAACTACCGTAATTCTGGACTATAAGACGCGCCTTTTTTTTTTTTTCGATTCTGCGGCTTATATAACGGTGCGGCAGAGGACAGCTGATTTGGAACGGAACAACAGCTGTTCGCTTTCATGGGGAAAAATTAAGGAACTTCAACCTACTTAGGCCTACTAATTAACCTTCAAAAGCTATTAAATCTTCAACAAAATATGCAGATACTGTCAAATCGGTTCCAGGGAGTATAGAGGGATTATTAATGTTTTTTTTGATGGTGTTTTTTTTCTGGAACGAGTATTCGAATATTCGCTCGGAAAAACCAACGAGTATTCGAAGCCTGAAAAATGGCATTTGGGCAAGCCCTAATGGTAATTAAACATTAAAACACCTGCGGTTTATAGTCCAGTGCGGCTTATATATGTACACATCATTCCATTTAGCTGCTGCGGCACTCTGGTGCGTCTTATAGTGCGGAAAATACGGTATTTATTCATTGAATTTACAGAAAATGTGCTATATCGTGATATATATCGTTATCGGGATATGAATGACCTATATCGGGATATGATATTTTGGTCATATCGCCCAGCCCTAACCCAGGCTATATGCCACCAGTCTGGGGGTGTAAATGTTGATGGTCCCTAAGAGAGATAGCATCCTGAAGGTAGATTTAAGATCTGTTCTCGCACATATATCGATGACAACTAATGTCATTGTGATTTTTGTCGATAAAGTGTCCTAAACTGTCCTCACTACACCCGAAATATAGTGAAATTGTGTTGATGAATCCAATTGCGGGGTAATTCAAAACCTATGACGTCTCCTAAATATAGCTGCCATTTGGATCGCACATGGTGGAAACATGCCTAAATGGGCTAGTTTTGCTAATCAAAATAGCCACTCTACGAGCTTTATTGGAAATTGTGGACTGGGAAATTTGATTGACTGCTGCATCGACGCAACTTTGCTCTCGTGGGCTTAATATGAGTTTCTTGTAGGAATATAATGTCTGCAGCTAAGGACTTCAAATGAGAGAATACTTTTGCCGTTTTAATGGAATGCCCCAATCCACGGACATTCCAACTTGTAAAAGTAATGCCAACACCTCTGGAAGAAAGACTAGAATGCATATCTAAGTCCAGTGATATGAACATTGTGAAGCCCTTGAAACACACTGATAACAGCATAAAGGAAAACAACATAAAAAACACACTGTTAAGAACTTTCGCAAACAAAGTGCACTTTCG